>NW_027553833.1:2267500-2575000 GCF_045843805.1 Urocitellus parryii
GGTCAGGACCTTCCAATTCCTTCTTATGCTTACCATCAAGAATAATATTAACAATGGTCCTCCAAGTAGTTTAGATGAGATGTGGGCAATATATTTGATGCCCAATGTGAAAAAAAAATTCTCACTAAAGAATCCATTATGTTTTAGTGCCTCTATCAGAGCTACCAATGTTGCAGGTTCTGGTCAGGGATGAAGGGGGATAAGAAAAATAAAAACTCACAGATGCATATTTTGAGATAATAGCTGGGGTCAGGTGGAATGCTGCTCTCTGGTGGAGAATCAGGTTTAAAGAGTTATGCCAGCAATTTTTATTTATATACGTATCATTATTAGATTTAAGACTATGCAAGCATTATTCTTTGTATTTAGGAATTTTATAGCATTAGCAACATCATGCAACTTTCTCAATGTTGCATTCTACAGTTGCAATGTGCAATATTGGAAGCTTTGTGTAGCTCTTAAGAAAGTCTGTTGTCTGAAGTTACTGTTAGGCAGGCAGGTTCAGGAGCAGTGGAGCTGGTGAAACATTGTGATTGTCTAGCAAGAAAGTTCCTCTATTCCCAGGAGTTGTGTGCCTGACATCAAGGTTGAGGCTAATAAGACTCTAGCACAGAGCCTCCTTATGGAGGACATTACCATAGCAGCTAGGAATCCTGCAATTTTGCACAGAAACTTTCCCAGGCACCAAGCATGCCACAGCCATGAGGTCATCAGAGACCCCAATCTCAGACACTGCTCTGCTCTCCCATTCTTTATCCTTATCTTTAGAGACTCTGATAAGACACTTTGGTTCCATTTGATTTCTGAGCTCTTCTCTCTCTCTCTCTCTCTCTCTCTCTCTCTCTCTCTCTCTCTCTCCTTTGTAATAATTTTTTTGTTTTGTTTTTGCAAGATTTTTCAAATCTTTCTTAGCAATGCAATAACTTAAATGCTACTTTTAAAAACTGTCAGAGTCTAGGTTAACTCATTAGAGAATAGTCTAATTATTTAATACAATGTGTGGGCAACTCTAGATTATCTTTATAACCACACTAAAATGCACTCCTGGCATTGCTTAAGCATTCCAGGCTCTGGGCCATGCCATGGGAGTTGGTTCCTTTGAGAATGTCTGTCAGCATGAATAAAGCAAAAATTCCTCAGGAGCACTGATTGAGTACTTAGAAGACTTATTAGAATCCATTTTTTAGTGTTCATCACAATAATTTAGGTGACTTTCTGTAGATAAATAAAAATAATTTATATTTATTAATTTCGGTAATGATGGGCAGCCTACCATATGATTTCAAACAACTACAGTCATGGTTATTTTACACACTCACCAGAACTGTCATGTTGTGGTAGGAAAAACCCACCTCCTGACGAACTGGTGGTGGCTTCCACTTTCTGAAGAGATGTACCCATCCTGTCTGTCGGCTAACATTCCCTGAGATGACAAATAACTAGGGATATGTGCTGGCAAGTTGGTCTCATCTGTAAAAACAAACAAACAAACAAACAAAAAACCCAGCATTCTGTCAACCAAAATGAATGTCATTGTCCCCCAGGCTTTCCAGATGAACAGGAGATACTACTGCTTTGGTCACTCCACAAATGAAGTAAGGGAAGATCAACTCTGGCCAAACTATCCAGGTGTGTGGTATTCGGGAGATGCAAAGCAGGGCTTTTGGGCTCTGGGAAACATAAGCTGATGTTCTAGTTTATTACCTACTGGACGCAACTCCAAATTTCAAAACAAATATATAAAAAGATAAAAGGCTCAAGAATTTTCATAGAATAGTAACTAAATCTTTGAATGATACTTGATTTGATATCTGAGTTTGCACAAATTAGTCTAGATGGCCTCTTCCTGACTCACAATTACAATCCCAGTGAATTCCCTTTACAATCCCCTTTATAAAAATGCTGTAAAGGGGAATCCTGGGAAGTCTAGGGTCACTCGTGGCTCTCCACCACCGTCCTATGAGGCTATTTTACTCTGATTTAGATTTTACTCATAGCCACCAGGATAGTCTAATGAGGTTTTAATAAAAAGTATTAATCTTTAAATTTTAGCTTTATTCCAGGCTGTTATTTTTAATTAACAATATTTCTGCAGCTTGAAACGAATGAGTCACCCTTCTGAAATGGGCTGAGACTATAAGACACACAATCTGGAAAAAAATGACTGCAGAACCACAAACACTTGACCACAGCATCCCGTGCCACACTTCTGCTGACGCACCTGTGTTGGTAATGCTGCAGTCCTGGTTCCTCCGCCGGGTGTGGTATATGCTGACCACCCACACCAGCGACGTGCCCACCGCACAGCAAACCACAGCTATGATCACCACGCCCACAGTGGCCCAGCCGTCCTCGTCCAAAGACAGGGCGGTCATCTGAGGAGAGTCGCAGGTGGGAGTGGGGATCACACTAAGGCGCACGTTGCCCCTCTCAGTGCCAAGGGTTTTGGACATTTCACACGTGTATTTTCCAGCATCGCTGACATCAGAGTCCACGATAATCAGCAGCTGATTGCCTGCTGCAAAAAAAAGTGTCTTTCGGTCACCACCAAAGGGCTGTCATCTTTGGTCCAGTTCAGTCTGGGCGGAGGGCTACCGCCAGTAATGCACTGCAGCAAGGCCGTCTCGCCCTTGGTTACCATTCGGTCTAACAGAGGCCGCAAGAAGGATGGCATTTCTGAAAGGGCAAGTTACGGTTTTAATTTCCTAAATGAAATCTGGTTCCCATATCACGACAACTAGCATTTTTATTCAAATTGCAGCCTAAGATCTTGAGCTCCCCAAAGAGGCTGGACATATCTCTTTAAGAGCCTAAAAACAATGCAACCTTTGGATTTTTGTTACTCTGCTTTCATTTACTCCTAACACCAGGTAAGGAAGATAATTACTACTTTCAGCTCAATCTTCCTTCTTGCCAAGGTTAGAAAACTGGTAGTGGGGGAAGTTGATAGTTGATAAAATAGTTTTTAAAAATAGAAAAAAATATATTAAAATAATTTGAAGAACTAGAGTGTGTTGGCAGATTTATAAAAAAAAAAAAAAAAAAAAAACCTCCAGAATGCTTATATTCTTAAGGTGAAACTTTGTATTGTCAAATGCGCTTAGGTCTAAATTAAAATTCTAAAAATGATTTACTTTTATTATTTGATATCTTAATAGGTTACTTTAACTTTTTCAAAGATATGTTATTACTATAAATGTAATCACAATTGTAAGAAGCATTTGTTTAGGTAAAAGATTAAACAAGAACCTTGGTTTCTAGAGTGGTATGGGAGGCTGAGAAGGGAGAACAGATCCTTCCCAATATGTTCATACATTTATTTTTTGTTCTTTATAGTGTTAAAAGATGTGGAGAATATGCAACATGCCCAGTAGAAGGCAGTAATCCTGGCAAAAATGAAAGATGTCAAAGCTTTTACTTTTCCCCTCTCCTAGAGATGGAAAAATTCACCTCCTGGGCCATTGATGTAGAGGTGCAAAGCTCTGCTGGTTTCACAGCTTTTGGGGAAGCCCAACAGACAGTGCCCTACGATTTTCTTCCCACCAAGGCTCTGGTGTGAGCCCATAATATTTGCAGGACTGACACAAACTGCAAAGTGGCCAGGAATCCTCTTACCCAGCACAGTCAGAGTTGCATTTGCAGAAATGCTTCCTGCACTGTTCTGAGCTGTGCAGCTGTACACCCCAATGTCCTCTATCTTCACATCTACGATGAAGAACACGTCGTCCTCGGGCATCACGTGCATGTGTCTCTCCCTTGCGGCAGGAAAGTCAGTACCTCCGTCCTTCTGCCAGGCTATCTGAGGAGTGGGGTGTCCCACGGCTGTGCACTCCAAGCGTGCCATGGCCCCGGCTCGGATGGTGAGGTCCATGGGGGTTTTGGTGAATGAGGGAAGCACTGAAATCAAAAGGCAGCACAGGCATGAGTGTCAGGGCCTTGGGAGGGTCCGCCTGCATCCACCCCAATTCCTTCGTATTCCAAATGCCCCTGACAAAGGTAGGACAGGCTTAGTTCTGACTTCAGGACAGGGAAACTGAGACAGATGCAGTAACCTGCTCAGGATTACACAGGGATAGAAGTGAGGGAGTCAGGATGAAAGACAGGTCATGTGATCCTCAAAGTGAAGGGCTCCCTGCTATAATTCTGGCCACTTTTAGTTTAATCAATAACTAAGATCTTCAGCAAGTCAATTGATCTCTTTCTACTATGACTATTCATTTCATCTAGTTTTTTAAATTTTTTCTTAAGTCAATCTTAGAGGCCCTAACATTTTAAGACTTTAGATATGTTCTATACTATGATTTTAATTCAAAATATTATATGTGCCAGGCCTCAATAATTATTTGTTGAATGAACGTGTTAATGAATCACACAAAAAGCTTCTGTCATGCAGATACTAAAGGTTAAATGATAAAGTGGTAAGGGTCCTCTTATAAAACTATGCCTGGGGTTGGGGTTGTGGCTCAGCGGTAGAGTACTTGCCTAGCAAGTGTGAGGCACTGGGTTCAATACTCAGCACCACATAAAAATAAAATAAAAGTTAGTGTGTCCACCTACAACTAATATATATATATATATATATATATATATATATATATATACACATATACATATATATATACACACACACACATATATATAAACACACACACCCATATATATGTATATGTGTGCATATATATATATATATATATATATATCTGTATGCCTAAAACACATAGGAAATAGTAATATAACTTTATTAACAATAGCTGACATTAACTGTATTTATAGGTACTAACTAGATTCTAATGCATTCTGCTAAGTACTTTATACACAATATTTTACTTAGTGATCATAATATCTATGAGGTGGGCACTATTATCCTTAATTAGAAGACTGGAAACAGAGGTACAGAGAGGTTGAGTAATTTGCTGAAAGCAACACAACTTTAGCCTGGAGTGACAGGATTCACATTCAGATCTCTGAGTTAAAGGCAGTGTGTTTTGATGATACACTTGGTGGCCCCTCCAATCAGGGTGGTAGATTGTGAACTCCCACACACCAAAACATGTCTGCTACATTTCTGAGTCTGATTCATCCTATCATATTGAGTGAGGTGTCAACAGTGTAATAACTGCTGGCTTAGATAGAAATAATTGAGAATCTTAATTTTGTGGAGTAAGAGGTAGGGAAAGGAAGAGTTAGGTGGGAAACTATGAGACAGGAAAGACAGGGTTAGGAATGAGAGAGGGAGAAAGAAAACCATGTGTTTTCTGTTTCTACAAGTTGTCTTCCAATGCAAAAAGGAAAAGTAGGATTACATACTATTCACTGTAAGCTTGGCTTTGACAGAGTAGGAGGAACCACAGTGATTGGAGATGACACACTGGCAAATTCCACATTGCGCAGCTGAAGAATGGTGGTGTATTCCATCATCTCGCCACCCTGGGCCCGGAAGTGTGCATGATTTTCCATCTCAGCATCGTGCAGTAGTTCATTGTCTTTTTTCCAGGCGAAAGTCATTGGGGAATCACTGCTGCTGGCAGCTGAGCAGATAAAACTCTAATTGGAGCCTTTTATTGCTGACTGCGTTTCTGGCTGAACCGTGATCTGGGGTTTGGGAAAATCATCTGTTTGAAATGGAGAGGAGGAAACAACAATGTGAAGGCTCCAGAGTCTGAACACTGTTCAAACCTGAGTACCAAGGAGTGCAAAACCAACAGCATCTTAGGCTCAACATTTGTGTGTGTTTTACAGACAGCCCAGCAGATGTGGCCGAAGCAATAGCCTGGGACAATGTTTGTAAAGCAATCTACTCATGTCACCTGGAGACAGACTGATCTGCCTGCTGTGGTTACCTGGGAAAAGACTGCTGTCTTGAAACTACCAGAAAACCCAGTTTTTTCCAGATGCCTTGTGCTTTGTATAAATGTAAGAAGAAAGCAGTTAAGAAGTCACAAGGGAAATGAGACAATATTTAAAACTAAGCAATGTGGTAGCATCACAATGGTTGACAGCAATTAAGTGATTATTTCTAAAGAGCCAGCAGAGAGGATTTTCAATGTTCCCACCACCAAGAACTGGTGCATGTCTGAGGTGACAGATACACGTCACCCTGATCATAAACTATAATTTGTCCTGTATTCTCCACAAATAAGGAACAGCAAAATTAAGAAAGCAAATATCAATCGTAATAATCAGTATCACCAAAGAGAGTAATTAACACCCCATCTACCAAAAACAGAGCCAATATTAAAAACAAGTAATTTAGGTAGAGCCAAAAAAAAAAAAAAAAAAAACAGAAGAAGAAAAGAAAATCCTGTAGTAAATGAGAAGCATCTCCAAGTCTAACAGTGAGACACTAGTTCTGGCCTGGAGTTCAGAGCAGCCAATCAATCACGCTGCTGTGCTACCCTGTCAAAGCTACATTATAATTAGAGCTGAGCAAGTCTTTCATTCTAAGCCGTTATTTTTAGTTCTCTGTTACTTTTTGGAAAAGTCACCTTTTTTGAACTTTAGTTTCTCAGAGATGGAATAAACCCAGAAGGAAACTGATCTCCCAATATGTATTATTTGGGTTATCTGAAATAAATAACCTTTTATGTGTGTGAATGAAGCATGGAGGATACTCTGATAAAGCCAGTGCTGGCAATTTTCAATGCTATTCTGCATGTTGTAAACAAGATTTTCCTAGAATTCTCATCTGATAAAACAGGGTTCAGACTCATAATGTATAGGTTAATGTATAGGTATTTGTTTCAAACTAATAAGGAGCTTATTCTTAAGATTAAAGAGCTGAGAAATAAGGAACATGAGAATGGAGTAACTCAGGCCTTTACAGATGAATGCCAAAAGCTTATTTGGATCCAAGAGCTACATCAGAGATTTTATTTCCAGAAACTACTGATACTATTTAATGCTGCAACCAAATATATATATATATATATATATATATATATATATATATATATATATATATATATATATATATTGTAGGCAAAGCAGTGTTGAGTAGATATGTAAATGCTAGTGTAAAATATGGTTCTGAAGTATCTTCACACATGCTTAAATTTAAGCAAATTTGGACTGCATGTTTTATACACACATTTATTTTTATAAAGATTTCCCTAGTAGCTAACAGTGAACAGCAGTGTAGTGTTATATAGTAGATAGAATACTACATCAGAGATGGAAACCTCAGTTTTTAATTGTAATCTGCTACTGACTAGCAATGTGAACTTTGGATAAGTAGACTTGCAATGCAGCTATTCTCAAGTGCTAGAACAATGGACCTTAAAATCATTTACCATGAATTCAAATTTGCTATTACTTGTAATGCTTTACTCACCAACAGTTAATTTTAAAGCACCCTATAAATCCTTAGCTACAAAATTTTCTCTTTTCTACAAGTTTTACAATAAACCCTAGAGTTGAGAAGAGCAGAAAGCAGTTAAGAAACTTCTAGGCTCCTGGTCTATCTTTGAATGCTACTATCAGGAACTGCAATTTCTCCCATGTTCTCCATAATGAGGAACAGCAAAATTAAGAACGCAAACATCAATCATAATAATCAGTGTCACCAAAGACAGTAACACCCATCTACCAAAAACAGAGCCAATATGAAAAAGCAGTAACAGAGCCTTCACTTCATAGATGCAGAGACTAAAAAGGGCTGGGACTATCATTCAGTGCTCTAAGATCCAATTTCATTCCCTTTCTACCAAACTACCCTGATGCCAAAACAAAGATGAAGAAATTTTAGAAAACTCTCTTTCCCATCTGTAAAATCAGAATAATCAGCCAACTAAAGATCCATTTTCGTTAACCTCAGCAGAAATAAAAAGCTTTATTAAGAGAATGCAAATCTATTCAGAACCATTATTTGAACAAATGGGAAGAAAAAAAAGAATGAATAAAAATCAAGGGCAATATTTATACTCACCACACACAAAGCCATCTGGGCTAACAGCAAAAATACTTCTTTGGAAAGACTAGGATTCGATTCACTTCTTTCTTTGAATCACTATGTGGCTATCTGCAAACCTCAGTATGAAACTTCTATTATGAGGAACAAAGTCTGTAACAATCTTGTAACCAATTCATGGTTAGCTAGTTTTATCATTATGTTTCTCTCAGTGATCTGGGGCCTCCAATTGAATCTCTGTGACTTCAACACAAATGAGCACTCCATCTGTGACTCTTCTCCTTTTTTTGATGATTGCTTGCCTGCCACAAAATTACTAAAAGTCTTAACATTTTTCTTAATAGCACACTCATAGTATTTTAGAATTGTTGATTCCTTCCTACATACTCATTCTTGGACATCTGAACATTTCCTCTGTCCTGCAAAGGAAAATATGCCTTGTCCATTTGTTCTTCCTCTATGATTGTGGTATTCATTCCTTTGGGCTTTGCATGTAAAAACATATGCCATCATGGAATAAGGTAGTGGATGAGTAGAGGCCAGACCATATTGATTGCTCTGCCTTTGAATTGGAACAACAGTTGTGCAGCTCCACAAGGAGACAGGAGAGCAGAGCTGTATTCCAACTCAGCCACAAAAAATAATGGATTTTTATAAAAATAAGAGAGTTGCAATTTTCGGGGGAGTCTGAGTAATAGTCTACAAGAACACCTGGAGTGGCCTGCTCAGAGGAAATGGGGACCTTCCTTTCTGAATGCTGGGAGGGGGTGCAGATATCATAAAGATCTCAAATATTATAGACCACACCATCAGATAGATATGCAATTTACAATTTTAAATACAGAACTACAAACCCCCATAACATGGAGCAGATCTACACTGGAGATGTTATCTGCACTCCCTGTTGAAGACAGTGAGAACTGGTACAAGAATTACATCTTAAAAGGGACAAGATTATTTGCTGAGACCATGAGTGATCTATACCCCTTTTTGTACCTTCTATTGTATTCTTGACATCCCCTGGACCCAGAAGACTACAGCAATTTCTCATTTTTTTTCCTCCTTTTTTTTTTCTTCTCTTTCTCTCTCACTTGAATGGCAAACCCCAGTACAATAATAAGACCAGATAACCCACTTGAATCAAATGTATGAAATATGATATGTCAAGAGCTTTGTAATGTTTTGAATAACCAATAAAAAAAGGACCAGATGGAGATGGGGAGCAAAGGAGGTAATATTGGGGATTGAGACTGAAAAAATAACATTTTATTCATTTATGAATATTCAAATGAACCACATAATTATATAAAACTATCATGTATGAATACAAAATAATTTTTTAAAAAATTTCAACAGGAAAAATGAGACCAAAGGAAATATGAGAAATCTTGCAGAATCTCATCATTAGAAAGGGGGAATAAACTCTTTTTTTGGTTAGAAAAATTATGCCCTTCATTAAACATGCTCTTAAAATAGACAATCAACCTAAGTCACCAGTATTTCTACCCCATTTCTAAAGATTCATTTGCAATAGCACATCCAGGTAGATATAGCACAATTCCAAGGATTAAAAAACAAATCAAATTCAGCATACACAACAAACATACTGTACTTAAAGGATTCAGTAAATGAAACAATGTAACAGACCCAAAATTATCCCATAGAAAAATCAGACATAGACAATAAAAACAGCACAAAAACTAATGTGAAAGAAAAAGTATTTTTTATTTTTTTATTTGTTCTTTTTAGAAATGCATGAGAATTGAGTGTATATTGATATTTTTACACAAACATGGAGTACAGGAAAATATTTGAGGAGTTTTTTTCAGATATCAATTTTATGAGTTTTATTTTTACATTATAGTCTCGATTTTCATTTTATCTTGTTGATATGCCTATCTTCTAACTAATAGCATATTTACTGACAGTATCTGTCACAAGGCCATACACCTGAGAAGATGATAAATATTTTAGTTTTCCAATTTCTGTTCTCTACTTATCACGACTTCTAATGAATTCAAAAGTCCTTAATGAAATGTTACAGTATATAAAGAATAACATACATGAGAATCAAAGACTTAAAATTAGGGTGATAAAGTCAGGAAAGAAAACAATCAATAATTAAACAAACAAAGACTAAACAAGAAGGAATGTATGATCAAATAAGCATTATAGGTAAGGCTGAAGGAGGACCCAGATGTTGCCCCAGCTAACTCCATTTTTGCCTTTGTAACTTGTTCTTCTTCTAGATACTTTCCAGTTTATCTCAAATTTTGGAAATAGCAATCCCTCTGGGCTTACACCCTATGATTGGAAACAAGGGTGCTCTCTCTCCCTCCTAAACTTGGTTTGGATGTGAGCTGTCCCATAAACATTTCTGGGTTAATGCAAGAATGTTTCGAGGTAAAAATGATTGGGTTGTGAGAGCTGTAACCTAATCAGTCCATCCTAGTATAAAAGGATTGACTGTGTGGTAACTGTAGGCAATTAGGGCATGGCTGGAGGAGTTGGATCCCTGAAGATGTGCCCTGGTAGGCTTGATTTTCCCAGCAGCCCCTTCTCAGCAGCCTGTCTCTATTTCCTGGCCAGTGGAACAGCTTTCTTCCATCCCACCCTTCCTTCATGATGTTCTGGATCATCTAGGGCCCAGAGCTAAGGAGATTTTCCACCATGAATTCGACCTCAGACACTGTGAGCTAAAATGAATTGTTTATCCTCTAAGTTATTTTGATGAGGTGTTTTGGTTACAGGGATGAAAAGCTGACGAAAACAGAGTGGGAGCACTCATTTCATTACAGGAAACATCCTCAAGCAATGATAATTTCCCGGGTGCCAACAGGCTCTCATAGAATCAGACCTCAGATAATGATCAATCAGACTACAGTGTGACCACAACTCCTGGACTCTGCATATTACTTGCCCCCTGCTTTTGTCCTTCCCCAATGAAATCCTGAAGCCTTTGTCAGGACCCCAAAGACAGGACTTAGAATGTTGCTTCTCCTGTTTTTTCCTATTGTGGCCACACTAAATAGATTCCTTTCTTTCTTCACCACCACTTTTGTCTGTCTGATTGGCCTCTCAAGGTGGTAGATGGCAAAATCTGGGCTACTGGGACCTCCAAAGTCAGGTCTCCAGCCAAGGATTTTTTAGTTCAAATGCCTTATTTAACCAAGAGATAAAAGAGAGAAAATTTTAAATATCAAAAACAAGAAAGAGATAAAATGGATCTAAGAAACAGTAACAAGAGGACAGGCAAAGGAGATGACTTAATATATTCATAGTAGGGGTTCTGAAAAGAACAGAACAATCACTAAAAAGAGGACAAATGCTGAGAACTACAATTCAAGAAAAGTTTCTTGAAATTAAAAAAATTGAAACTCCACAAATAAATTGCCTAAGAGCAATGAAAAAGACATAGTCTGTAAGATAAACACACTTTAAAGAAAAAAAGTCTATTCATCATCCAGGTAAAAATGTCAAATTACTCAAAAGGAAAAGAAAATTAGATTACCAATAAACCATACTGACATAAGACCCTGTGAGTCAAGACTTCTATATTTAGCCAAGCCCAATTTCAAGTATAAAGACAGACCTTAAACTGCTGTCAACATGTAAGGAGTCAGGGAATGCTGTTACCATGAGAACTTCCTGAGAAATTTGCAAGAGAATGGGCTTTAGGCAATCAAAATAAATACAGATTAATTGACTCAGGATTTTTGCTGAGCAGTAAACATATTTATTTAAACTAGTTATAAGGGTTGAAAAAGATAAACAAATTAAAAAGTAGGGAAACTAAACTGTAGTGCTGAGAGATGCACATGTGGGTGATAATACTCTAAATTAGGAAGGTGTCAACTACCACAAAATTCAGGAAAGTCATTACATTTGAAGAGAAATAAAGTTTGGTTTTGGTAGGGACAAATGGATGGGTTTGGGGATGGCTGGCAATGTTCCATTTTTGATCTAGGTGGTGTTTAAGAGTGTTTGCCCTTTGTAGGTAAATGGATGGAGTTAGAGAAGATAATGCTAATTGAAGTTAGCCATTCCCAAAAAACCAAATGCCAAATGTTTTCTTTGATATATGGAGACTGATTCATAGTGGGGTAGGGAGCGGGAGCATGGGAGGAATAGATGGACTCTAGATAAGTCAGAGGGGTTAGAGGGGAAGGGAGGGGGGCATGGGGTAATTAATAATGGTGGAATGTGATGATCATTATTTTCCAAAGTACAGGTATAAAGACACAAATTGGTGTGAATATACTATGTATACAACCAGATATATAAAAAATGTGCTCTGTATGTGTAATAAGAATTGTAATGCATTCCACTGGCATATATAAGTAAATAAAAAATACTGTTTGCCTTATAATAGTTAAGTTATGCATTTGTGTTGTGTGATTTTCCCTGTACTATATTACATTTTGCCAATAGAAGTTATAGTAATAAAGAATAGAATGGTGTTTACCATGAATTAGAGGTGGAAGAAAAGGAGAGATACTAGTTAAAAAGCACAAACCTCTTATGAATATTAAAGACCTTATGTAAAACATGGTGACTATGGTTAATATTCTTGAACATAGATAATAATAGTGTATACTTGAAATTTGCTAAGAGAGTAATGTTGACACACGCAAAAGGTAGCTATGTGAAGTGATAGATATGTACGTTAGCTTTTTGTGATAATCATTTTATGGTATATATAGTTGTCAAAACATCATGTAATATAATCCTAAATATACACACTTTTGTCAATCATATCTAAATAAAGGTAGAAAAAATAAAATTCCATAAAAGCTGTTTTTAAAGAATGCATTTAACAAAGACAGGCAATAAGAGAAAGATGTCAACCATCT
Organism: Urocitellus parryii; assembly: GCF_045843805.1. Classification (NCBI taxonomy): domain Eukaryota; kingdom Metazoa; phylum Chordata; class Mammalia; order Rodentia; family Sciuridae; genus Urocitellus; species Urocitellus parryii. The sequence continues at coordinate 2,280,260 of NW_027553833.1, forward strand.
CTAAAAGCATACATAAATGCTTATAATTTGTTCCAAGGGAAGTCCCAAAGGCTTTTATTATTAAAAAAATACGAATTCAGGGCATTTCAAAAAATGAATAATTTATGAGAATTCCACATTAGGCATATTTAATAGGTAGGGGTGTGTGTGTATATGTGTGTGTGTGTGTGTGTGTGTGTGTGTGTGTGTGTTGGGGGTGTCAAATTATGCTTAATTTATTTGATTAGAACAAGAGTTGGATTCTAGCTTAGATTTATATGTAAAATGATGACAACGAATGTTTTTTCTTGTGATTATTTATTTGCATCCATTGTCATTTTTTTCTTTGCATAAATAGTTGGCTATCATTTGAACTTAAATGAGTGGAGGGAAATGGATATTCTGGTTCTGTCATTGTGACTTAGTTTGCAATTCTTCAATATAATCCCATCTAATTTTTCTTTTCATCTGATCCATAAACATGAGTCGAAGTCACATTTGACAATTCAAAAATATTATGGCATTTCTATTAAGAAAATGTTTAATGAGAAACCACCATGGTAGCAGAGTCTGAGGGAAAGACTTCAGCCTGTTGAGTTATGTAACCCTAGGATTATAATCAGGTTTGCCTGATTCTTCTGACTCATGAAAAAAAAGGAAATAATAATTCTTTCTTTTTTGATTTAAATTTTTAAAATTTGTTTTAATTAGTGATATATGACAATAGAATGCATTTATGCCCTTTGATATATTATACATAAAATGGGATATAATTTCCCATTTTTCTGAGTGTACATGTTGCAGAATCATATTGGACATGCAGTCACATATATACATACAGTAACAATGTCTGTTTCATTCTATTATCTTTCCTATCCCCACATCCCCTCTCCTTCCCTCCCATCACTTCCCTCTACCTAACCTACGGTGACTCTATTCTTCCCTCGTTCCCCCCCACCTTATTGTGAATTAGCATCTGCATATTAGAGAAAACATTTGGCCTTTGGTTTTGTGAGATTGGCTTATTTTGCTTAGCATGATATTTTCCAACTCCAACCATTTACTGGCAAGTGCCATAATTCACTCTTCTTTAAAGCTGAGTAATATTCCATTGAGTAAATATACCACATTTTCTTTACCCATTCATCTTTTGAGGGACACCTAGGTTGGTTCCATCATCTAGCTATTGTGAGTTGAGATGCTAGAAACATTGACGTGACTACATTACTATAGTATGCTGATTTTAAGTATTTGGGTATAAACCAAGGAGTGGGATAGCCGGGACAAATGGTGATTCCATTCCCAGTTTTCTGAGGAATCTCCTCCATACTCTTTTACATAACGGTTCTACCAATTTGCAATTCTACCAGCAATGTATGAGTGTACCATTTTCACCACATCCTTGACAACACTTATTGTTGCCTGTATTCTTGATAATTGCCATTCTGATAAGAGTGAAATGACTTGCTTTTCTCTAATTGCTAGAGATGTTAAACACTTTTTTCATATATTTGTATTTCTTCTTCTATGAAGTGCCTGTTCAGTTCATCAGCCCATTTATTGATTGGGTTATTTGGGGTTTTTTGGTGTTAAGTTTTTTGAGTTCTTTATATATCCCAGAGATTAATGCTTTATTGGAGGTGAACATGGTAAATATTTTTTCTGAATCTGTAGGCTCTCTCCTCACAAAGTAGAAGGATATAAATCAAATGCATTCCTATACACCAGCAATGAAACCACTGAAAGAGAAATTGGGAAAACTACTTCATTCACAATAGCCTCAAAAAACAAAAACAAAAAAACAACCTGGGAATCAATCTAACAAAAGAGGTGAAAGACCTCTGCAATGGAAACTACAGAACACTAAAGAAAGAAATTGAAGAAAACCTCAGAAGATGGAAAAATCTCCCATGCTCCTGGATATGCAGAATTAATATTGTCAAAATGGCCATACTAGCAAAAGCATTATACAGATTTAATGCAATTCCTATTAAAATCCCAATGACATTCTTCATAGAAATAGAAAAAGTATTTATGAAATTTATTTGGGAAAAAAAGAGACCAGAAATTCTTAGCAAGAGAAGTGAAGCAGGAGGCATCACGATACCAGACTTTATAGTACAGAGCTTTAGTAACAAAAATAGCATGGTATTGTCATAAAAATTGACTTGTAGACCAATAGAGGTACAAATAGAGGGCAAAGAGAACAAAGAGACAAATCCACAGAAATATGATTATCTCATACTAGACAAGAGTGCCAAAAACCTTCACTGGAGAAAAGAGCCTATTCAACAAATGGTGCTAGCAAAACTGGAAATCCATATGTAGCAAAGTGAAATTAAACCTCTATCTCTCACCCTGCACAAAAATCAACTCAAAGTGGATCAAACACTTAGGCGCCTAATAGAAGAAAAAAAAAAATAGGCCCAAATCTTCACCACGTCAGCCTAGGATCTGACTTCCTTAACAAGGCTCCTACAGTGCAAGAAGTAAAATCAAGAACCAATAAATGGAACGGATTCAAATTAAAAATCTGCTTCTCAGCAAGGGAATAATGATTCTTAAAAGAATTGAAGATTGAAGATAATGACTATAAGTAAAGTGATGAGCTTGATACTTAGTAGAGAAATGGTGCTTAATGGAAAATTAGTTCTCCCATTCCAAAGACAGTGGCCTGTCCTGGCTGCACAGAATATAAATCAAGGAGATAATTGGAGCCAGAGCAGACTTCCGGAGAATAACTGCCTCAATTTGTTACTGTTTTAGTCAGCTTTTTCCACTGCTGTGACCAAAAGACCTGTCAGCAACAATTACAGGAGGAAAAGTTTATTTTTGTGGCTCACAGTTTCAAAAGCCTCAGTCCTTAGATGGCCAATTCCATTGCTTGGGGTCTGAGATGGAGCAGCACATCATGTGGAAGTGTGTGGCACAGGAAACATCTCAGCACATCACACCAGGAAGCAGAGACTCCCCTCACCATGGACAAAATACATACCCCAAAGGCATGCCCTCAATGATGCATCTCCTTCAGCCACTTCCTACCTGCCTACAGTTAACAAACACACTGTTAATTCCTAACATTGCATTTATGCATTAATTAGGCTCTCAGAATCCTAAATTTCACCTCCAAATCTCTTTCCTTGTCTCACACATGAGCTTCTGGCGGATACCATACATCTATACCATAACAATTGTCTCAAAAACCTCCATAAGTGATTTCCAGAGTAGTATGAGACAGAAATTATTATTTCTCCCATTCATGAGATGACCTCGTACTTAAGTGGTTTTGTTGGCAGCTGCATTAATTACTGTGAAACTTAACGCCATGAGGGGGACCCCAGAGACTGGCTCTTGGCTGATAACATAAACCGGGTTTCATGATGGCTATAAGAACATGGCTTGTTACTCTGCTTAAGAAACCCTAATACTTACTAGAACACACATTTTAAAGATTTCCTCTCTACTCAAACACTATGGTACAACAACACTACTCAAACAGTATATTACAGTACTATATTTAAACCAAATCATTTAGATGTCCCAGTATAAACTTTTCACAAAGCTGGGTAGGACTGCAACCAAATTCAGAACTCAGACAAGTCTTCTTTGTTTTCTTGCCAAGTCTGAATTGCTTCTAAGTTTTTTTTCCATAACCCACAGGCCATTTTTATTCAAGAGGGCTGCATGGTTTTCTCAAGCAATTTCTTGGCTAGAAATTTCAACAAAATGGGTCAACTTGGGTTTTCTTTTCGAGTTCTATCCCCACGCTTCACAAATGTTTTCTGGTAACATGTATAACAACCAAGAAGATATTTCAGTTGATTTGGAAGCAGTGCTAATGGTGGGAGCAATTTCTAAGGGTCATGTGCCAAGGACTAAGAATCTTTTTCACTTAGACACTCTTGATCTCTAATACAGCCTAATGTGTAAAATGCTGCTGGACTGGCTTTCAAACATCTTTCAGAAATGCTAGCAAACTATCCAGTAGATGCTGGAAAGCCTATATCCTTGTCTTACCCAGGGACAATTTCAATATTGTTAATTTGTAACTGGTCTGGCTGTGCTAGTTGACAAACACCCACTAGTAATATTTTTGTTGACTTTTAAAAATTCATCTGATGAAGAATGCTCAAGGCACTCACACAGATGCAAAACTGGGCAGCAGTGGTCACATTTCTCAGCAAACTGTCCTCTGAGGGCCTCAAAAGGCAAGAGAGGTATTAACACACTCCCTTAGAAAGAGGAGAGTCCTCAGTGGACTCTTGGTTCTGCAGACAGCTCTCTGGATAGTAATGCAATACAGATGCTGTGGGCTGTTCAGTCCTCAATTCTTTCCCAAACTTTGGGAAAGAAGTGTTTCAAAGTATTTATTTATATTTTTCTACGACAGCTTTTGGCCTTATAAATAATGTTATTCAGCCATTGTCCAGTTTCTGTGTAATGCTCCACAAGATAAAATTTAATAATTACCAAGATCTGTATGTTTACTTTCTTTTGCCCCCTTTTGTTACTGTCTCTTGCCTTCTTCATGTGATTCTTAAAGTTAACACTTCAGAAGGAACATTTTCATTCCCCCCATTATTCTTAGCACTCAAGCCCTGTGCTACACATATTAACCATGTACTAACAATGCAAATTGCTTGCTCCAGCCAATCATACATTCTTAGAAAAAAAGCAAATATGAGCTGCTGAGCTTAATTCTAGGAAGAAAACTGTTTTTCTAGCTAAGATTGAAAGGTGATTTTCATCCACTCAACTTTTTGATGAAGAAGTCATTTTGAGTTGCTGATAAGGTTAATTTTTGAACTGAGGACTTATGTTAACAATGTTAAGAAAATAATTTTTATTGTTTTGCCCCAATGGAAGTCGTCAGTATCTCAGCATACATGCATTCTCTTTTCACTAAAATTTCATGACAGCTCCCCATGCATTGAGTTAATACTAAAGACATGATCTGGATTAGACCACCATTTCCAGACTCAGGCCTATTTTAGAACAAAATCCCAAACATAAAGTATTTTTTAAAAAATTCTGTTTGAGAGCAATCGTAGTTTTTTTTTTTTTTTTGGTGTCGGGGGGGTTAATTTGTAGGATGCATACTTGATGTAGATATTGAAGATATCAGTATACAGATAGAAGATAGCTTATGGTGACTACTTATTGGGTTAAATCATGTTACAAAATTCAGATAGTTTTTTTCACCAATATCACCTTTCCCAAAAGGGCTTCAGAAAGTTATTGTTATCATTTTTTTTAAGTGGGAAGGGGAAGAAATGGGGAATTTTTACTCCACTCTGTAAAAACTATATTACTGCAAACCAAAGGTTTAAATTATTCTAAAAAGTTAGACTTTTTTTTTTTTTAAATCCTACTCCCATGATCAATATTTAACAAAATTTAGAGTGGAATTTTCTTTACTAGCTCCTTACTTCTATTGTGGGATAGCTTTCATCATCAAGGCATTAGGGTTACTAAGAATTTCACAGGTTGCATTAAAAAAAATATTGCCTAGATGATGTGATGGCAAAATAATGACAAGCGTCTGAGAAAACACAGATGTGGAAAATTACGTGTGCTTTTTTTCCTTATTCTATTACCATTTTGATCTAGTTGAACATAAGTTTATGATTATGAAATGCTCTAATAATTATTGTATTCATCTGCTTTTTTATAGTTCTTTAAAAATATCTAGAAATGCACTTATTCACGAAACACTTATTTCTTGCCTCATTTACATGAATACTATGTGAAATTCTGGAATCACATTTGTTTTTTCTTCCAATCAAACGTTTAACAATTGAGATGACAGCCAAGAACTAAAACTAGCTATTCTCATTTTGGACCCATGCATTTAAAATTCTCCAAACTAGTAGCTGTTTTTTTTTTAATATTTATATGATGTAAATATACTAATGGAATAAACAAATTCTTAGGAAGGAGATGGAGACTAGGTTGTTCATGTCTCAACATGGTAGATAGAATGTTCTGCCATTAATAAACTTGCATAATTTATTAAAGGAAGTTGATTAAATTTTTCTGATGCCTGAGGATGGAACCCAGACAACACACATGCCAGGTGAGTTCGCAACCGCTTGAGCCACATCCCAAGCCCCTCTGCTGCATTTTTTTTAAAAAATCTAAAACAATGTCTTACTCTAGGTTGGGGTGGCAAATTCAAATGTTTGTATCAAGGCCTGGGATGGGGTGGTGTTTGGCAAAATCTTCCAGGCTCAGCCTCTACTTGTGTCGAGCAGACTGTTCATATGCTGGCTTGTGGGCTCAGTTGTTGCTAGATTTGATTTTTCAAGAAAAAGGCAGATCTATATAAATTTAAAGACTTCCAGTTTTTAAGTGTTGACAACTAATTCCATTTTCTTTCAACATCATGTGGGCCAAACCAAACATATTTGAGTACAGCTTGTGTGCTACCAGTTTGCGACCTTTGGATTTTGAAGGTCTCTCTTACTTCCAATACTCTGATTCCAAAAATAATTGTATCCATCTTGCATTAGATGCTCACACTAACGTTAGAAATTCAGTTATACCCACTCCCCCACCTTTCAGATATGTCATAATTAGTTACTTTTTAGGAAATTCTTATGAAAATAGATTCTTATTTTATAGTTAAAATTAATTATATTTCCTGTTATATTAAAGCACATAGGCTTAATTTTCTGGATGTTAATTTAATCTTTTTACATCTTGTGGCTGGTTTCAATTCCCTAGGATCCAACGTTATTTTGTGCCAACTCTTGAGATGCAGAAGTTTAATCAACTTTAACATTTATGAAGTTGAGTGCTGTTTGAAAGTCTTGGAGAAACATAATCTTTCATTCTACCTGTTTTGAATTGAATTGTGTCCTCCAGATTCATCTGTGGAACCCAACCATTCAATGTATTTGGAGATAGGGCCTTGAACAAGGTAATTAAGATTAAATAATATTTTATGGGTAGTATCTAATCCAATAAGACTTGTTTTCTACATAAGAAGAGGAAGGAACAGTAGGAGTATGCTGTGTACAGAGGAAAGGCCACATGGAGAAAAACAAGAGTATCAGGTGAAAACCGGTAAAAGAAGCCCTACCATAAACTAAGCTAGTTAGTCACTGCCTTGATCTTGGACTTCCAGTTGCTGTGAGAAAAATTAATTTCTGTTGTTTACATCACCCACTCTGGGGTGTTTTGTTATGGTAGCTTGAGTAATATACCACCTGTAACTAGCCTGATGTCTTTGTTACCTGAGGTCTTTGAGCTTTTGGGCTCTTTAAAAACTCTAGTCATTCTCAGAGAAATTCTTCTTTTAGACTCTTCTTTCCATGTGACTTCCTAAGACAACATGGACATTACTGTATTTTCAACCAAAGGAGTACCCACTTTGGGAAATGTATCAAACTGTCTTTGTGATGGCAGAATACAAAACATTTGGTAACTCACCCATTAAGTGTGAGATAGAGGAAAGCAATCCTTTTCCCAAGTTTTGTTACTTCTCCTCACTTGTTAGATGCTCTGATGAGTCGCACAATGCCTACTTTCTTAAGGCTGAAGAGCCACTTGTATGCATGTTCATCATTTTTTAAAACATCTTCAAAACTTAGAGTAGGTAGCTTGAGCTCTGAACCCCAGTATTGACGTTCTGTGAATTAAGGAAACGAAATCATATGAGATTACATTGGTTTAATATAAGACAGGAACCTTAGAGAAGGGTCTAGGTGACTAGAGTTGATCTTTGATCATGGAGATTACTAAATGCTAGTTTTACCAGAAACGCCTGTCACCAGGCCTTGCTTCCTGGAAGCCATGCCATTCTATGATATACCTCTTGCTACAACTGTGTCTGGCACATAATCAGTATTCAGCATACTACATTTATTGAGGGAATATTGTTTAACTATGTTCCTAGAAATTCCCTTCCAGGATACTGCTTAGAAGTGACCCTGAGACACTGTGAGTGTTAACAGCTAAGTTCTATTTCTTAACTCCAAGTGGATGATAAAATCAGAATGGTGGACTAGTATATCATATGCTTATTCTGTTAGGAGGGTGGGTATAGTCCTTTCTTTCTCTTATTTCACCTGATTAAAAGCTATAAAACTGTCTCTGGGATCATATTGTTCTTTGGAGTCAGTGAGAGTTGGTCATAGTGAAGGAAAGATGAAGGTGTGTTCCTGGGAGGCATAGATGGCTTTGGAGGTGATATGCAGGATATAAAAGTCAAATGCCTTTCCTTAACCCTCTCCTTCCTGATGATTAATTACTTATCAAAATGTTGATCTTGAAAAACAAATGTAAAAAGTATTTGATTCGCAAACTAGGCTTTGCCAAAGGAAATGGAGCACTGAGGAAATATAATTTTTCCAAGGGAAACAACTCAGATACTAACAACTGATTCAGGAAGGACCAAATGCTAGCTAATCCATATCATTTCTTCCTTTCTTGGGAAGGAAATTGCCTTAGAAATGCAAACCTTCCTAACAAGTGATAGAATTAGAACATATTATCTCAATATTATCCTGGGCAGCACTCCCTTTTCTAACTAAGGAATATACCACATTATGTAAACCAACCCCAGAGCCCTCAGTTTCAGAATGGAGAATGGGTTAGTGCCACTTGTACTTGTGAATTATAAATCATTTTCTCTTTGGTGTCATCATGGCTGGCTCTTCAGAAATAGGAGTTATTTTAGGAATCAGTAGCTTCAGTAGTGCAAAGATATGGACAGATATTGAGCTGCTGCTTCTTCTTCTTCTTCTTCTTCTTCTTCTTCTTCTTCTTCTTCTTCTTCTTCTTCTTCTACTACCAGCTAGCTGTATGAGGACATTTGCAGGCATGAGTAGGTGAGTTTATTCAGGAAGTCCAAATTAAGTGATTAATTCATATATTGCCAATGTTTCTGGGTTGTTAATCATGAAAGCTTGCATAATGTACTAGAATTTTCAAGATCTAAATTCCAAATTAAGCTTACCTGGCTGATGCATTAATTCTCTTTAGTATTGAAGAGATTTTAAAGGCTCAAGTGACTTACTATATCATCTTAGCAAGTCAAAGAGTTACCTAGTTACTGTTTCCTAATTTTTCACTTTAACTCTTTAATCTCTATGGGACTAACCAAAAATAGTAACCAAGTCACCTTGGCAAAGGAAAGTATGGGACATGTTGCATTAGACCAGAGAAGGTTGGATGAGGCAATTGAAACCATGATGTATGCAGGTTTCAGGATAATTACCTTGATTGTGTTTTTTTTTTTTTTTTGAGAGTAGGATGGCATCTCTTGAGCATATTAGCTACCAAATAATTATTTGTTCACTTATCTTTTCAATAAACCCAACATTTTACCATGTCACAATCAACTATGGATATATGACATATGGATATATATATATATATATATATATATATATATATATATAGAGAGAGAGAGAGAGAGAGAGAGAGAGAGAGAGAGATATGACTGGTGACATATAGGCATGGGCAGAACTTGGATGTCCTAATGTGGGTTTTATTCATTGTTCTTCTTCTTATGAGCAAAATTTTGGACTCTTCTCTGAGTTTCAGTTTTTTAATTTGTGAATCAGGGTCAATTATATTTATCTTGTAGGTCATTTTGTGACCATGCAATGAGATTATGCAAGGCATTTAACATAGTGCCTGGCACAGAGTAAACCCATAATAACAATAAAAATACTTAATATTTGCTGAATACTTTCTAAGAGTAATCCCAGTGCTACAAGTTTTAAAAACATTTTTTTTAGCTCCACAAAAAAATACATGGGGTGGATGCTTTCAGAATTTCCATGCTATAACAAATGAACTAGGTGTCCAAGGCACATAGCTAATGATTTGCGGAGCTCGTCAAATCCAGGTGACAGGTCCCCAGGTTTGTAATTTCAAAAATTGTACATAAACACTTGATACCTTGAAGTGCTGTCATCATATGCATTTTGGAATCCTATATCTAAATGTCCATAGCTTGTCCTACCTTTATAAAGGAAATCTACTAGGTAATACAGAAAGTAGGGCAAGTAAAATGAGAAAGACTTTGTCTGAACTTCTTTGAGCATGGGCATTTAATGTTAAACCTTGGCTCCCTGTCAGAATTTTAAATGCAGAGAAAATATTAAGAATAGGCTATTGCACAACCCTGCAAAAACATCACTATTTACCTTTTTGAAATGAGCCAAAGCTTTGCACATTTATAAATCAGCTAAATTTAGCTTCTTTAATTCATGCCAATGTATTTCACTGATCCATTCCTTTTTGGTTTTATTTAAGGCCAGAATCATCTTTCAGAGAGTTTCAGTGACTGTGTGATAGTAAGACATAATAAACAGACATTTAAGTTTTTTCACAAGATCTAATTGTTTTTAAAACTGTTGAGTTTGTGTTATGACTTATTTGTATATTTTAGAAAACACTGTTTAAGGAACATACTATATATATTTATGGCATGTTTTCTTCTTTTCTTGAGAATATACTTTTTATAACACCTTTGCAAAAATTATTTATATATGAGTTATTTTTTCCATAATGCGTACACACAAAACTCCACTATTTTTAATTTTAGCAATATGGAAAGATTTAGATTCTTGTAATAAATGTTACTCTTTAGATATGTAAGATTAAGCATATTCACATATCAGAGACTCTGGAAAGAAACAAGCCTGTCAATAAAACATACAGCACAGACCACATTATAAATAACCTACAGCTTTCAGAATGTTAATGTCAAGAATACAGTTGCAATAGTTTTTAAGTTCTGTAAAACTTCTAATGTTTTTAACCATAGCCGTCATTTTGGAATGCCCTTGCAGGAGCTTTGCAGAAATCTGAAACCAAGTGACACAGCCCTTCAAAGAACCTATTACTGAATATGAACCACTCAAATATTTTGTTATACTAAATGTGAGTTTCAGAGATAGTCCTGTGATTAGCCAGTTTCCAAATTCATCATGCTCTCTTGAATATAAAACACCAATTTTCAGAGAGAAGTAGTAGTACTCTATTTCATTAACTCTATCAGGAAAATTATTCTGTGATATCTGCACACAATATTAAAACTTTAACCTTGAAAGAGTAATTTAAGAGCATTTTCCTATTTCCTACCAACTGCAAAACCTAACTATCAGGGGAGCCAAAAGTAAATACATCTGACCAGAGTAAATCATTTGCCAAGAGAATACATTAAAAACAAATTTAAGTTTCACAATTGGGTCTGAATACATGAACTGAATGGAAAATGATGGCATATTTAAGGTATGAACCTCCCTTCTTAATTTAACTTATGGTCTTACTAATAAATGCTTCCTTGAACATGTGCTTCATACATCATAAAATTTATGAACAGGCTACATACTGGCTTTCAAGGAACCATTTGTACAGGTTTCCTTCTGAGGGTTAAGCACCACATTCCAGGGGCCTGAGTTATGTTTCAAAAACTAAAAGACACAAAGAAGTTATTTAGCTAAAAATTTATGAGCACAGCAAGTTGGTTTGCAATGTGTTATTTCAGGAGTTTAAGATCTTCTGTCTACCTGCACTGAATTCAGCTTCTGGCTCTGAAATGGCATCAAGAGCATCAGCCAATCTTGTACTGTCTTTTCTAGGAATACTTTGGAAGGGCCCTACCAAAAACAAAGTCTGACTCCCATTAGAGAAAAGGCACCTGAAATGAAGGAAATAGGGCTTTGATTCTCTTTTCCAGCACTATTTGAGAGATTGCTTTCTTTTGGATATTCTTTCACCTTGTGTTCAGGGAATTCTATGTGTCTTTCAAGATTCTGGCTACTTGCCATCTCTTAGGTTGAGGTATTCCTGAGAGGAGGATTCAAAGATGAATAATTTATTAAAGAGTTAGCCCTGGAAGCACTAAAAAGAGATGGGGATGCAAGAGAGTAGAAAGCCTGTGGAAAGAGTTTCAGTGAGTGGGTTATAGCTTTTGGCAATGAGTTCAGCACTGTGGGACCTTATAGAGTGACTGTAGAATTATACTCTAGGGGTGTCCCAGCTATGGTGCAAGGAGATGCAGAGGCCCAAACACCCACTCTTCACTCCTGGGTCTTTCTGGTCTTCCCTATGTGCAAGCTGAGCATGCTCCCCCATACAGGTAAGGCAAGTGGCAATTTTGCAGTTGGAAGGTGCTGGCTTATGTAGGATGATTGCTGAGGGGCACCAACAAACTCTGCAATGGCCTGCTTCCGGAAATCTCCTGAATCTGCTAAAGGTGGGTTAGATGTCTGTATCCTCTGGCCTCCTAGCACTGGTACATACCTCAATCCCAGTGATTACCTCATAATGTTGAAATTATACTAATACATATTATCAAATGCCCTGTTGGGGCAAGAGATCAAATGCATGCACACACACACACACACACACACACACACACACGTACATGCACATACACACACACAGTAGACATGATAGCTGTCTTTGTAAGGGGAAAAGGGTGTATAAACAAAGAAGCAAATAGAAAAAACATAAAAAATAAAAAAATTTTTGGGCAAGTGTTATGAGTGTAATCAGTGGGGTCAATGACAATAAAAAACAATTGTTGGGGTTGAGGTGGGGAACTTATTTACACATGTCAGTCAAGAAAAGCCAAGTTGAAGAGCAATTATTTAAACAAAATGCCTAGGAATAAAAGAAAACCTTTATACAAAGGACAGGGAGAAAAATGTGCAAGCAGGAGAGACAGGGAGAGATGGAGCATCTCCTAGCTTTCTAGAGAAACTCAGAGTCATTAAAACTAGGGCAGAGGCAGCCAGAGGGAGTGTGTCAGATAAGGTGAAGTGGAGTAGGGCTTGGTCAGGCAAGACTTCATCTCTACCTTTCTCTATACTAAAAGTCATCATGAACTATGGGGGTCAAACCATTTATCTTTATTTCTTCACCAATATTGCTTCTTTCTCCCCCACTCATCCCCAGGTATATAGTTCAAGGATGGTACCTAGTGAGTTTTTAGAAATCCTATAGTTTCTAGATCCTTAATAAGTCTTTGATTACTTTCTAATGATGACTAGAGACTACAAGTCACCTTAAAAATGGGATTGTGTCTGAGCACATCTTAATATTTTGGAAGATGGAGAAATCTATCAACCCCTTTCTCTAGGTAATAATCCCATCAAACTCTAAAAATATCCCTCAGAAAGTATAAATGAGACATCTAAACAAATTTATCCTGCTTGAATGGAAAGCAACACATTTTGCTTTTGGACTATTAAGTACCTAGGATAGTCTATATGCTCATCTTCATGACAGGAATGACCAGATTACTGGAGTAAACAAGAACACGTAAAACAGTGAGGTCACATAGTACACAATGAATAATTTTTTAAATAATGGGAGCTAATGTTTGTGGAGCACTTACAATTTCAGGCATTCTTCTAAGTATTGTATATGGATGACTTCATGTAACCCTTACAACAACTTTACAGAATATGTTCTATTATTTTCATTTTATAGATGAAGAGGAGGCCTGAGATAACTGGCCCAATATCACATAGCTAATATCTGACAGAACTCGATCACCCACACAATTTGACTCCAGAAATTGAGGAAAGGAATTGTATAGTGAAAGAAAGTAAGCACTGATGAAGCTCAGGGGAAAAAAATCATCATCCTAGACTTCCTTAGAGTAGGCAGGGAAAACAAGTCAGCCTCACCTTCTGTCCTTGCTCTGGCTACCCACTATAACATCCACAAAAAGTTTATAAAACACCCTCTTTTCCCTTTCAATTACCCAGGACACACCTCTATGAATATAGTTTCTGACTGTTCCAAGTCTTTTCTGTAAAGCACAATCTTTCCATGTCACCTTTTTTAAAACCCCCAATTCTGTTACACAAAACAGAAATTTTGGGAATGTCCACAAAGACAGCAACTGTGCTAAGCTTGTTTGAGGCTGAGTATCCTCTTTCTACTTCCATCCTATGCCAGGTTTTATGGGTACCAAACCCTTGACCACCCTCTCTGTTCTTCTTTGGGTCATGTGTTCAGGTGTACCGATGCCCCATGACAGTGTGAGTGTCCTGAATTGGACATAATATTATAAATGTGATTTGGTCCCTTCTTTCGTGGTGGGCTAGTTTATTACTATAATTTAAATAATGCAGCCCATGTTTAGTCTTTTATGGCAGTCTCAGCTCTGTTGACTTCTATTAACATTTTGATCAATGGGAATGGTATGAACTGATTGTTAGACAAGAGTTCTTCCCCCTTACTCATCTACTTTATTTCTGACATTCATTCATTGAAAGCTTTATAAGCTCATATAGAGATAGGGTGCAATTTCCATTTTATAGAGACCTTGCTTTAAACTTACTGACTCACAATTTGAATGTGAGAGATCTGGATTCAAATGTGAATTTCAATATTTACCATCTGCATGATCTTCAGAAACTGAGAAACTCTCAAAGTTCATCTTCTTTGTCTGGAAAATGCAGGAGGAAAGTAGCCTACAAGGTTGTTGTGAAATTTAAATGAGCTGATACCTATAAAGAACATAACGCAATGGTCTGCTACCTGGTTCAGTTTTCACTTGAGCCAGAGCAAATGAACATGGCCAGAAGAAAACACACTAGGATGGCTGAACTTATCACATAATCATTAATCTCTAGTTAACTGTATCTTAAGCTCCCCTAGCTGATTTTTTTTTCACATTCTTTGTCCTCAAGTTTCTCTTAATTCCTATGTATACTTGGCTCCAAAGGGTCAGGGTCTTTTTATGTTTTGCCCACACTAAATTCCCAGCTCCAGGGTGTGGTGCCTGATACATAACAGACACTGTGGAATGTGATGAATGAGTAAATGCACAACACATGGTAGATGATGAATAAATATCTGTTACTAACAGTAATTATTTCCTTAGATTTCAACAGTTTAATGGGGGAAGACAGTTGCATACACAGACCATAATCATTCAATGCAATAATGGTAGTAGCAGACAGAGGAACCCACACGTATTGATGTGAGCACACAGCAGAGGAGGAGGGGAACTATTTGCCAGCCCCAAGCCCAGCACCCCGGCAGTAGAGGTTGAGTCCGATGACCTCATTCCTCTTAAAGCCGAACATCACACGCCACCGCCAGTTTCCAGTCTGTGAGAGACTACGGAGGCCTGGACTGCTCACTCAAAGTAGGCGGAAGTAAGGAGTCTACAATTTATTTTTAACTAGATGTGATAAGTGGCTGAGATACATAATACTATGTGAATATATTGTTACGTAAATAATAAATTCTGGAGAGCTCTTAGCATTCTCTTGAGAAGTTTCAACATTTTGCCTATTGTCTCATTTTAAGCAACAAATTTTATGCAAAAACTTTCTCAATAAATTACAAAATGGGAGACACTAGTTTCACTCCAGGGGAATTACCATGTTTAGACTTGAATTCTAATTATCAAGGCATTTGTTCATTGATGTAATAAAGAGTAGTGGAAGATTTTTCAATTCTTTGAACCAGACCACATATATATTAATCTTGATAAATCTGACGTTTTTAATCAAACATTGAACTCATAGAAGCAGATGGTAGAAGGGTGGATGCCAGAGGCTGGAGATTGGGGTGAGGAGCTAGGGAGATGTTGATCAAACGTACAAAACTTCATTTACATAATATAAATAAGTTCAGGAGACCTATTATAGAGATGACTATAAACTAATAATAATGTATAATGGAAATTTTCTAATAGAATAGAACTTAAATGTTGTCACAACAAAAATTGATAACTATGTGAGGTAATGTGTACATTAATTAGTTTGATTTAACCATTTCACAGTGTATTCTATAGCAAAAAAAATACATTGTATACTGCAAATATATGCAATAATTATTTTTAAAATATACCTAAAAATAAATAAATAAGCCTCCTTTAAAAAAAAACTTTTATTTTATTTATTTTTATGTCATTCTGAGGCTAGAACCCAGCACCTTGCACATGCTAGATCAGCACTCTACCACTGAGCCACAACCCCAGCCTTGAAATAAGTCTCCTTAAGACTGAAGAACATAAAATGAGGCATTTTCTGAGGGCTCTCCCCTGTTTGTGGGGAGTCTTTACAGTCTTCTGCTTTCTTTCACACATGGCTTTCAGTGCACCATCCTGAGTAGCAATTAGTGCTAACATTGTGGATTACAGTTGGAGGAAATGAGCCCATAGTGTCTCAAGAAGTTTAGAAGATACCAACACATGTACAGGGTAGCATTGGTTTTGGAGCCTATATGCTTACACTCTGCCCTTGTGTTTCTAATTCTCTGATAAATAATGGAAGTGCTTCTGTCATGCATGGTGATAGGACCCTGATCAAGGAACATGATCAGACCAGAATTTTCAAAAGATTCATCTGGATAGATGGAAGGAGCACTTTCAATGAGTGGTAAGCTGCCCTGAGGCCATCCAATAATAAGTATTTTATGATAAGTAAATATTAGCATATAACATAACTCTATTATATTATTGTAAATAATATAAATTATTGCTAACTAAAAGAAACAACCGAATTCTGAATTTTGAGCCATTCAGTCTTCAAGAACTTAGTAAGCTCTGAGAAAATAACAAGCTTGCTATTTGCTAATAAATGGTGATTAATATTATTATTTTACTTGGATTATAAAGAGGGATGGAAATATAGATAATTCAATTTTCAAAATTATTTGTTTATTTTATATCACATATCAGTGGAATGAGAACTCATGGGGCTGTGGAAGTTCTGTATTTGGTACCATTTTTTGAATAGGCAGTAAGGACCCCTATTCTGGGCTCTGTGTTTTAGTGGGTTCTATTCTTGTCCACTTCCAGTTGTACCACTCAAAAAAGGATGATTTATCTTTGGGATTAATGGACCAGCTGGAGCTCACACCATCCCATTATTTTTAGTAATGGTCTGGGATCACAGACCTTGACTTTTCAGTCCCTTCCAGACTTGCGTCTGCTTCTAGGGTATGTGAATGCTCCCTTCCCTTCTTCCTGCCCACTGATGTTCTCTTACCATACAGGTATATATGCTCCTAAGCCTAAGGGAGTGGTCTACAGGCAGCTTTGTATACACACGTGAATCTCAATTAACCTCAATTAACTCACCTTGTCTGGGAGTCTTCTTTTATACTCTCATCTCGAGTCCCTCAGATATTTATGATGAGGTCTTGTACATAAAGAAATGTCCTCATTTTACAGATCCTTAATAAATATTGCTTGCATAAAAGGTCCTATTAGTTGTGTGCATTGAAATGGCTCTGGCATTCACATGAACTCCCTCCTAGGGCAAGATGAACACTGGGATGGAATGAGAAAAGGAGGAAGCTAGGGCTTCACACTGCAATCTGGGGGCTGGAGTCTAGGGAATGACTCTCTTCCCTGCCAAATACTGATGTGGAATAATAAGGAATCTGTGATTTAATTAAAACATGACCTTCCAGGTTATTATGAAGGTATATTTTTCAAGTGTGGAGGATAGAATTTATTTTTACTTCCTAGTTATACTTTATAAATGGTGCTACACTAGTAAATACTTAAAAAGAGGCTCTTGGAAAATAAACACTAGAAACTGAATTTTTATGTCACCTTCAAAACTCATATATTGAAACCTAATAGCCAAGGTGATATTATTAGAATGTGGGCCTTTGGGCAATGGTTAAGGAGTGAGGGCTTTGGTCTTATGAAAGAGGCTCAAGTTAGCTAGTCTCCCTTTCCACTGCATAAGGACATAAGTGCAAAATACTGTCTAAGAACCAGAAATTTTTTTTCCAGAAACTGAGTCTGCTGACATCTTGCTCTTGGACTTCCCAGCCTCCAGAACTATAAGAAATAAATTCCTATTGTTTTATAAGCCATTCCACTTATGGTATTTTATTATAGCAGTCTGAACATTCTAAGGCACAAAATCATAAAATTTCTATTGGGGAAAAGAGTAGGGAAAAATTAATGGTATGGGCAAATTCATATTGCATACTACAGATCAAGAATCAAAATGCCAACACCACAGCCTAGAGATCCAGGGGAAAGGCCCACCCCACATTTGCACTGAGAGCCACCCTGTGCTGTGGTTTCCTATTCACCAAAGTGTGGTTCCACAGCCCAACATCAGGGTACTTATAGGCTTGGGGCTGCCACCACCACAAAACTTGGATATCGCCACTATTATCAAGGAACAACAATAAGAACCTGGTATGACATCACCAAGGTCCCTGTGGCCTGGCTGCACCACAAATTTCTCTATTGGGGTGCTAACAGTTATCCTGCTGCTGAGGTAACAGGGAATTTTGCATGGGGTTGCCTATCTCTTATTTCACCTACTAACATCCAACTTCTTATTATTATCCTCACTAATCATATAATCTAATACCTCCATATTCTCACATCCTACCTCATAAACATCTCAGCCAACCTCTAAGTCCCCCCTTTTACCACTAGAAACTGTAAACCACTATGCAAACCTATTGACTACATGGTAGAAGATAACCGAATTCATCATTTCTGATTATAGTGACAAATGTGTAAATGTAAAAATAGAAAGTAACTGATATATGGCTGCATATTGGATACATTAAATGCTGTAATATTGATCTCTTCCTTAAAAGTGGGGTATTGGTAACTTATAGGGACACTATAAGACAATAGGGCAGAAGCTGTAATACTTTGGATCCACACTGTGAGAGAGAAAGACATATAGACATCATGAAATTAACTAAAATGATTTGGAAATTAAATAACAACCTAAGTGAGCATATATAGGTAAAAATTGGTCACTCCAACAAAGAGAGAACAGAACAAATACAGGTTGCAAGAGATTACTTCAAGAGAGAGATAGAGTTACTGAAAAAAAAAAAACAACTAGAAATCCTTGAAATGAAAGAAACAATAATCCAATTAAAAACTCAATAGATAGTATCACCAACAGACTAGATTACTTGGAAGACAGGACTTCAGACAATGAAGACAAAATATACAATCTTGAAAATAAAGTTGACCTCACTTGAAGATGGTAAGAAACTATGAATGGAATATCTAAGTATTATGGGATACCATCAAAAGGCCAAATTTAAGATTTATTGGTATAGAGGAAGGTTCAGAGACTCAAACCAAAGGATAGACAATCTATTCTATGAAACAGTATCAGAAAATGTCCCAAGCATGAAGAATGAACTATAAAGTCAAATATAAGAGGCCTATAGGAACCAAATGTACAAAATTATAATAAATATACACGAAGACACATTATAATGAAAATGCCTAGTGTACAGAATAAGGATATAATTTTAAAGGCTGCAAGAGAGGAAAATCTGATTACCTATAAGGGAAGACCAATTCAGATCTCAGAAGATTTGTCAACCCAAACACTCAAAGCCAGGAAATCCTAGAACAACATATACCAAGCTCTAAAAGATAATGGATACCAACCAAGAATCTTATATCCAGCAATATAAGCTTCAAATTTGACAATAAAATAAAAATCTTCCATAATAAACAAAAGCTAAAAGAATTTACAGCAAGAAAGCCTGCACTATAGAACATTCTTGGCAAAATATTCAACAAGAACAAAATGAAAAACAACAATTAAAATCTGCAAAGAGAAAAACTACAACAAAGGAATAGCCAACCAAAGGAGAAATCATGCCAAGCTAAATACCAAAAATAAACAAAAATGGCCAGTAACACATATAATTCATGTCTCTTTTAACCTTTTTTTTCCCTTTGTGCTGGGGATTGAACCCAGGGACTTGTGCATGCTAGGCAAGCACTCTACCAACTAAGTCATATCCCCAAAACTTTCAACCCTTTTTGATAAATTTTTACACATAAAAAATTTAACTACGATATCATCTAATTATTTAGGTTTTTGTTTATTTTATATTTTTTTTGTTTTTCGTTTCTCTTCACAATGTTATGCAATTATTTTCTTTAAAAGTTTTAGCAATTTACACATTATATTTTAATATACAATTAATCTGGTATATATATACATTGCCTGTGATATGGGATGAGGTATATTTTACTTTCTTATAATTAAAAAAAAACATTATTCAAGATTCAAGGATGAAAAATATCAATCAGGGTAAAAATTGTTTAATAAAGTATTTGTAAAGGTAAGGGCAAGTTTGAGGGAAGGCAACAAATTTTGTGAAGTACCTTTCCTTTCATAAATTTGGAGAGGTAGGAGGTAAAAGAAGAGAGAGCCATTATGAAAACCTTGTAGGAGAAGGCAACCTAATTGAAGTTGTTCCCACGAAAAGCATGAAGAAACCAATTCACAGTCTAAAAGAGTCTTGTGGGGAGTAATAAAGCATCTTGCTCTACTCTTATATTCTAAGTTCATCTCTTTGGTGACCCTTTTTGATGTAAATCAACAAGAAATTATATAATAAGGAGATTTATCATGCAGCTACAGCATATATCTCATCAAAAGGTGAAAGATGGAGAAAGGAGCTAATATGGCAGCCATTGGTTACATGAAGCTACTGAGTACTTGAAATGTGTCTAGTCTGAATTGATGTGCACTACGTGTTAAATAGACATTAGATTCCAAAGAATTACTAGGACAAACAAAAGGAACATGAAATAGCTTAACAACAATTATTTTCTTTGCAAATTTTGTTGGTAATCCATGGGTTAAATGAAAATATATTAAAATCAATTTCTCTAGTTGTTTAAAAAAAGAAGTAAAGAAAAACAAGGTAACATATTCTATATCTTGATCGTAGTACTATATGTCTATATATATATATATATATATAGCCATTTTTTAATATTTATGTCGTCAAAAATCATGTAACTATAAAACCAAATAGGGCAAATTGTACCATATATAAATTATATCTCAAAAAACAGGACTCTAAAAGGAAATCTAGCTCATAAAGTGATTTAACAGTATTTGGCACACACTAACTACCTGATAAATAATGGCTATCATTATGATTCATTAAAACAACCAGCATCAGGTTGATTCACAGTGGAGTAGGAAAGGGGAGCATAGGAGGAATAGATGAACTCTAGATAGGGCAAAGAGGTAAGAGGGGAAGGGAGGAGGCATGGGGTTAGAAATGATGGTGGAATGAAATGAAAATCATTATACAAAATACATGTATGAAGACAAAAATGGTGTGAATATATTTTGTATACAACCAGAGATATGAAAAATTATGCTCTACATGTGCAATATGAATTGTAATACATTCCACTGTCACATATGACAAATCAGAAATTTAAAAAAGATTTCATTAGCAGAGGAAAACCACTTTGAGTTAACCTAATTGCTATAGAGGATTTTGAGTACTCAATCAGATCAAAGGTAAATGATGTCATCCACCAAAAACTGTAACTGTGGTTTTATGAGAGCAAAACATGGTATTTTCTGGCTACGCAAAAAGGACATAGGTTGTGAAAATAGGACTGACATAAATATAGCATAGTGTTCAGGAGTAAGGACTGTGGAGAGGGAAGATCTAGGTTCTACTACTTGCTAGCTGGGTGACCTCAGGAAAATTAATTTCCCTTTCAGATTCTCATTGGATCATATTGCCTACCTTGTTGCTCAGCAGACTGAATGGAAATTAAAATACACATTCATGTTTTTGGCACAGAGTTCTAAAAACTGGCAGACACTATTGTGAATTATTTTTATCAAAGGACTGTGTGTCTTTCTAGTCCCTGGAGTAGAGCACATACAGGTGGCTTGTGCAAAAGTGTGCCAGATCGCTAAGGAAATACTCCAAAATAAATAAAGAAGAATCAGAACCTGTAAAAAAAAAAGAATCAAAATGCCATCAGACTTGTCTACATTAACACTGGAAGCTAAAACATTACCCAACAATTCCTTCAGACTTCTGAGTAGAAATTACTTCCAAAGTATAATCTATATCCAGCTAAACTATTAATCAAATATGAGGATAAAATATATCTTCAGCTATTTAAAGTCTCAAAAATTATTTTCCATGTACCCTATTTCAGAGAGCTACTAGAAGATTTACTCTACCCAAACAAGAGAATAAACCAAAAAATGAAAAGCAAGAAATCCAGGAATCAGGGGATTCAACTTAAGAAATAGATCCAGGAAACCCTTGCTACAAAGGTAGAGAGACAACCCAGGGTGGATAAGTGAGCAGCAGCCCGGGGAGAAAATCTATCCATTATACAAAATACATGTATGAAGACACAAATGGTGTGAATAGGTCAGGAGAATATGGGAGATATACTCCCAAGAAAATAAGATTGAATAGTGGAGCTGTTAAAGGCTTCTGGGATCCATGAAGAAAGAAGCTTTAGATCAAAACCAAAATGTTGACTAAACAAATAAGAAAGATAATTAAACTGTGCCTCACATGTTATCATTGAACCACCCTAAAACCATCTAAATCTCCATCTGACACCTTGTGTTATGTGAGATAATAAGTGTTGCTTGTTTAAGTTGCTTTCAGTTTTCATTTCTTTTCTTTTTTATATTCCTTGTAGCCAAAACCATATAATTGATATGGAGTCTGAATTCCTTCAGAAAAAAATGGGGCAAGATGTCTGGTATATGGTTTGGAAAGCCATCATGATTGAAGGCAGCCTCATTAGTCACCTGAACACTTTCATTTGCTTTTTCTTTCTTGAATCTATTCAATCTCCTTTCTCTAGTCATAACCTATGGTAGGGGAAGAAAAGGAGCACTGGGATTATGTTGATATGAAATTGGTTATGTAGAATCACCTATCACTTCAACAGATTATTGGGAGTAAAAAGTTACCATTTCTTCATAGATTAGGCTTCAGAATAGACTGACTTGCTTTTTAAAAATATCAAAATAAAAAATAAAGAGAGAGAGAGAGAGAGAGAGAGAGAGAGAGAGAGAGAGAAAGAGAATGGCATATTTCTTTAATGACACATTTATCCTGCATTACCTCATAATAAGAGCATTTTAAAGCTAAAACCAAAACTTCCTAGTGTGATCATTTTCTCTCATGGCCTCATTGGAAAAGAGATACAGCAGTTCCCCATTACCTGTATAGATTCCATTCAGGAAGTAATTCTTGAGTAGCTTCATCTTCAAGCAAAATTTAAAAAATCCCATTTCTTTACTATCAGTCGAAGGACTAAGAAAAATATTTAATTCATCACATTTATGGAACTTATCTCTGTCAAATAAAAATGTAGATTAGTTTTAAAAAAAAAACAATAAAAAGCATCATGTGAATACCAAAGGTAATATTTTAAGTTATAGCATTTTTATTCACAGACTGTGTACTGAATACAATTTACAGATGTAAAATCTTTTGTCCTGTTTAAATCACAAAATAAATAGGTTATTTCCTATAAGGAGCCAGAAATTCATAATGGATGATAAAATAATACATAGATACACTTATAGATATTCAGTACATTTTAGAGAAAATACCTGGCTAGAACTAATGTGCCTTTAATTGCATATAAACTTCACAATGACTTAATGCATGCATATTTTTCTAGATAATGCTAATATGCCTTACTTGATGCTTGAGTGTTAACATATGCACGTACATATGTTGAAAGAAAGAAAAAGAAAGTGATATAACTGACGTTAAAGATATATATTAATGTGTTTTTAGATCTGTGTATCTTCAATACATATTTTGATGGGTATTTAACACTAATTTCATGGCAGCCCAGCAAAAATATAAAATTGGCTAGGAATGAAATCATATCCAATTCATTAGGCTTATTCAAATAGAGGAACTTTCTCATTAGTAGCCTGACATACTGTCTATAATCAGTAAGTGCTCCTGTTTGCTAAGTAATTACCAAATGCTATAAATGATGCTTAGGGCTTTTCATCTCATTTACAGGTGAACAAAAGAAGATGTTTTACATAAAAATGTAATTAAATGTTTCTTTATGTCATTTTCATTTTTGGTCATTCCTTCCCATCCAAGCAACCATCACCCAGGCAGACCTGGTCACCATACATCCGAGCTTGGCAATTGCCTTGGTCTTCAGTCTGCTCCTCACCACTTCCTCCTTGACAGCAAATGCTTTATGGGAATTCCTCTCATTGGCTTGTGAGTTTGGGAAGCAAAAACTATCTTCTCCAGTCTAATCATGGGAAAATAGCATCGTAGGGGGAGGGCCACAGGGAAATCAATGGGTTTAGTAAAGTTTCAAATCCGTCTTTCTCACTCTGTTTTCTTGGATAAACTGGTGTAAGCTTTATCATCTTGGAAATAGTACAAGTAAGGAAATGATCTCTATAATGGATAATTTTATGTGTCAACTGTGCTAAAGATACCCAGATAGCTGACAAAACATTATTTTGGGGAGTGTCTATAAAGAGTTTCTAAAAGAGAATAACAACTGAATTGGTAGGTGAGGTTATCCTTACCTACCACCAGATGGGATTTGTGTGTGTGTGTGTGTGTGTGTCCCACTGAGGACAAAAATGGAACTAAAAGGCAGAAGAAGGGTAAATTCTCTCCCTTCTCTTTGGGTGGTATATCCATCTTTTCCTGATCTTGACATCAGATCTCCTGGTTTTCAGGCCTTCAAACTCCAGAATTAATACAAGCCACAAGCCACCACCCTCCATCTCAGTTCTGAAATCTTTGGGACTCATACTGAGAGTTATACTGTTAGTTCCTCTATTCTCTAGTCTCTTAATTCAGACTCAATTATACCACTGGCTTTTCCTGGTTCTCCAGTTAACAGATAACAGATGATGGGACTCCATTATTATGTGTGATAACTCGTCCATTATTATGTGTGATATATATATATATATATATATATATATATATATATATATATATTCTCTTTCTCTGGAGAACTCCAGAAAACCCATATTTTCACATCAAGAGAGGTTCTAGAGGAAAAGAATTTTAAGAGCATGCTTTTAAAATTGGTTCTGTGGTTTCTGAAATTGGCTTTCTAATATGATGATTAGATTTAAAGATGATAATGACTCTTATTTCCAGTAGTAAAGAGAGTTCTAATAGTCCATGGCTTGTACTATTTATAGAGATACACAAAATATCATTGAACAATCCTGACCAATCACTTATAAGAATAAAGGAGCTCAGTGGCTCTCTATATATTTTTGAACATTTTTGAAAACTAAAGAATATAATTATGTTGGATGGTTATTTCTAAAGTAAGTGGGAAAAGTGGTGGGGAAAAAAAGATGAGCTCACAGATTCAACTTCCCAGTTCAAATTCTGCACAAATGACATAAGAGCTCCTAGGTCCTCCCTGAGAGAGAGTTTTATCTCCTGTAGCTACAGGGATGAAATTATTGAAAATCAAATGTAAGATCTTATCCTGTGATGGATGAATTCTGAGGCAAGTTAAACCCTTAGCATCACAGGATGTCTACTGGTAAAGTGAAGTCACTGATCTAAAAAGAATGGGATCTTATAAGTTAAAATGGGGATACCCTGATGAATATGAACACACTGAGCCCCTAAGTTGTGATTAGCCTTCTTTGCTAGGGCATGTCTTCCCACCCCAGAGAAATTAGTCTCCAACCCCAGCAGAATTGACTTCCCTACAACAGTATCCCTTACCCCAGTGGTAGCCACATCTCTACTCACAGTGGTATAAACTTTTCAATATCTATCTGAGAGGACTGGCCTTGTATTGTCTAAGAAAATGGCAATGACCACCTCTAAGGCCATGTAAGACAATGCTGATTCTCCTCAAGAGCCATCCTCTCTCTGCAGATAATTACTCGCCTTTAGAGGAATAGCTCTTGGGCTGCTATTGGGCTTCAGTAGAAACTGAATGCTTGGTCATGGGCCAAAAAGCTATCATGTAATCTGAGCTGTCCTTTACATAAAGAAATAGCTGTTATCTGACCTGCCAAGCTATAAAGTTCAGCATGCACAACAGCATTTCATCATCAAATGGAATGATATACATATGATCAGGCCTGAGCTGTTACATAAAGAAATAGACCAAATGCCCATGGTCCTCAATCCTAATACACTACCTTCTTTCTCTGGTTGCACCTGTGTTGCATGGGAATTCCCTTAAGTTGACAGAAGAGAGAATCTGGGTCTGGTTTACAGAGTTGTGTGTGTTATTCAGACATCCTCAAAAAATAGACAGCTATTTCATTACAGCCCACCTCTGAGACATATTTGAAGAATAACAGGGAAGAGAAATCTTCCTAGTAGGCAGAGCTTTCAAGCAGTGCACCTGGTTGTGCACATTGCTTCAAAGGAGAAATGGTTAGACATAATATGATACACTGATTTATGAATTATAGCCAGTGGTTTGCTAGGTATTCAGAGACTTGGGAGAAACATGATTGGAAAATTAGGATGAAGACTTTTGAGATGGAGGTGTGTGAATAGACCTCCCTGAATGACAAAAAAAGTGAAGATATTTGAATCCCGTGTGAATGCCCACCAATGGGTGACTCCAGTTGAGTAGATTTTAATAATCAAAGGGATAGGATCAGCCATTTAGTGTATACCAATCAGCTTGTTTTTCCTAGCCACTCCTGTCAATGCCCAGTAGGTTCATGAGCAAAGTGTCATGGTGACAGGAATGGAAATGATGCATGAAGGCAGTAATATAGACTTCACTCACCAAAGCTAACCTGGTTTCAACCACTGCTGAATGCACAATCTGCTAGCAGCCAAAACCAACATAGAAGTCCAATATGGCATCATTCCCCAGGGTGATCAGCCAGCTACCTGGTGGTATATTGCTCACATCAGATCACCTCCATAGTGGGACAATATTTGGTCCCCACTTTCTCTGTATATAAATTTGCTTTCCTGTATGCAATGCTTCTGCCAAAACTACCATTCATGGACTTATAAAATGCTTTAGCTACCATCATGGTATTCTACACAGGATTGCTTCTGATCAAGATCCTAAATTCATAGCAAAAGAAGAATAGCATTAGGTTATACTCATGAAATTCTCTGGCCTTTCTATGTTCTCCACCATTCTGAAGCAACTGTTCTTATATAAGGGTGGAATGGCTCTTTGAACACTCAGTTACAGAGCCATATAGATAATAATACATTTAAACAAGGTTCTCCATATGGTTGTATATACTCTGAATCAGTATCCAATATTTGGTGATGTTTCTCCCATGATTCACAGGTCCAAAAAATAAGGAATAGAAATGGTGGTGAAAACACTCACTCTAAGTTACCCACTAGAAGAAATTTTTTCTTCTTGTTTATACAACTTTATGCCCTGTTGGCCTAGACTTCAGAGTACCAGAAGGAAGAATGCTTCCACCAACAGACACAATAATCATCCAATTAAACAGGCTATTGAGAGTACCACCCAACTACACTAGGCTTTCATACTTGTGAGTCAACTGGTAAAGAAGGGAGTTGTGGTGTTGGTTAGAATAATTGACCCAGACTACCAAGAGGAAATTATACTACAACTCTACAATTAAGGCAAAGAGGAGTGTATCTGGAGTACAGGAAACTCCACAGGTAGTCTCTTCATATTACCATACCTGTGATGAAGATCAATGGGAAACTAAAATTACCAAGTCCACACAGAAGCATGAATGACCCAGATTCTTGAAGAATGAAGATGTGGGTCATTCCAATAGGTAAGGGACCAGAGTCTAGTGAAGTCTTTGTAGAAAGCAAAGGGACTATAGAATGGATAGTAGGAAAAGGAAGTTATTAACACCACCAATACGATGTCCATTTGTTTTGAAATGAAGACTACAATTATCATGCATATATCTCCTTTATCATACATAAATCTGTGGGTATGTGTGCACATATTAAGCAAATGTCTTCGTTTTATTTCCTCTCATAATCCTTTTTTATGCATCATAAGATATTGATTTTAAATATTATTAATTTTGCATCATAGTATTTTAGTTATGGGTTACCAGAAAAGGAATAAACATTACTCAAAAATTTGATCTCTTCTTCTAGGAAAAGGATTTCTTTTGGTTGTAAGTGTGATAATATTATTGTGTTAGAAAGGATTTTTTCTTGTTATTTTCTTTTTGAGAAATTAAACATGATTTATGATGATAAGCCAAGTTGACAAAAGGTGAAACTATTGCAATGGTTAATTTTGTGTCAACTTAAATGGGCTAAGGGATGTCCAGATAGCTAATAAAATGATAGCATGTGTGTCTCTGAGGGTGTTTTCAGAAGATGACCTCACCAATGTGGATAAGCCATCATCCAACAAGTTGAGGATTTGACCATAATCCAACCAGTTAAGGATTTGAACACAATTAAAAGGTGAAAGAAGGATGAATTTTCTTCTTTCTTTAGATGAGATAGCCATCTTCTTATGCCCTTAGACATCAGAGTTCCTGGCTTTGGGGGTCTTCAAACCCCAGGACTTAGGCTAGCCTCACCAACTCCACCCCTGCCCACAGTTATCATGCCTTTGGATTGAATTTTACCATTTTCTTCTGGATTTTTCTGTTTCACCAGCTTTCAGAAGGAGGATAACTGATATATCTACAGAATCCTGACTAACAAAATCTCCAAGATTCATCTTCAAGAGTTGGAGTCTGCTCTTCCTGAAGTGTACCCAATCTACACTATTAGTGATGATAGAGGCCCTGGGAGGTTAGGCTTCAGAGTGACTTCTCAAGTTATCCCCATAGGCCCAGCCCCTTCCAGGTGCCCCTCACTCACTGGATCACGAGGACTTTCTTGTTTAGTTCAGTTTGGAAACAGACCTATACTAGATATACACAGAGCAACTAAGAAACATTATCATTGGAGTGAAACAAAGTAGTTATGAAGAAGCACACTTCACCTACTCTCCATTGCAGGAAAATGACATGTCTTCAAACAGTATAGTCTTGAACTTATCTTTAGCTTCTTGGTTGATCTGAAATCCAATCACTTTAGAGAAGGGAAACAGGGGTCTGGTCACTTTTGTGGTTGTTTCCATCAGTTGCCCAATCAATTAATTTTATCTAGTCTCCAGATTTAAAGGCGAATGTCAAAGGATTTTTTTTAGAAAAATGTAACATTATTTTACTGTGTCACAATAGTCCACTTCTTCCATGACACTTAAATTACAATTTAAAAGAAGAAGAAATCTACAAATTTGCCAGCCCCTTTCCTTATCTGTTCCACCAATTCTTTAATTACAGAGATTGATTTAACTTCAGGATATGGGGGGCTTAGAGAAGAAAAATTATCCTGCAGACTTCATAGCAGCTGTTTCTAATTATAAGACATTAAGGAAGAAAGCAGCCCGCTCAGAACAACTGCAAAAACCAATCACAGAACATAAAATCCCATCTTCCTCTATCTTTGCCAAATTAAGCCAGTTGTTGCAGGCTTCACTTCCTAAATCAAAGTCATATATTAAACAAGAACTTGCTTGTGATTACTTCCATACAAAAATCCAGGGTGTTTCTTTAAGATTATGTTATCTGTGGAATCTATTCACATAAGTAGCATATGCAAAATAAAGGTATCAATTACTTTAAACATATAGATGGGCAGCTATACACAGAGTAATATTTCAATATAAATCTCCCTCAGATTTCTAGAACTGCATTCAATTTTTCTCCTTATAAAATAATTAATGATTAGTTTAGAAAATCTGGAAAAATAACTCTAGGCCTAAGAATGAATGTGAAAAGTATCACATTTCTTATAAATATTAACTTATAATAAATACCATTATCTGGGAATATAATATTATTTTAGTTTTTTTTTCTTCTCAAATGGATTTTTCCAAAAAAGTAAAATCTCATTGGACTTGTATAACATCTTTTTTCTCTTTATGAATTGAATGCATGCATGTTATGTGCATTAAATATTTCTCTTACATCATTTTTAATGGCTGTAAGGTAGAGTTGGAAAAAATCTCCCTCATTGCACATTTAGAATGCTTCCTATTTTTGCTTTTAAAACCATTGTTGGGATGACTCAGGGTTGATAAATTTTTGCATGCGTCTAGCCATTTTCTCCTGCTCTATTCCCCATGATAGATATGCTGGGTAAGAATTCTAAAAAAAGGTAATACTTCAAAAATTATTCAAAGATGATTAATTAAAACAAGTTGTTTTTCTTTTAATAAGAACTAGAAACATTGGAGAGTCTAATATAAATACGATGGAGTGGGGTCCAGGCCAGAAATGAGAACCACTGGGGCTTTTTAGTGAGCTTCCTCATCTACCCAGCCACTTCACCTCCAAGAAAGAGGTAACTGAATTATAAACCCATACTTTTTTTAATGATTAGAACAGAAATTTTTCAGAGTCTTCATAAGTGAGTTTTGTAGGGTATCTTTGTGCACGTGTATCTGTGTATAAGCATGTGTGCACTTAGTGTATCTAAGTTGAAGCAGGGTTTGGCAAAAGCCCTGTAAATTGCACTTCCTGCATCATTATGTTTTTACTCTGGAATCCAAGAGAAAATCACAACAAACAAATATGTTGGGCAGTTTTCACCAATTTTGTCATCATTATTTTAAAATATTTTTTTGAAAGAATGAATGAATAAAAAGAGCTGCAAACATAGTATCCAACACCTAAATTCCCCATGGCAGGAAGAGGTAATTCTACTACTTACTGTTTCTAAGCTTCAGTAATCTTTCAGAGCATAATAATCCCCTCATCATCCTAAAGAAATCCTATCAGGAGCTTACTCATACTGCTCTTTTCCAGGCCCCTTTTGTAGCAGGAACTGCCATCCAGCCTCCCCTTCTTCTGCAGACACAGTCAGCTGTGCACATTGATGCCACTTTACAAATAATGACTCCACCCCCACCTCTCCCTTAGTACAGTGTGCTTACCAATTTATATCTTTGGTATTGTCTCATCGTGTATCCCATTTGAGTTCAGACCTTTGCAGTCAACTCTAAATATCTTTGCAATTCCCACTGAGGGGCCCAGCCACGCCAGCTTAAGCCACATAAAGATCAATTTACAAAAGACAGGAACTATTCATGTCTGAAAATGTTGGCTTGTATTATCTTTGGCCATTTCCTACAGAATAGAACCACATTGCTAATTAATAATATAAATGTGAAACCTAACATTTATTAAATATTTTATACAATGAGCTAAGGTCATCATATGTAGCATACTCAGTACTCACAATAATTCCATTTTATAGGTTTAAACTGAGGCATAGAGAGTTGAACACACTTATTTGAGGTCACTGACAAGTAAATGAATGAACTCCAGCAGACATCTATGCATCTAATTGAGCACCTGCAGGCATAATCACTGTTCCTAAACTTGGGCTTAGGAGCATTCTCCCCCTCCAGCTTACCCTCTAGGCAAACTCCAAACAAATTGCCCAACTCCCTGTTCTCTCAGAACAATAACTTGAAGAATAGTATAGCAACAGCCTTTCTCACTAGAGTAAATCACAGACTCCTTCAGAGTTTTAGCAGAGCATTCTAGAATACAACCTTCCAGGTACATAGAGAATCAATTATCTGTTAAATTACCTGTACAAACAAATACCAATTCTAATATTTTCAACTACCAACTCCAGTATTTTCCTACCAGAGGTCTTGTTTGTTTTCAAAAGACAGCCTGTCTCCTTCTATCTATTCTTTCTCTTTTTACCAAGTCTCTTCATCCATCAAAACCATGCTCATACACTCCACCTGATGAATTTGCTGCTTGTTTACTTCCTAAGAAGGTAATTTCTTTTATTCTCATACATTTCAGTTTCATCCAGTTACACTAATTTGTTTAGAAAGGGGCCAAACATAAGATTATGAGTATCTTCTTCATATGTACTACACTTGTGGTGAAGAACAGCTTATATAAAGGAAAAGATTTGGGAACTAGCACAACATGGCAGTGAAAGAAGAGGGAGCCAATGTAGCATAATCTTGAACAATTTACTTCCCTTCTGGGTCTCAGTTTCTTCATCTTTTAAATAAGAAAGTTAGGTTAAATATTTTTTTTAATAGATTCAATATTTGTTTTATTTATTTTGGTTCTACTTCATCATACATGAGAGCAGAATGCATTTCAATTCATTGTACACAAATAGAGCACAGCATTTTAATTCTCTGGTTGTACCTGATGTAGAGTTGCACCATCCGTGCAATCATATATGTACCTAGGGTAAGGATGTCCATCTCATTCCACCATCTTTCCTGCCTCATGTCCCTTCCCCTCCCTTCCCCACCTTCCCTTTTGCTAAATCCCCGAAGTTCCTCCGTTCTTCCCACAAACCTCCCCTTAATGATCAGCATCCACTAATCAGAGAAAACA
Source organism: Urocitellus parryii (assembly GCF_045843805.1). NCBI lineage: Eukaryota > Metazoa > Chordata > Mammalia > Rodentia > Sciuridae > Urocitellus > Urocitellus parryii. The sequence goes on from NW_027553833.1 coordinate 2,312,389, forward strand.
TTCAGCCTTCAGTTTTTTGGGATTGGCTTACTTAGCATGATATTCTCCAACTCCATCTATTTACCTGCAAATGCCATAATTTTTGTTCTCTTTTAATGTTGAGTAATATTCCATTGTGTATATATACCATAGTTTCTTAATCTATTCATCTATTGATGGGCATCTAGGTTGTTTCCACAGTTTAGCTATTGTAAATTGAGTTATAATCATTTGATAAGTTTATAATAACATGGATTAGTTTAATGGCTGCATCACTATAACATGCTGATTTTAAGTCCTTTGATAGACCGAGGAGTGGGATAGCTAGGTCAAATGATGGTTTCATTCCAAGTTTTCTGAGGAATCTCCATACTGCTTTCTAAAGTGGTTGCACCAATTTGCAGTGCCACCAGCAATGTTGAGTGTACCTTTTCCCCCATGTCCTCGCTAACACTTTTTGTTGTTTATATTCTTAATAGCTGCCATTCTAACTGGAGTGGGATAAAATCTTAGAGTGGTTTTGATTTGCATATCTCTAATTGATAGAGATGTTGAATATTTTTTCATATATTTGTTGATTGCTTGTATATCTTTTTATGAGAAGTCTCAGTTAAGTTCCTTAGCCCATTTATTGACTGGAATTTTTTTTTGTGTGTGTGAGTGTGTGTGTGTTAATTTTTTTGAGTTCTCTATATATCATGGAGATTAGTGCTTTATCTAATGTACATGTGGTAAAGATTTTTTCCACTCTGTAGTCTCTCTTCATGTCATTGATATTTTTTTTTTTTACTGAGAAGAAGCTTTTTAGTTTGAGTCCATAACATTTATTGATTCTTGATTTTAAGTCTTGTGATTTAGAAGTCTTGTTAGGGCCTAATCCAGCATGGTGAATATTTGGACCTACTTTTTCTTCTATTAGGTGCAGGATCTCTGGCCTAATTCCTAGGTCCTTGATCCACTTCAAGTTGAGTTTTTTGCATGGTTTAATTTCATTTTGCTGCATATGAATTTTCAGTTTTCCTAGTACCATTTGTTGAAGAGACTATATTTTCTCCAATGCATTTTTTCAGCACCTTTGTCTAGTATAAGATAACTGTATTTATGTGGGTTTATCTGTGTCTTCTATTTTGTACCATTGACCCACATGTCTATTTTGGTGCCAATACCATGCCATTTTTGTTACTATTGCTCTGTAGTATAGTTTAAGGTGTGGTATTATGATGCCTCCTGCTTTACTTTTCATACTAAGGATTACTTGGCTATTCTCGGTCTCTTATTTTTCCAAATAAATTTAATGATTGCTTTTTCTAGTTTTATGAAGAATGTCATTGGGATTTTAATAGGAATTGGATTAAATCTATATGGCCATTTTGGTAGTATGGCCATTTTTTTGACAGAGGAGATTATTTTAAATTTTATGTATTCTAATTTGTTATATATGACAGCATAATGCAATTCAATTTATAGTACACAAATAAAGCACAATTTTTAATGTCCCTGGTTGTACACAAAGTAGAGTCACACCATTCGTGTTTTCATACATGTACTGAGGTTAATGATGTCTGTCTCATTCCACCATCTTTCCTATCCCCATTCCCCCTCCATTCCCCTCCCTTCACTTTGCCTATGTAAAGTTTGTCTATCCCTTCCATGTTGCCCCTTTATCCCCATTATGAATCAGCATCCTTATATCAGAGAAAACATTCAGCATTTGTTTTTTGGGGATTGGCTAACCTTACTTAGCATTATCTTCTCTAACTCCATCTATTTACCTGCAAATGCCAAAATTTTATTCTCTTTTAATGTTGAGTAACATTAGATGCCCATTCATCTACTGAAGGGCATCTAGGTTGGTTCCACAATCTAGCTATTGTGAATTGTGATGCTATAAATATTGATGTGGATGTGTCCCTGTAGTATGCTGTTTTTAAGTCCTTTGAGTATAAACTGAGCAGTGGGATAGCTGGGTCATATTGTGGTTCCATTGCCAGTTTTCTAAGGAATCTCCATGCTACTTTCCATATTGGCTGCACCAATTTGCAGTCCCACCACCAATGTATGAGTGTGCCTTTTTCCCCATATCCTTGCCAACACTTATTGTTGTATATATTCTTAATAGCTGCCATTCTGACTGGAGTGAGATTAGATCTTAGAATGGTTTTGCTCTGCATTTCTTTAATTGCTACATATGTTGAACGTTTTTCATATATTTGTTGATTGATTGTATATCCTAGTCTGAGAAGTGTCTGTTCAGTTCCTTACACCATTTATTGGTTGGGTTATTTTTTTTTTGGTGTTAAGATATTTGAGCTCTTTATATATCCTAGAGATTAGTGCTCTATCTGATGTGTGTATGGGAAAAATTTGCTCCCATTGTGTGAGCTGTCTATTCACTTTATTGGATTATTTCTTTTGCTGAGAAGAAGCTTTTTAGTTTAAATTAATCCCATTTATTGATTCTTGATTTTTATTCTTGCACTATAGGAGTCTTGTTAAGGAAGTCAGGGCCGAATCCAATATGATGAAGATTTGGAAGTATGGCCATTTTGACAATATTAATTCTGCCTATCCAAGAGCATGGGAGATGTTTCCATCTTCTAAGGTCTTCTTCAATTTCTTACTTTAGTGTTCTGTAGTTTTCATTGTAGAGGTCTTTCACCTCTTTTGATAGATTGAGTCCTAAGTATTTTATCTTTTTTGAGGCTATTTTGAATGGGGTAGTTTTTCTAATTTCTCTTTCAGTAGATTCATCAATTACATATAGAAATGCATTTGATTTATGAGTGTTAATTTTATATCCTACTACTTTGATGAATTCATTTGTTCTAGAAATTTTCTGGTGGAATTTTTTGGATCTTCTAAATATAGATCATGTCATTGGCAAATAGAGATACTTTGAGTTTTTTTTCCTACCTATGTGTATTCCTTTAATTTCTTTCATCTAATTGCTCTTGCTAGAGTTTCAAGGATTATATTGAATAGAAGTGATGAAAGAGGGCATCTCTGTCTTGTTCCAGGTTTTAAAGATAAAATAAATTTATTTTAATATGTTTTCATCTCTTTCATTGTAATACTGTATATTTCAAGTAGTGTTGAAAAACTTAACAATTTTGAGTCTTACCAAAAGAGGATTTTATCTAAATGTTAATCATGTGTAACTATTACTTAGCTTCAAGTTTTGCCATAAATAAAAAATTTTATTGAGATTTTTAATTTAACTTGGCTTAATGGCTTGAACTAAGAGTAATCATAACATCAAAACCTTATTCAAGAATTCAAATATAAATAAGCCAGAGCTTTATAAAAGAACTGCCTTGTCTCTCATTTCTTTCTTTTTTTTTGCAAGTTGAATATTTATTTAAAAATAAATCTCAAAAATATCTATTTACAGTACAGTCCAAGGGATGTGTGCAAACAACGGAAAGGGGAGGAGCCTGCCCTGCCGTGGGAAGCCCGCATTCCAACGTATGGGGTGACACCATGGGACTGAACTGCGGTGGCAACAAGAGGAAGTTCAGCTAATACTGGACTTGGCTTTCCTTGGACACCTGCAGAGGCAGGGAGCCAGGGAGCAGGGCTCTGGCTGGGGATCCTTGTACTTGGGAGAAGGATGTCCAACGGCCAGAGCCATCAGGAGAGGCCCAGTGTGGCAGGAGGGCTCATTTCACAAGCCAACAGGCCTCTAGCTCGCTGCTTCAAGTGGACACTTGGATGTGACCCGAAAGGTCTTTCCCAGTCCAAGCTGGCTTAGCAGTGGGCGGGGCAGTCCAAGGACAGAAACCCTCTTGAAAGGAAAAACAAAACCAGAACCCAGCTGCACAGGGAGTGATCAGCCAAAAGGAATCTGAACGGAAGCCTCACCCTCTCCCTTGCAGACGACAAAGCAGCCGTCAGCTGCAGTGAGTCCTCAGTGAGTGCTCGGTCGGGGAAGCCGGCTGGTCTCACCACCCAGGGAGTCAAGTGCAGCAGCACTGCTCTGAGCAGCTTCACATTTCTTCACCAGGAACAGGAAGGTCAGTGGCATAGCCCTTATAGGGGGAAGTGCAGGGGGGGGTCTGTTTGTACACGAGATGGGAGAACTGCGTGGACTTGTAGTTCAGCTGGTTGTTGGGCATGAACTTGTGCAGCTCATTCTTTTTGCAACAGGGGTCATAATGGTAGGCGCTGAGGCAGGTGTCGCAGGAGACTTTTGAACACTGGGTGCAGGTATTGGTGGCACCTGGGCGGTTGCAGAAGCCGCAGCGGGAGGTGGCGGTGGCGGAGGGCTTGGGCTTCGAGTGGAGGGGTGGCAACCGGTCGAGGCCCTGAGTCTGGTTTGCATACTTCTCCCGCAGAGACATATCGTGGGCAGAGGCCTTGCTGGGGAAGGCGCTGGGCTTGGAGGCTGGAGGACAGACTGCTGTCGCAGCGCTGGCAGAGGGAGGAGCTGCAGGACAGGCCGCAGTTTTGGCACTTGGAGAGGGCGGACTCTTTGGCGGGGGGTGAGCACTTGTGGTAGAGGGGGTGGGCATCATTTCTGACCGGCCACACATCCTGTCGCAGAGCGTCCTGCCTGCAGTAGGTTGCCCTGGGTTCCGAGTCCGTGTACAGATCCACGTCATCCTGAACGGAGAAGTACGTGCTGCGCAGCAGACCGAGGCCATTGTTGGGGGAGGTGGGAGGAAGGTCGTCTGGGCTGCCATGGGGGGAGCTGGACATGGTCAGGAGTGAGGGGGATGGGCGGATGATCTCGTCCTCCAGACCGTCCCCCAGGTCTGTGACCACGGGCTCCCTCAGCAAGCTCAGCGAAGCCTTTGGTGGTGGCTTTCTGCTCTCGCGGTAGCTGTCATAGGCGTCCACTGACCTGGACAGCTTGGTCACACAGGGCTTGCAGTAGTCCTTGGCTGCCCGCTCGCTGGCGGACTTCTGGAGGGCCACACCGGCCATGGACGTGGTCAGGTGCTCCCTGCCCTCATCCCGCCGCCGCAGCGCATCCGAGCAGCAGCGCAAGTCCTCCGTGCTGCTCTTGCGCTGCGCACCACGTCCAGCTCTGAGTAGCCCTTGTCCTTAACCTGCGTGTGGATCTCCAGCATCTTCTCGCACTCAACTTTTGCCAGAAAGAGCTCGAAGGAGACCATCTTCACCTGCAGGATCTCCACGAGCTCCTTGAGCCTGTACGCAGCCCCCAGCTCGGGCACGTAGCCCAGGTAGCTCAGGATGGCCTGGACGTCCTCTTTCAGCAGCGTCGACTTGACGTAGTAGACAAAAGGGCCTGTGTAGGGCTTGATGCTGCGGAACTCCTTCTTCCACTGGTAGAGGAAGAGGTTGATGGCCACGGTCTCCAGCAGGCTGAAGGCGCAGTGCAGGGCCCGCAGGCTGGAGGAGCTGAGCGCATGCAGGGAACTCTCCACCACCTCGTAGAACTGGATCAGCCGGAATCCATAAAAGGGATCCACCTTGTGCAGGCTGAGCAGGGTCGAGGCCGCCACCCGCAGGTGCTCATCACTGCAGGGCCGAGGCTTGCTGGGGGTGGCGTCCACTTTGCTCTCATGGAACTGCACGTACTTGCGAAACAAGTTATCTTTTTATTTTGTATCCATTGAGCTGGGCCTCCCCATCTGCTCAGGGGCTACCTTATCTCCTCCATGGCTTCTGGGCTGGACGCAGGGGCGTCACTAAAAGCACTGCCATGCTGCCGGCCAGGACCAGGGAGTACTCTCTGAGCGCCGCCAAGGGAAGCAGCGGGGCGCGGCCGCCGCCGGGGCCAGGCCGGCTGGGCTCTCGCTGCTCCGGCCGGCTGCGGGAACCGAGACCAGGACCCAGGGGCCAGCGGCGACCCGGAAACACTCCCTCTCATTTATTTCTAAAGGTGTAACCCCTCCGCACTTTCTCCCACATCAACTCTAAAAATGTTTTTGCAGTGCCAATGACCTTCTATTTGTGCAACACAATGACAATGTTTCAAATGTCATCTTTGTTGACTTCTGCATTGAGTTGGAGTTAGCTAACTATTCTTACTAAGTTTTCTTGGCTTTCAAAAAGTGTTATACTTCCTACTCCCATTTTAATCTCCTTTATGAGTTCCTCCTCAATTTTTTTCTCAAACATTGATAACCCTGAATTACATTCCTCAGTCTTTGTCTCACTCATTATTCACAATAATACATATTATTCCTGGATGAGCTTATCTATACCTATAATTTACAAATGGAATTACCCACCCTCTCCTCTCTCCTGAGTTCCAGATATGTATATGACAAATATTTCTACCATAAATATTCCACATACATATATTTTACCCAAAAGCTACTCAAATTTCCTTAATATATGTAAGTATACAAATTATCCCGTAAGACAATATAAATAGAATTAATGGATAGAAGAAGACAAGCTGTCTTTTTAAGACAAATAAGACCTCTGGCAGAAAAAAATATTGGGGTTAGTACATTTATATACAGGTAATTGAACATATAATTGTTCCTCCCTCTATCTGGAAAGTGTTCTTCTAGAATTCTCTGCTAAAACTCTGAAGGAAACTGTGACTTACTCTAAGGATTATATTTTACCCCAAAGCTACTCAAAGTTTCTTTTTTTTTTTAAATGGCCATTTCTTTTTTTTTTTTTAAAGAGAGAGGAGAGAGAGGGAGAGAGAGAGAATTTTTAATATTTATTTTTTAGTTCTCGGCGGACACAACATCTTTGTTGGTATGTGATGCTGAGGATCGAACCCGGGCCGCACGCACGGCAGGCGAGCGCGCCACCGCTTGAGCCACATCCCCAGCCCTCAAAATTTCTTAATGTATATAAGTATAAAATTACCCCTGCTCCAGTGATCAAGTGACAGTTGAACACAGACAATCTAGGGAATAAATGCAATGAAGTTTTGGAAAGCCTTATTTTAACATCCAATTCAATACCTTTAGTACCAATCATTCTTCAAGTAATTAATTTGTTTTTAAATACTATGCAATTAGTTGAATTTTTCACATAGAATTCAGTAGCACATGTATAGAGTCAGGTAACTACCTCCCAAATAAATACACAAAATAGTTCCATACTACTGCCTCCAATTGTCTTGTCTTTATTTGTATGGTCACAGCCTCTCCCTGCCCCAATTCCTGGAAATGGCTGATCATCTCTCTGGCACTACCATTTTTAGAGGATGGCATATGAATGGATTGACACAGTGTGCAATCTCTTGAAATAGGCTCTTTTCAACTGCATTTCATAATGAATTTCAGATTCATTCATTTTTTTTTTTTACAAATAGTTTGTTCCTTTTTTGCTGAGTAGTATTCCATTTTACAAATGTAACACAGTTTATATGTTCACTCATTAAAAGACATTTAGGTGTTTCCAATGTTTGGGTAATTCTGAATAAAATTGCCATAAATGTCTTTGCATAAGTTTTCATTTTTCTAGTTCAACTACCTTGGAATGAGATTTCTGAGGCATATGCTAAGTATATGCTTAACTTTTTAAGAAACTGCCCTAGTGTTATGTAGAGTTGCCTTTTCATTTTCTACTAGCCATGTGCATGAAGTCCATTTCTCTGCATCCTTATCTGTACTCCTCAATGTTTTTATTTCAGTCATTCAAATAGATATGCAATGTTAACTCTTTTGGTTTTAATTTGCCTTTCCTGATTGGCTAATGAACATTTTTAAAATGCTTATTTGCCTCTATTTGCTCTGAGTGTTAGAGATATTTTAGTTCCTTGTCTTTCCAAATAATTTGTTTTTATTTTTAAAATTTTTAACATTTTCACTGAAATATCATTGACATAAAAATTGTATATTTTAGGGGTACAGTTGATGTTTCCATACACATATGTGTTGTGAAATAATCACCACATTCTACCTATTTAATATACCACCCCTACAAAGGTACCATTTGTGTTTGTGTGCTGAGAAGATTAAAGATCTATGAACTTCAGCAAGCTTCCAGTGTACAACACAGTGTTTTAACTATCATCCTCATGCTTATATCATCTTATATAAATTTCAAAATAAGCTTTAGTATACCAACAAAGTCCTGTTTAGATTTTGAGTTGAACTTAGTTAAATGTATAGATAAATTTGTGAAGAGGCTCTTTATTATATTGAGTCTTCTAACTCATGAATAGAGTATTTTTAAAATTTTGAATAGTTTCTTTTCTTATAATTAAAATTTAGAGTCTAGATAAAAGTCCTTTGATGTGTGATTTGTATTCTTTCAGTCTGTAGAATGACTTTTCATTCTTACACAGTCTTTGATAGAACAAATGTTTTTGATTTTGCAGAAATCCAATTCATAATCTTTTCTTTTCTGGATTGTACTCTTAGTCTCACATCTATTTTTTTTTCACATTACAATTCACAAGGTTTTTCTCCTAGGTATTTTTTTTCTTAAAAATTTGCAATTTTGCCAGGCATGTTGGTACTATAATTCCAAGGACTCAGGAGGCTGAAACAGAAAAATTACCAGTTTTAGACCAGCTCAGCAACTTACAGAGACATTGTCTCAAAATAAAAAACAAAAAGGAACTGGGAGATGTATCTCAGTGGTAAAGCACCTCTGGTTCAATTCCCAGAATCAAAAAAGTTTTCTGTATGTAGTTTAATGGTTTTAAAATAGATTTATGAGCCATGTTTAGTTAATTTTCTGAATTATGAAGGATCAACTTATGATTTTTTAACTTTATAATAGTGCAAAAGTGTACCCATACAACTATTCTGCCTTTCACCTTCAGTACAGTGTTAAATAAATTATGTGAGATATTCAACACTTTGTTACAAAATAAGTTTTGGGTCAGAGGGTTTTGCCCAACTGTAGGCTAATGCAGGTGATCTGAGCATCTTTAAGTAGGTAAATTTTAAAACATCATGCCAAGATATGATGTTAGGGAAATTAGGCATATGAAATATATTTTTGACTTAGAATATTTTCAACATTTTTTTTAAAAATGTCTTTTTTAGTTGTAAATGAACACAATATTTTTATTTATTTATTTATTTTTATGTGGTGCTGAAGATCAAACCTAGTGCCTCACACATGCAAGGCAAGTGCTCTACCACTGAGCCCCAGCCCCTGCCCCTGTTTTCAACTTTTGATGGCTTAACAGTATGTAACACCAGCATAAGTCAACCTGCACAAGGTTTGAACTTAAGATCAAACCTCTTTTTTGCATGATTGTCCAGTTATTCCAACACCATTTGTTGAATGGCTGTTTCTTCTCCTTTGTATAGTTTTTGTAACTTTGTAAAAAATTATTGGGAAGTATTTGTGTGGGTCTATTTCTGGTTGTTTCTATTTTGGACTATTAATCCATGTGTCATATATCGCTCTCCATTGTTTAGATTTTGTTTGATTTGCTTCATCGGGATTTTGAAGTTTTCAGCATACAAAACCTGTTAATGTTTTTTTATGTTTATCCATAAATATGTTATTTTGTGGAGTTAATGTGCATTTTAAAAAATATTTCTTAGTTTCCAGGGGCTAGAGGAAAGCTGAGTGATAGAGCATGTGTTTAGCATTTTCAAGGCCCTGAGTCTAATCCCCAGCACACACATCTGCACACACATTTAGTTTCCTATTCTTCAATGTTGGCATAAAGAAATACATTAGATTCTTATATGTTGGCCTTGTAGTGTACAATGCCATTAAACTTACTTATTATTGGAGTTATTATTACTTTTCTGGATTCCTTGTGATATTCTGCATAGATAATCATATGTCATCTGAGAATCTGAATATCTTTGCTTCTCCTTTTTTTCTTACCTTATTAAAATTAGATAAGTCATCCAGTATGACACTGAGTGGTAACAATGGATATTCTTCCCTTATTTCTAAATTTGGGGGGAAAGCAGTCTTTCACAATTAAAAATTATTTTAGCTTCGCTGTTTTGTAGATACCAGGTTGAGAATGTTTCCTTTCTATTCCAAGTTCACAGAACATCTTTATCATAGTGGATGTTGAATTTTGTCATATATTTTTTTCTGCATCATTTGGTAAAATCAATCAAGTCTTCTTTATACTATTAACATTATAGATTACATTGATTAACTTCCCAACATTGAACTAGTTTTATATGGCCACACTAAACTCCACTTGGTCATAGAGTATTATTGTTTTACACATTGAAGAATTTAACTTTTGTTATATTTATTTAAGATTGTTGCACTTAGGTTCATGAAACATATTTGGTCTAATGTGTTCTTGAGTTTTTCTTATGCTGTCTTTAGCATCTGAGTAATGCTGGCATCATAATTTGAGTTGAGATTGTTCTCATCTTCTAATTCCTGGAAAAGATTCTATGGAAACTGTGTTAATTTTTCTTAAAGTATTTGGTAAGAAGTTTTCAGTGCAGCAATCTGTGCCTGGAAACAGACTGCTGTTTGGAAACTTAACTGCAAATTCAATTTCTTTAATAGAGACACAATTATTTGAACTATCTGTTATATCTTGTGTACATTTTTGTAGTTCTACTAAAAGGGATCTGGTGGCCCTATATATACTATTGCTTGTCATGCCTGCTCCTACATGTATATCTCTTTTACTAGGAAATTGATATGCATTATAGGAGTGTCCATGGTATGTTATTTACAATCTACTTAACTACATCCAATGTGACTGGCTTAATAAATATTAGCTTAGTTCTGGTTGCTTGAAGCTACAAAATAATTTAAGTTTCATAGCTTAAGAAATTTATAGTTCCCTTAGGAGAAACACAATACACCCAATTGAATCTACACCAGTAGTAACTATCATTTATTTTAACGTACTATGTAGCAGATTTTTGTATGTGCTAGGTACATTGCATACATTTAATCTTTACCACCATCTTGCATGGTATAAAGAATAGTAAAGAGAGTTTCACAGAAAGAATATGGGTTTTAGATTCAAATCAAGTTTCACTCTTTGCTCTCTTGCTTATTAGCTACATGACTTAAGTCAGATATTTAATTTTTCTAAATATCAGGAGTTTTAATTGAAAAAATGGAATAGAGCCTATGGATGTCACTGGTTGTAGATCTACTAACCTAGCATGTGCAGAGTTCTGAGTTTGATTCCCAGCAATGCAAAAACAAATGGGGTAGGGGCATAAAAATAGTGGAGGAGCAGGGAATTATGAGAAGTTTAAAATAGAACTGATGTGGTCAAGAGAAATCCAGCAATAACAATCAATTAGACAGCAGACTAATGGCAGAGTGTGAGTTTGGTGCAGAAGTTTCCCCATTTGATCAACCTAGGGGGTTGATCAAGATGATTCAAGTGTTCCATTGACAATGAGTCATCCATAATTTTATGATTGCTTTTGCTGTGTTTGTGGTTATAAAATGATTCTCATTCTACCATTCCTAATATTAGAAGATTCCGTTCTAACCAGTACAAATTGTGAGGCAAGGGAGTGGGTGTTTATAGTATGGGTTTATTTGTTCTCCAGTGTACCTGGGTTACAGGGAACTCAGCATTTACTGAATAAGAAACACATACTAGAACTTTCCTTAATTTGCTGAATGGGACTAAACAAAAGGTGCTTGGGGGCACATTCAGGGGAATTCAAAGAGCTAGATGGAGGAATGGGGAAGGTGAATAGTAATAGCTAAAGTGTTCTTCTGAAAATAAATGGCCCTTTTGAGTAAGCATTTAGCAAACTGGCAGATCCATAACTCCAGGGTTCAGAAGGCTGAATATGCCAATAGCAACATCAGAAAGAGGCTTCCAATTTTCCAAACCTTGTTTCATTAGTGGAAACTTCTGGAACTCTGTTTCATGCCCTCAAAGTCTAACTCTGTGTAAGGTTGAGGGTGGAAACTTTGGACACCAAAAGAACATCTTGGCCAATGGTCAAAACTATGCAATCTTTAAGGTCAAAGGGAACTGGCAGGAATCGCTTAGAGCAGAATGGGCATGGTTATTTCATGTACTTTAGTCCATGTGGTCTTCATAATGTCCCTTAAGGCTGAGTACTGCTCATTTTCCTCATCTTATAAAACAAAAGACTGTGGCTCAGAGAGATGAAATGAGCAAACATAATTTTCTATCTCCTCACCTCCTTTTCCCCTCTCTTCTTCTTCTGTTCTTCCAAAGAACCAGAGCCAGGATTTGAATCATGGTCTCCTCAATTTCAACTGTACACTTGTCTTTACCTACTTGCCGTGCTGAAACTCTGTAAAAGGGACTTTGTAAAGCTATAATCTAGAGCACTGTTTCAGAGCTTTAGTGCCAAAATGGAATCTCACAAACCACTGGCCCCTGAAACTCCACACTAGAAATGCTGGAGTAAAACCTGAGCAATGGACTTTTTTAGCACTTCCTGGGTGATTCAGAGGTTTAATTCGGATTGAGATCTATGAGAAAATTCTATTAAATTACAGATTCCCTGAGCTCTATTCCAGGCTGATTGAATTAGAGTCCCACATTTGCAGTAATTGTGTTATTTTACAATCTTCCCAGGCCACTCTAGGAAGTAGCCAGATAGGGAACTGCTGTAGGTAATTACTAAAGATCAGATCGTGGACACACTTCTCTCCTTGCCCAGGCTCTTGTGGGAAAATAATTTATTTTCTCAACATATGTGGGGTTTTTTAATCCTAAAATGAGCCTGTGAGTATTTGTTGCATCCATTTCTGGAATATTCAAAGGATTTGTTGCATCAATTTCTGGAATAATCCAAGGGAAAGTGATGAATGTGAAAGTGTTTTAAAAGTTGTAAGGCATCATACACTTGTAAGATATTATCATTACTTTGCACTGGTATTCCTGTTTTTTTTTTTTTCCTCTAAAATGCGCAAAGAGGCATGTCCACAGGAGAAGGATCCTTGTTTCCCAACTCTTCGCTAGTAACTCCCTTTTTTAGCCTCTAACAATTCACAAGGAGGCAGCCTATTGGCTGAGAAGAGAATAGCTGCAGAGTCTTTCCCATCAAAGGAGAGAATACACAGAGGAAGATTGTCCCAGTAAAGGGAAATGGAAAGGGATGAGAATGGTATAACTTCAACAGCAGGCATTTTTGTCAAAGATGAATTCAACCAAAGGACTGAAACATTAGCCAAGAAGCTTTCCTGGCACTCAAATTCAATTCAGCAATGAGACTGCCCATTACCAATAACCTCCCATCCCATTGGGAGCATGCAGTTTCTCCATCTGGGTTTTCTATTTCTAACGCCATAATGGGAATATTAGGAGTGACTTGGAAGTGGAGAGAAGAGACATAAAGAAAAAAGAGTACATTACACAAATGCTTTTTCCTAACAGATCCAACTCTTGGCTTTGAATAAGTCACTTCTGTTCAAATTTTTAGGAGGATGACACAAAAGAAACTAAAGGCCTTCTGGAAGGTTTTAGCCCTTTCAACCCTGGGAAAGACTTTGCCAAAAAATGATGCCTGGAGTTCACCCCCAGTGATTCTGACTTCCATATTCTCAGGTGGCATCATCTATTTTTTAAACCTTCTGTGGAGATTTTAATGGATAGTAAGTCTTGAGATTTCAAGGAGATACAGGTAACAGAGTCTGGGGGGGCATGCCTTACCCCAGGCCTTTGCCTTCTTTTGTAATCCTTCTTGGTCTAACTACTAACTCACTATCATTCTAACCTCAATAGAATATCCACCCTATAAAGCTTGGGTGGATACTTTATCCACCCTGCATCCCAGGGTCCCAGAATGCAGCCATGATTTTTAAAAACACTTGACTAGATTCTGAGGGGGAAAAAATCAAAGAAAAATGACCCAGGAAATATGAGAAATGAATAAGGTTATAAATACAGATTTTTTAAAAAAACATTTATTTTCTTAGGTGTAGATGGACACAACACAATGCCTTCATTTTTATGTGGTTCTGAGGATGGAACCTGGGTTCTGCCCTTGCTAGGTGAGCGCTCTACTTCTGAGCCACAATCCCAACCCATAAATACAGATTTTTGACTATAGTCTTTTCACTTTTAATACTTGCTAATACCCTATTCCTATTAAAACCCTGATGGCAACAGCTACTTTCTGTGATGCTGGCCAAGAGACTGTTTGTAGCATAGAGAAAGTTATTTCAGTACATACACACACAACACTGTTTTATACAAATACATGTATGGTACAACATTTTCCCCCAAATAATTATTTAAGAAAAAAAAAAGAAAGTGTTGTCATATATGACATTTTTAACAGCCTTCCATGTCTATGCCCTCTAGTAGCTGCTTTATTTTAAATGACAAGGTACTTGACAAAAAGGATTAAATAGATAGCAAGTGAGTTTAACAAAAGTTACTAATTATTTCTGGGATTGAGGTCTCAGAATTTTAACCATTTTTAAAACATATTTGAAGATAATTTGATATAATAATCATGAATAAATAAGTTTTTAAAAGATTCTGGTGTTATACAAATGGGTAACTGAAACTGAGGATAAGATTTCCTGTAATAATGCATTCATGTCCAAAAAGTGCTATCTCCAACAAACGAGCAAAGAAGCACTCCAGGAAATTGTAAATGACTCAAAAAGTGATCCTAATAATGAGAAAAAAAAACCACTGAAGTCTTTCTCATAGAATGTGAGTTGGAAAAAGACATATGAAATTTGAGTTTTCAAAAGCTATTATTTCTAAGTATGATGTTCTTTAACATGTAATTATGAATAGCCATCTTTATCTGAATTTATATATTAAATACTATAAGTACACATTTGTCCATTCATGCATCCCCAAACTTTATATGTGCTTCCCAAATATTTTTTTAATTGTTTTCATGGTGAAAATGGAAAAGTCACTTACAAAACTAGACATAAATCGGAGAATGGTTATTCTTATAACATCTTCAGAGTCTTAAAAATTCTCATATGCATTATGATTCCTTAAAATATAAAGGGATGAGACAAGGTGAGTTTCCCATTCTTATTTGACTATGAAACTTGATACAGATGTGACATAAGTTCTAGGAAACACATGCTGGGAAACACTGCTCTTACCACAAAGCAAGCTTCCATGACTGACATAATAAATGAGCTTGCTGTTAAGGTTTGATTCTAATCCATAAGAAAGTTAATGTTCTTGTCATTTTGATGTTCAACATTATAATAATATAATAGTCTCTTAGCAAACACCATCCAAAACATTCACTCAAGATGAAAACACCAATAATGGAAGGTTAAGGAGCACTTTTCATATGTTAGATACAAGATGATGGGTAATAACATGAAAACTGAGCATCCCTTGGACTGTTGTAATGATGATAAGGTAAATAAAGACAACCATGGATGACATTAGTCATCATGTATGGAGTACATAACATGCATCTGTGTAAGCTTTTAACATTTAATTATCACAATTTTGTGGTGATCCCCACAAAATTGGTTTTGTTATATCCATTTTACAACTAACTAAACTGTGAGTCAAGGACAAAGAATTATCCAGAATCATGTAATAAATAAGTAGTCAAGTGAAATTACTTAGTTCTCTATGACACTGCATTTCTCCATCTGTAATTCTCTGAAATTTACTCTCAAAATCTTTGTAAATTAAGTCTGTCCAGCTTCATTTCCCAGAGTTCTACTTTGAATGCAAAGGGACTGGCTTTTATACAGTAGCTCCATCTTGTGGCAGACATAAGGAAATAAAATGCACAAGTCCAAGGTCTGCCTTCCATTAATCCAGAACTTCAAAAAGTCCAGTTGATTATAAATGTTTTTGTTTTCATATATTTAAAAGGGTATTTGTATAGTATATTTATTAACTGATTATTGACGACAATCCCAGAAATCATTCCCTCAAAGAGGAATTATCAACATAGTGGAAAAAGTCAGACCAACGTAGTTTTGAACCTGAACTAGATAGTCACATCTAATTTTTTAAATAGGACATAGTTATACCTTGTAGATTTTGTCCAAGATATAAATCAGAAAATATCATTTCAGATAATTTGTTCAATGAGTGAGAGTTTCTTTCTATTCCCTCTCTCGAGAAAAAAAATGACTAAAACATTCATTTGCTTGACTACCTTTAGCTTATTAGTACCAATATTTGCAAGTTTCTACTAGGGGGTGATTACACAAGTAGTGTTTTGCTTTTAAGTGGCTCAGAATTGGCTGAAAAAGTTAACACTAACTATAAGCAGTCTTCTTGGGGCTTATGTTGGGGAAAGGGGATACAATTTCCCATGAGCAAAGAGGCATTTATGGGCATGGATGGACTTTCATTGAAGAAAGTGGCACTTTCCTCAATGCATTGTTGTAGTTTTCCAGTCACCAAGATATCTATGTATCCAGAAAATTCTTTAATATAAAGGGAAAATAGAGGTACCATTTATATTTTCTCTCTATTAAAACTGCATAATACAATTTGAGGTAGTTAAGGGAAGTCACAATTAAGAAAGTTGTTAAATCTGCCTACACTATGTGCACAGTAGCACTAATATGTTATCTTACTTTACATTTGAATAAAAAGTACTAATAAATTGTATTCTTAGTATTTTAACTAGTTTATATTTAACCTTTCAAATATAGGAAATTTTCAACTTACGATGGGGGTGCATACTAATAAACCTACTATAACTTGAAAACACAATAAATCAAACTATTCAATTCACCTAACCTGATGAACACCAAAGCCTAGCAACACAAACCACTGTAGAGTACTGGTTGCCTATGCTCAAGATCCTAGGAATGACTAGGAGCTGTGACCTGCTGCCATTTAGCAAGCATTGGGAGTGTCATACTAAATATCATGAGCCCTGGGAAAGATCAAAATTCAAAGTATGGTTTCAGTGAAATGTATTTCACTTTCATATTATTGTAAGTAGTAACATTAGAAGTGGAACTATCATACGTCAGGGAGTCTCTGTTTATCTGTATCTTTATCACTTTCCAGATTGAAAGTATATTTCCTTTTATATTTGTTATTTATTTATTTGTTTGTTTATGTGCCTGGAACTGAACCCAGGGCACATAATCACTGAGCCACATCCCCAGTCCTCTTTATTTGTTATTTTAAGATAGGATCTCACCAAGTTGCTTAGGGCCTTGCTATGTTCCTAAGGCTGGCCTTGAACTTGTGATCCACCTGTCTCAGCCTCCTGAGTCAATAGGATTACAAGCATGCACCACCATTCCCAGCTATATTTTCTTTTTTAAATTAAATACTACAGTAGAATCTGTAAAAGTGAGGATAAATAACTATAATTTTGGAAAGATTAAATTCTTCAAAAATGGAAATACTAAACTTATAGTGAATTCGATGTTTCATAGAGATACAGCACAGGTATGGTTAAATCCCATATTAATGCAACTTATTAACATCAGTTTAATGTTCAACAAAATGGGGATAATATTATGTAATTTGAGTCATTGCTCCAAGAATTAAATAAAATGTTGTGTGAGAAGAGCCTTAGCATGAGATCAGCATGGAGTAAAAATTCAGTGCATATTAATTACTTTTGCTCTTCCTTTGTATAGATGGGCCTCATCTTACAAATTCTGAGAAAGAAACTTTAAGCATACAGCTTACAACCCTCAGAAACCTAGGGTGAAATTAAAATAAATTAAAAGCCATTGCAAAAACCATAAACATAAACTTACTAAGTTATCTTTTAAAATATTTTGAATCTGTAAATGGAAAAGAAGGAGGCAAGGAGCTCTCATAAGTCTGACACCAATTCTGTGGCTTTAGAGAATTATGCACACCTTTGTACCTTGGTTTATCCATCTTCTTCACAGGAATAAATGAGTGGAAACAAATATACTAAAAAGATCAGAGCACTTCACCACAAAATTCATTCTGACACAAAAACATCCATATGTAAGGCTATGTAAGGAATTCCTGTTGCTAGTTAAATGAATAACATGCAGTTGTTCTCCTTTTATTGATAATCTAGAGGAATTTTGACTGGTAGCCATTTACATGGAAGTGCTTGGTCACCATAGGACTTATAGTTTTTATATTCAGCTGGCAGCTGAATTCAACCTATATAAAAATGGAAAAGTATACAAATGACATACATAATAATGAAATGAACTACACATCAAGAAAGGATTCTTATATTGATTTATTTCTTATAATTTTCTTTGGGTTTTGAATGGTTCTTCACTAACAGGAGCAGCAAAGTGACCACATTTGAAACATAGCAAGGCAGAGTACACCATGTAGATAGCTAGGGAAGAGCACTAAGTGAATGATAATAACAATTGCCTACATTAGCAGAATTAAAGTACTTTCATGTCAATTGCCTCACTTGATCCTCAGTAACTCTGTGGCATTGTAAAGGCAGGTGTTCCTTATTATCTCCATTTACCCATGAGTTAACACAACCCAGGCTCAGAAAGGTGATATAACAAGGAGCAGAGCTAGAGAATGGAGGTAAGATGGGAAATGAGAGCAATTGTTGATAGAAAAAGGAAAGTCTTTTCCTCTTCTCCCCTCCCAGAAAAAAAGCACAATTAAAAAACATAATAGATACCACCCCAAACCCCATATCCTAATTCAAAACCAAAAATAGCATGCTCTTTTTAAAGAATACGTACAATTCAAATATAAAACATGAAAACAGCAAACCATCGCCAATCTTGGGCTAATGTGATTACACACAGTAATTAATGACAAATTTGTAGCCAGACCTGTCAGCTCTGTTTGGATGCCAAGTGTCACAGTCTAATGGATCATCAGTTACAGGTTTAGATTCCTAATCTAAAGGTACTGAAACTGCGGGTGCTGAGCGATGGATTTCAAATGTCTGCAGAAACTTGAAGGAAAAGAACAAGACTTTGGGGACTGAAAACCCGCCAGACACCCGGGTTGTTTTCTTGGTGCCAAATGTCAACCCTCTAGTCCATAGACTTCTTTTGGACAGAATCAAACTCAAGTCCAGTGCATGCAGAAAGCAGAGACAAAGCCCAGGACTTAATTTTCTGCCAGTCTGAGATAAAGCCTGAAGACATCTTTCCTAGCCAGAAGTGCCAGAAAGCTTGACTTCAATCTGCCATCCTGGGTGGGCTTGGACTTGCAGCATCAGTATCAGCAGAGAGAACTGTGATGCTGGATGGCAAATTCCTGAAGGCATGGCTTTGTACGAGGCTGAGCAGAAATATCTCCTTAATGAAGGCTTTGGATGATGGATTATGGTCCATTGATGATCAAACCATTTCAGCTATTCCCACACATAGGTATCACATCACCATCAATAGAACCAGGCCAGCCTGAGGCCAAAATAAAAAGTAGGCCAAACCTGTCCTTGACTTGCTCAAAGCTGGTGTCTCTAACCACCTCCCTTCTTTCAACATGCTCCACCTTCCCTGGCTTCTACCTGTTCCCCACCCCAGCAAGGCCCAAAATCCTCCTTGCTGCCTCTGGCTGCCTCTCAGTAAACCGGTTATTTGAAGCAGGGCCTTGCCCCACTTTGAGACTTAATTATGGGACAGACAATATGCCATGTACAAGAAACACACACACACACACACACACACACACACACACACACTCACACACACACCTGAGCCTTGAAGAGAAGTGTCTTATAGTTCATTCAAAAACATGAACTGATTTTCCTACCTTGAAAGGTAGGAAAATGCAGAGCATGATGGATAGAGGTACTGAGATTGGAAATACACATTTTATACCTCCCAAAACACCTTGAAATCAAAAGACTTAGAGCCAAGAGAAGGAGAGCTTCATAATGGAAAGAACTCTAGCATCTTTCCCCGTTACTATAAAAGATTCTAACCACCTTCCCTGCTTTGACTTTTATCCTCTGCTGTGATGATAAAAATAATAATGAGGGCTGGGGCTATAGCTCAGTGTTAGAGCACCCGCCTTGCACATGTGAGACACTGGAAGTACAAAAAGTTCACTGGTGAAGAAATGGTATGGAAAACTTTTGTGGAAGGTATCAGTTCTCCCAAACATATTTTAAATTTAAAATACACAATTCTTATTTTTAACTCTTGTTAGCTTTAACTGATGATACACATTGCTTGGCATGAATAAGGACTCTGGGTTTGATCCCAGGAACAGGAAAACTTGTAGGCTATGGCCCCTCACCCACACAAGTTTAGAGGTTAGACTGTCAGAACACTCAAGACAACTAAGTAACTAGGTAGTGTAGTATATCAATTCCTCATATGAGTGACACAAACTATAGAATGTTTGGGACAATCATTATCAGTGAAAACAGCTGAGATGAACTTAGGCTAACTTGCCCGTTATTAATGGAGTAGAGATCAAACAAGGAGAGGTGGGTGGTACATCAGGAAATGGTTCATTTTGTCTAAAATAAGAATGAATGGGCTTAGTTTACATATGATAGTGAAAATGTAGGAATTTGATCAAACAGGAGACTTGCAATGATAAAATAAGCTGGCTAGGGAATGAAGGATCTATAATTTGAAAATGCAAAATATGAACTTACACTGGTAAATACAATTAAATAAATGTGCTGTTATTTGCTAGCATACCAGGAATGCTCTGGATCATGACATTCACCACTATGGCCCCTTCAAACCAATGAAGTGCTTTTACTTAAACAATACAACAATTAATAATGGAAAATATGCATCACTTCAGGGATACATTGCTCACATGTACTTAAAATATCATCATGAGCCAGGCATGAAGTCACATGCCTGTAAATTCTAGTAGTTCCCCAGAGGCTGAGGTACGGGCATCACAAGTTAAAAGCCAGCCTCAGCAATTTAGTGAGGCTTTAAGCAACTTTGTAAGATTCTATCTCAAAATAAAAAAAAATAATAATAATATAAAAAGAGCCAGGGAGGTGGCTCAGTGGATAAGCACCCCTGGGTTCAATTTCTGGTACTAAAATCAAACAAACAAAAAGCTTCTGGAAATTCAGTTTTTATTTAGATAGACACACACAACTTAGAAGGAAAAATCCAATGTTCCTGTGTAAAAATAAATCATATTTAAATTGCAAAAGCTGAGTCTCCATCTTCAACTACTCAATCAAAACCTTTATGGAAGAGAGTCCAGGAAATCTAAAACCTAAACCAAGTGTCTGCATAAAAGCTTATCAAGTTTGGGAAACATTTGATCTGACCAAATGTGGGATCTGAAAACCAGTGAATGTATTTCTCAAGTATCATTCTAAAATAATGAAGGTTGAAGGTCAAGGACAGTTCATGAAATAAGTACATTAATGAAAAAAAACATTACTCATAATTTTATGGTCCTCTTGAAGTCTAAAGGAGTTCCCTTAGAGAGCACAGAAGAACTAAAAAATATACACCAAACTTACCTGCTTAATCTCTCCCAGGAAAAGATGTGGGATTTGAGATGATGAGATGATGAGGTGGTAGGGGGAGGGCATAGTGAGGGCATAAAGTTGAACAAGGTAAAAAATTTGAGGCCAAATTCTTAAAGGCTATGGATAGTCTATACCCTGCCACAGATTCCTCTTCTAGGATTTCATGGGTACTATATATCAATAACAGCAATGCAACTAATATCTTGATTGAGACTAATATCTTGATTGATAATTTTCAATTTGCGAGGGATAACAAAGGAGTCTGTATTTTTGTGGCTGGCCTAGAAGGAATCTGTATATCCCTATGTGTCTATGTCTGGCAGAACTCAGCAATGGCATATCTGTTTTAGAGCCTTTAGTTAAACTCTTTCCCTAAAAGCAGATCTCCACTCTATGATTTTACCCCCATCCCACCTGACTTGGTTCTAATAGTATAAAATTATCTACTTCAGCTCAGACAGGAGAGCTTACCAAATATTACATTTGATTTCCAAAACAATTCTTAAAAAAGCAAGCATCCCAGGTAGCAGTATTCCCATTTAACAGATAACCAAGGTCTAGTGAAATGATTTGCCAAATAGTATGATTTGAATCTGACAACAGTATTTGCAGCAGCAAAAAATAATTATTGAGCAGTTGGTATGTGCCAAGAACTGTGCTAAGCTTTTATCAGTCAGTTCATTAAGTTGCTAAAATAATTCTGAGGCAGATTAAGGCCCATTTATAGATAAGGAAATGCTGGCTTAAAGAAATTATATGACCTATCCAAGAAGATATTTTTGATAGTCATGAGACTATCACCTATAATAATATATGCCTCTTGAGTTTCAAAAGACAATATGTAAATATAAATAATCATGTAAATAATTTGAATTGGACATATGAACCAAGAAAAATATTTGACAGAAAAAGATTTCTAAAGGTAGGATTGCATTCTATGGTAAGGGAAAAATTTAAGGGAAAAATTGCCAACTGAATACAAAAAAGTCAAATATCTATTTTTTATACAAATTATTTGTCCCTCAATTCAGTCCTGATCCTATGGACCACACTAGTATTTTACTGATCATTCTGGAACTTAAAAATATATTTCAAAAATACACTTATATCAAATACATAATTCATAAAGTCCACTTGTACTAAATATCTCTATGCAGAAAGTATGCCAAAATAGTTTTTAAAATAAATTTAAATTCAAAATGTAGATATTATCTCTAGTCATTTAAGTGCACTTTTCTAAAAATATTAGATGATATAGATCAATCTTTCCATAACCAACCACTAGGAAGTGATGATGCAGCTCAATTCAGAAAAGAATTGAACTCACCTATCCATGGCCCATTTCCCTGGTCTTAATACCTAGCCCTGATAATTCACTTAGTAGTATAACCAGTAAGGATATATGCTTATTTTAAAACTTGTAACCTTATGTTGGGGTGGCAACAAAAGGTGGATGAGATAAAGAGAAGAGAAAAATAATTTAAATTATTGAGGAGAGAACTGTGTGTCTAGTGGCTTACTTAGTTTCTCATTAAATACGACTCACCTCATATTATACAAACAACCTTTTCCCTCAATTCTCTTGTTAAAAGGAGATATCATTTAACTAATTTCCATCTCAGAAGGAATGTCCTCAAAAGAATAATACATAAATGAAAATGCAGTAAAAATAAAAAAGCCAATAAAAGATCTGGAACTGTGGTTTTGATTCTAAATCCCTTGATGAATTGCACTATGATTTGAGAATAAATATATTTCTGGGTTTCAATTTTTTATAAGAAAAGTAAGTCTTGAGGGTATATGAAATGATTTTATAGGTTCCTTAAAACACCAAAATTTCTACTACTAAGTCTTAATAGAATGTAGTTCCAAAAACCAAAAGTTAATACATAATGTTGAAAATCAATTCTAAGAAAATTCTTAGGATTATAAAAAATACCCTTGACAATAGAAGACACCAACATTATTAATTGTTCTGAGTATATTTACACACTAAGATATTTTAATATTTAAAAGTATATTAGGTGCCCATGGCCTTAGGTAGCCATGATTATCTACAAATACATACTTATTAATATCCTAACAAGATGTTAATCTGAAAATATTCTGTAATATATTCTCAGCATCTCCTCAAAATGTATTTCAATATTCTCTAGTTTCAATGGTCAAAGAGATTTGGGATAAAATGTGTTTCTAACATCAATGTTGATTGGATTTTCAGAAGAAATAATTTGTGCTCTTTATATTTTTCATGGGGTCATCATCACATTATACACAAAATTTCTCAAATTTATGAGAATAACAAAACATTTTCTCAGGAATATCTATTAATCTCATAATATTTTAAGCATTTACAGTTCCATTTACTAGCAAATATGGGTCATTTATCAAACAAACTAGAACACTGATATATATTTTTTAAACCATTAAAATTTTTGAGATTTTAAAAAGTATAAAGTTACCAGTAACTGGAATGATAAAGAGTTGAGACTAAAATTTCCAATAACATACCAAATATTAAAATTTTCCATGACGTTGTCAGATGTACTTTTTTTGTTTGTAAACATGATGTCATTTTTAATACCTTTTGTCTTCATTTATTTACTTTTTTGTGCTGCTAAGGAATAAAACATTATGTCATTTTTAATATCTTTATTTTATTCATTTATTTACTTTCTATGTGGTGCTAAGGAATCAAACCCAGTGCCTTGCTCATGTTAGGCAAGCACTCTACCACTGAGCCACTACCATAACCCTGTCAGATGTACTTTTAATTTAGAACTAAGAAAGTAATCTTGTCATTGCCTAGGAAAAATTAAGGGGAAAAACACTGATCTCGTCCCAACTGGTATACTGCTATTGCAAATCCAAAAATGATAGGGAGAATGGAACTGAGTCAAATGAATATATCCAAATCAGAGAACATAAGGATTTTAAATATTTCTTTTGAAAGCATCATTAAGTGAGAAAAATAATTGGCATTTTCATTTGAAAACAAAATGTCATTCAGAAAAAATAAATAAATATATTTATTTATTTATTAACAGCAGTTATATTATTGTATAACTACTGTTATTATATCAAGGGTCTTAAAGTAAAATTATTTGAGTGGCAGAATCTAAAACA
Organism: Urocitellus parryii; assembly: GCF_045843805.1. Lineage (NCBI taxonomy): Eukaryota > Metazoa > Chordata > Mammalia > Rodentia > Sciuridae > Urocitellus > Urocitellus parryii. The sequence goes on from NW_027553833.1 coordinate 2,336,694, forward strand.
TCAAAGTTAAATTTTCAGATTTATTTCAAAAAGGAATCAATAGTAAGACATACTAAAGAACTAATAACCAATCTAATAATAGTGCCTGACTATATTCTCTAGTATCATTCTTAATATTTTCTAATACAAGGCTTCATAATCACAAATTGATACAATCAAAATAATATAGTAGGGCTAGGGTGCACTTAGTTTGATCCTTAGCATCATATAAAAATGAAATAAAGATACTGTGTCCACCTACAGCTAAGAAAAAAAATACTTTTAAAAAACAATTTAATGCTAAAATGTGACTTTTTAATTTATTTTTTTTTTAAAATCTATAGCTGGGATGTAGCTCAGTGCTGACATGCTTCCCTAGCAAGCATGGATAGAGGGGGAATCTAGCACACCCTCTGTAAATAAAATGGTTTTAGCTCTAAGGAACTGATAGATAAGCATGCATTTTATTCTTTTTTAAAAATATTTTTTCAGTTGTATTTGGACACAATAGCTTTATTTTATTTATTCATTTTTGTGTGTGTGGTACAGAGGATCAAACCTAGCACCTTTCATGTACTAGGCAAGTGCTCTACTGCTTAGCCAAAGCTCCAGCTCCCATATTTTATTTGTTATAGCAAAATTATTTTAATTTAAGAAAACAGGACCAACAGTTCTTAAGATTTCTAGTTTGAAGAATAGTAGAGGAATGATGGCCTCCTCTTCCTCTTTGAAAGTCTCAAAACAACCAAGAGAGAAAAATGAGAAACAGAAACATGAATACTATCTTCAAATAAACAGGAAACCACCATAGCCACATTATAGAAGAAGAGTTGCCAAATGCAGTGAAGAAACTAACTAGAAATGGTGGAACATCTCAAGCAAGCATGAAAGATATAAGCTTCAAATCTAAAAACTATCATCCGTTCACTAAATTAGATTGCACAGCCAATCAATCCCTGGCTTGCATTACCTGAAACATTCACCCAAATCCTTGGGAACCACTCAAGACAGAGAAGAATCAGAAGTCATAGTTTGAATGGACACACCTTTTCCTAAGAACAATAGGTACAACCTAATCAAGATCAATGCTATTAAATTCACTAACTTGACAGATTTAAAAAGAGAATCCTTTGAGAATCTAGGCAAAAGCACTGCTATGTAAAAAGCAGAAGGAGGGAGTTTTCAATGTTTTAAAAACTATGGAAATATACTCTATGTGTATATGTCAAAATACATTCTACTGTCATGCACCACTAAAAATAATAAAAATATTTAAAAATGAAAAAAAAAATCAGTGAAGGAATACCAATAGAGTCCTCTGGGGGGGGGGGGGAAACTATGCCTCAAAATACAAATGATAGAGTCACTGACAATGTTGCATAACCAACAAAAATTGAGGGAAAAAATGGACTGATTTATAACATTTTTACAACTGTACTGCTTTACACCATTAAGTACACCTCCATTGTCATACATTCATTATCTCAAACCATTAGCTCTAAAATATGAAGAACTAAGCATTATTCTATAATATAAATGCTCTAAATATACCCACTGTAAGAAAAAGCCTCAAGTCAAAAAACAAAACATAATTATGTGACTACAAGACTCCTTTACTTTAAAATTTGAAAGGATGAAAAACATGTAGAAACGCTGTACGTATTCAAAATGATGCAGGCATTACATAGGTGGAAACACATGTCCACCAACAAGGACCTGGTTATGTTAAGAATTAATTTTTTTAATTAAGAGAATTCTAAGTATTTATTTAAAAGAATACAGCAGTTAGCTATATATTGGTAGAAAACAATTGAATCAGTACTAGTTTCTTTTTTTGTTTTTCATGGCTATCTACAATAAACCATAATCCTAATTGATAAAACAAAAATTTCCATAACAATTCACAACTTTAAACTGTGCACTCCTATGACCACTAGGATGAAATCTCACACAATTCTGTTTCCTTCCACCTAGGATGTGGAATCAAACATATCCACATTATATGTGCTACTGAAATTAGCTCAGTTATTACATCCAATATCCAACTGTAAAAACTTCCATTTCATTATTAGATACTATTAATTTCTTACTGTGACTAATTTATAAATTAAATTTTGTCATAGGTTTGTGAAGAAAAAGTTTATAAACATAGTATTACCCATGGTTTCAGGCCTCCACTGAGAGTCTTGGAACATGCTCCTACAGATAAAGAGAAACTACTGTACAGCAGCAAACAGTCCAGTAGTGAGGATTCTACCCAGTCTGCTGAAGTTCAACTCAACAACTTACAGTTTCTGTCACTTTATTTCTTCACCTATGACAAGGGAATAACATTACCTATTTCTCAAGGTTGAAATGAATATTAATAATCAATACCAAATGCTTAATGAACATAGCCTAGAACAAAAAAGTACTATATGTTAAATACTAATATAGTTAAGTGAGGAAAACTGAGCTCAAAAAGCATAGTTTACTACCATGTGTGAAAAAATTATATGTCCAGACTTAAAAGAAATTGCATGCCTGTAATCCCCAGTAGAAGCAGTACATGCCTGTAAAAATTATATATACATATACATATTCCAATGACTTTCCATAACAACTCTAGTCACAGCTACACTGAGAGAAACATACTGTTCATAAAACATATCATGAAAATCAGTTTGTTATTTCTTTTCCAACTAAATCATGATCATGATTAGCCTGTACTTATATTTACATACATACACACACACACACACACACACACACACACGTGGAAAATAGATAAAAATGGTACTGGTTTCCCAGGAATAAAACTAAGCAGAATTTATTTCAAAATGGAAGGGAGATTTCCTTTACAATATCTGCTGAATATTGCAGTAGAGGTATGTATTGAGAAAATATTAGTATTTAAACCACCTTTTATCATTTATTTATTCAGTAACAGCATTTTTTCATCATTAGAAAATAGAAAGGCACTGAATTTATTAGGATCTTTAAGAGCAAAAAGGAAATTATGAAAACTAAGTATTTTAAGTATCCACTGGTCTACCAGGTGATGTCCCATGTTTAATTAGGGTGACTCTCATGAAATTACCATTTCTAACTGTTAATATAGCAGTTACAAACTGGAAATATCTCAATCTAATAATTGATAACTGAATCAGATTACATTTCCCATTATCAAGAAAGGTAAACTAAAACACTGATTTTAATGAACAAGCTTTCCTTAAAATATGTTATCTCGTGTTTAGATCACAACATCTATGTTAATATCAACATCATAAAATCATTATACATTTGGGAGCAAAAATAACTAAGCAATTAAAAATATTAAAATGAAGAATCTTGAAAAAAGGAGATAAATTCATGTTTCCAGAAAGTCTATTATTTATCAAGCATTGCACTCTATACTGTGTCATTTACCCACAAGACTGGCAGGTAATTATTTTACCATTCATACAAATAAGTAAATTAAGTTTCCGAGTGGTTAAATGACTTGCCAAACATGTTGAAGTATAGTTACCCTGTTAGGGTTAGGAAATATAAGTAACTCAAAAGAGAGTGAAACACATTTGGCCAACAGATGATCAGATGTGATTAATGAGCTCAACTGTTGATGGTCCACTGTCTTAAAGATAGGGCTTACTTTCAAATCCATCATCTAAAAACTCTAATAATCTCCCCAAATTTGACACATATTGTTACACTTTCAATACTCAAGGAAATTTCTAGCCTAAGGACAATATAACCTAAAAGAGAGCAACAAATTTGGAGTTCTTTATGGTACCCATATTAATATCATCCTTGCTCTTTCAGTTATCCAAATCTTTTAGGATATACCTCAATCCAACTCCCTCCATGAAGAATTTTTGTAACAACTCTATAGTCACAGCTACACTAAGAGTCATATACCATTCATCTAACACATCTTGGAAATCAGTTTGTTATTTCTTTTTGAAGAAGCCTTGCTTTTCCAAATGGCTATGACTGTGATTACTGTGTACCAACACCTGGCAAATCATCCTTCATTCTGGCAACTCAAAAGTTCATGGAGATCACAAAGAGGCATTTGATCTTTGCTCTGATAAATTTTTGAATCAGAAAAGCTATTTTTATCACTATGCTGGTTTTATTCCTCAATGGTTATCTCAATTCAGAGCTTAAAAAGTTTTTTTTTCTTATGCAGTAGTAGGGAGTAAACCCAGAAACACATGTATGTGAGGCAAGCACTCTGCCATTGAGCTACAACCACCACCCATTTTGTTTTTTTTTATTTTGAGAGTGGGTCCCATTCAGTTGCCCAGGCTGACCCTGAAATTACAATCCTCTTACCCTGGCCTCCCATAGGAGCTGGGATTACAGATGTGCACCACTATTTCCAGATCTTAATTTTTTTTTTTAAATATGCCTACTTAAAACTACCATGCATCAGATCTATGTGCATGGGCTTTAATATATTTTAAGTTTTAGAAACAAAAAAAATTAAATCAAGCTCTAAAAAGGTTAACACTTAAAATTCCTGATATAAAGTATAAAAGTTAATAACAAACATTATTGTAATAAAAAAGGATGCCAGGCATGGTGGCGTATGACTGTAATTCCAGTGTCTTGGAAGGCTGATACAGGAGGATCATGAGTTCAAAGCTAGCATCAGCAAGGGAAAGGTTCTAAGCAATTCAGGGAAACTGTGTCTATACCTTAGAAATGAACTGCTCCATAGAGGATTTATTTTGTCAGACACTGGAGACTACCTGTAATGGACCCACAATTTAGTTTTTTTTTTCCCAAATGTAAGACCATTTTATTTAAATGACCCATAGAAACATTCCAAACATTTAATTAAACTCCTTTGCCCTCCCCCCTCCCTCCCACCCTCTCATTATCCTGGGGATTGAATCCTGGGCCTTATGCTTAGAAGGCAAGCACTGTACAAGCTGAGCTATACCTCCAGGTCCATTTGAAGGAAGGAAACAAGGTATTGAAATCAGGGCCACTCCACTGTGCCTGACTTTTGTTTTTCATTTTAATGTGAATACTAGAAACTTTAAAATTATACTTATTGAGTCCCTTTTTTTTTGAGGGGAGGAATATGGGAACATTGCTGACTCAGGGAATTGCTAATGAGTTTAAATCTCAAGCTGTTTTTTTATAAGACCAGAGAACAGAAAAGTTAAATAATTTTTAATGTAACTGTGATATATTTTCCATAAATAAAAATATAGACATATTTATTCACAAATTACTTTAACTATATATACAGTGATAAGTGTCAATGCACTTCTGTCTGGGCTGAACTCTAGCAGCAGCTGGTCAATCTTCTTGAAGCCTCCATCCTGCTGCCCTCATTTTATTTTTTTAAAAATAATTTGTATTTTTAGTTGTTGATAGAACTTTATATTTATTTATTTATATGTGGTGTTGAGAAACAAACACAGTGCTTCACACATGCTGGGCAATCACTCTTCAACTGAACCATCACTCAACACCTCATTGTTTTCTTAAGTGAATGAAATTTGACACAATCAACCAGTCCTTGTACTTATTTTTAGCACATGTGATTTTATTTATTGTCCATTTATTTCATCTGGAATCTAAACTTGGTTTACCTGTTGATTTGTGTGATCAATTTCACAAGGCCTTAGTTGTCACTCCTGCTTTGTATGAAGTTCATTGCTGGAAACCACTCCTATTTGCACTAGTACATAGATCTCGGATCTGAGACTAGAGATCATCGATACAAGATTTTGTTAAAACAACTAAAAAAATCCATCTTCATCTTCTCTCTTTCTGACCTATAGCACATATATCAGCATGTGGAAAAATAACCTGATACATTAAGACTGCAAGAGACAATCCTCAAGTTTACATATATTTAACCACTGATCCACATGTTCAGATTTAATTATTTAATTATTTATTTATTTTTATTTTGACCCACAGTCTATAAAAATTTCTTACGGTCTCAAAAATTTGCTAAGCATCGCTTTGAATTTGCAATCTACCTGCCTCATCTCAACATGCTTCTGGTATGACAGGCAAGCACCACCACACCTAGCTCATATCCATCTGTTTATAAAGAACAAACCATGTGAGTTGTTTGAGAAGAGGTCACAGGGTATTAATTAATAGACATAATAAACCCAGAGAAATAAGAATCTGGTCATAAAGAAGACCCCTGATACCATCTATATGAGTATCACACAAATGTACCAACAACAAAGAACTATTTTAGAGTTACTTTAATACATAGCTGTAATCCTAGCAACTTGGGAAATTGAGTTCAGAGGATTGCAAATAAAATACCAGCTGGGAGGCTTCATTTTACTTTCAAATCTTGTCTCTTATGTAACTTTAGTTTACTACTCATATTTTTAATGCATTGTCTTCTCAGGAACTGCCTGCAGGGAATATAATCCTATTGGAATTTGCCTGGCCTCCTAGGACTTCTTTTGAAATATTTGTGGAAGAATCTATGACACGCTAAATCCAGTATCTTGCAATCCTACAGAACAAATACCATGTGTTTAACACCAAGATATGCTGCCCTCTCAAGCAGTAGATAAGTCTCTAGGTATCATGGCTATAGTAGCCTCTGAGTGCTTAGGTGACTGAGCATTGTGAAACAACTCCCAAGGCTTCCCAGCACAAAAAGGGTGACCTAGGGTTCCTTCTCAAAAGAATTTTTACTTTTAATCCCTACAGAGGGATTTAATCCCTGGGACGGGTGTGGTCAATCCACTGAGATGCAATCAAGACATCATTCTTATTATTCTGGGTAAGGTACCTAACAGTGTCTCTTTGGTAGCTATGAGGTTTTTAATTATCATCCATATTTTTTAAGAGAGAGGGAGAGAGAGAGAGAGAGAGAGAGAGAGAGAGAGAGAGAGAGTTTTTTATATTATTTTTTAGTTTTCTGTGGACACGACATCTTATTTTTAAGTGGTGCTGAGGATCAAACCCATGCCAGGCGAGGGTGCTATCACTTGAGCCACATCCGCAGCCCCATGACTACCCATATTTTTAGCCCCAATTTTACTCTGTTTTCTGGCCAAACTTCAAGTTTTTAAAATCTTCCTGTTCTCCTTTCTGTTCATGATTATCACAATAATCTTAGCTAATAGTTGATAGCAATATCCATGTCAACAACTGAATAAAATGCTGCCTTGAAATTTCTTCCACCAAATTAACAAATTCATCTCTTTAAATTCAGCCTCACAAAAATTGTCAGGAAATGGGCAGAATTTTAAAAACTTTTGTCCAGAATATAAAATAAATGACATTTAGTCCAATTTCCAAGATTCTCCCTTCTCCTCTGAAACATCATGAAGGCACATATTTTTTTACCATACTATTATCATTCTGGTCTTCTGAGCTCTGACGAGAATTGCCCATTAACGTCCACATAAAACAATAACACGTATTTTTTGTTTGTTTGTTTGTTTGTTTTTTAGTTTGCATCTCTAAACATTTTTTTAATTCCTTGAACAAATCCCCCAAATCTCCTAAATCTTCTGAACTACGTGGTCACATTGGTCACAACAATGACCCCACTTCTGGTACCAATTTCTTTTTCAGTCATCTTTTGCACCATTGTGACCAAAGTACCTGATATGAACAATTTTAAAGGAAAACAACTATTTTTGGTCTCATAGTTTCAGAGGTCTTAGTTCAAAAACTACCCACTTAATTACTCAGGTGAAATAGAAAGACATGACAGAAGAGTATGATGGAGGAAAGCAACTCAGGTGAAGGAAACAAAAAGGAAAAAGAATTGAGAGGCAGGCAGACTTGGGATCCCCTAATAATGGGGAAAAATGTATATTTTGAAGGCATGCCTTTAAAGAACCACTTCGTCCAGCTTCATTCTACCTGCCTATAATTACCACTCAGTTAATCCCTATCAGGGGTTTAATGCATTGATTAAATTAAATTTCTCATACCTCAGTAATTTCACATATAAACTTTACTACATCATATCACACATGAGCTTTTGGACGTCATTGCCTACCTAAATCACAACAGTATTTCTAAGGGAAGAGTTTACTTCTGTGAGTACCTACATAAAAACAACATGAAACAAACAAAATAGAGACATATCAAATAAACAATCTAAGGCTCTAGGAAAGCAAGAACCAATCAAATAATAATAAAAAAAACAACAGAAGAAAGGAAATAATATCAGGTCTGAAATTAATGAAGAGAATAAAAAAGCAATATAAATAATTAATGTGAAAAAGAGTTGATTGTTTGAAAAGATACATAAGACTAATAAACACTTAGCCAAATTAACCAAAACAGAGAGAAGATAAACACAATGTTTTTAAAATTGGAGATGAAAAAACAGGTAACAGCACACATCACTGAAATGCAGAGAATCATTAGGGACTATTTTGAAAATATGTTTCAATAATTTGGAAAATCTTTTTAAAAGGATACATTTCTATAAACACACAAACTACCAAAATCGAATCAAGAGCACATAGAAAATATAAACCAGATAAAAAGAAATGAGATTGAATTGGTAATAAAAGGCCTACCAACAACAACAACAACAACAACAACAACAAAAACCCAGAGTGTCAGCTGAATTCTACCAGAATTTTAAGGAGTTACTACTGATAGTTCTCAAATCACTCAATAAATGAAATGGAAAAAGTGTGTGGAGCATAGACATTTCCAAAATCATCCTAGGAAGCTACTATAAGCCAAATACCTAGGGACATATCAGGAAGATCAGGGTACTATAGATCAATATATTTTATGAGCATAGATAAAAAAATATTTTTTAAATGTTTTTAGTTGTAGATGGACACAATATCCTTATTTTATTTACTTATTTTTTAATGTGGTTCTGAGGATCAAACCCAGTGCCTCACATGTGTTAAGCAAGCACTCTACCATTGAGTCACAACCCTAACTCCCACAAATTTTTATTAAAATATTGGCAAATCATTTACAGAATAAATTAAAAAGATTGTACATCATTATCAAGTTGGTTTTGTACCATGAATGAAAGTATGGTTCAACATATTCAAATCAGAAATTGTAATTCACCACAAAAACATTATTAAGATTTAAAAATCAAATGATTATCTCAATATGAACAGAAAGAGCTTTTGACAAAATCTAGCAACCAATCATGATAGAAAACTGAAGAATCTAGGTATATAAGAAACTCACTTCAACATTATATTTGTATACAAAAAATAAAAAAATAATATCCTACTGGATAGGAAAGAACTGATAGTATTTTTTAATATCAGAAATAAAACAAGAATGTCTACTCTCATCATTGCTATTCAATGAAGTACTTGAAATTTTAGCCAATTAGCCAAGAAAAAGAAATATGAGTTATACAATTAGTAAAGAAACAAGTCAAATTATAACTTTTTGCAGATGATATGATTCTTTACCTAGAAATTTAAAAATTTCCAGCAGAAGAAATCAATGATACATAAAAATAATTCAGCAAAGTAGCAAGATACAAAGTCTAAACACACCAATAATCAATCCACTGGGAAAAAAATCAAGAAACCATTCCATTTACAATAGAATTTAAAAGTACCTGGAAATAAATCTAACCAAGGAGGTGAAATAAAGTATGTCTTCAATAAAAATTATAGACTATTGGAGCAAGAATTTGAAAAAAGGATAATGAAAGATGGAAAGACCTCCCATGTTCATGGATATGCCCAATTGATATTGCTAAATCATTTATGTATCAAAAGTGATTTACAAATCCAATGCAATCCCTATTAAAATAATATTGGTATTTTCCCCAGAACCTAGAAGAATAGTTCTAAAATTTGTATGGAAAAATAAAATAAATAGAGTAGCCAAGATAATACTGGGAGGAAAAAAAAACAATGCTATAGCCAATATGATAACTGATTTCAATTCAAAATGAAGGATTATAAAAGAGCATGGAAAAAAATAAATAAAAGAGCATGGTAACAATATTAAAAACAGACTTGTAGATCAATGGAAAAAAAGACTCAGAGACAAACCTACAGATACAGTCATTGATCTTTGACAAAAGTGCCAAAACATACATTGAAGATATGACAGTCTTTTTAACAAACGCTACTAGGAAAATTGGACATATGGAAGAATTATCTTAGATCCATCTTTATAACACTGTACAAAAGTCAAAGTCAATCAAATAAAAGTCAATCAACTCAAAGTCAATCAAATACCTGCTAATGAGACCAGAAATTATGCATTCCATAGAAAAAAATACAGAAGTAAAATTCCAACATATATGTCAGAATGTCTATCAATAATTTAAATAATAATAAATGCTGGTGAGAATCCTAGGGCCCAAAACTAATATAATATTGGTAACATTTTTAAATAAGTGAATGTCTATGAAAGTCAATATGTAAGTTCTTTAATAGCCTAGGAATGGAGCCAGTGTATGATTAAGCAATACCACTGCTTATATGAAAGAATTAAAGTCAGCATACTTTAGCAAAATGAGCATACCTAATTCACAACTGCCAAGTTACGGAAACAACCTAGATATTGGCCAACAGACCAAACAGAAAATGTGGTATACAATGTAATTTTATTCAGCTCTAAAAAAAACAAAACCATATAATTCCCAGGAACATAGATGGAGATGGAAAACATCATGTTAAGCAAAACAAGACAGTCTCAGAAAGCCAAGGATCCTATGTTTTCTCTTATATGTAGAAACTAGACAGAAGAATGGGAAAATGGGGATCTCATTAAAATTTAATGTGAACTATAGGGTAGAGGAAAGCAACAAGTGATAGGAAGCAAGGAAGGAAAAAAGAGGAACTTGGGCATAAAATTGACCAAATTATACTATTGATGTATAAATATGTTGAGGGCCACAAACAAGTCAAGATGGCACCTGGCAGTTTGCCAGGAGGAGTGGTCTGTGAGCCATTAAGATGATGAGAATTCCTTAATGACTGACTGCTGTATCTAGATGATGTTAATTAAGTTAAGCTGTGTGTAATTAGTTGGGTATATGTACCTCTGCTATCCGGCAGAGAAGTGGCTCTCACTACCTTGAATGCTTGCTCAGTTCCCGCTGAGTTTCCCTGCAATAAAGCAGTTCCCGCAGAATCCTTCAGCTTGCTTGTCAGCTTCCTGGCTGGAATGTAGCATAAATATGTCAAACAAAGGAATCAACTATTATTTACAATTTTAATGTGGTATTAAAATAACTTTAAAAGGCACATAGTATAAATTATGTGATTAGATTATCTCAGACTTGACATTATAGTAAGAAAAATAAATATATATGTGATATTTGGTTTTTTGCTGTTTACAATAAAATGTATTTCTGAAAAATGAAAGGCAAAATAGGATTCTGAGATAGATTTTTATAAAAATGCATGTTGTAGAAAAATCAAGGCTAATATAAGTATTTTACCACAGCCATAAAATAATTAATAAATGTACATACTGCTTTTCTTAAATTAAAAAAAGAGATGATGCTTTTTTATACAACAGGAAAATCATTGCTAAGATAGAAGAAGTACTTTATTCAAATTTCCATAACAGATAGTATATGCATTAGGAATAGATAGAGTATGAATTTTAAAATTCGAACATCGTTCTGACATTTTTTTGGCAAGTACAAAACTTCTCTTGAATTCTAAATTAGGGGAAATTTGTAAGGTATGTTCTTTTATTAAAAACCATGTCTTTTTTTTTTTTTTTTTACATTTGTAGAGTTTAGTCACTACTGTAATATTCTTGGCATTTTTTAAATGTTGGGCTTTGATTAAAACTTTGCCACTTTTTGGAAATTTAAACTATTCTTCCAAGTATGAATTTTCTAGTAATTATTAAGTTATAATATTAAAATGACATTTTACATTTTTTAGATTTGTAAAGATTCTCTCAAGTATGAATTCTCTCATGCTTGATAACCCTTGAATTGTACCTAAAAACTTTGCCACATTCTTTACAGTTGTATAACCTTTCCAGTATGAATTCCCTGGAGTTGGGTAAGGCCTACTCTTCAAATAAAAGCCTTGAAATTTTCTTTACATTTGTGTGGGTGCTTTCCAGTATGAATTCTCTGTTGTCTATTAAGGTGTGATCTTTGATTAAAAGCTTTGCCACAGTCTTTACATTTGTATGTTTTTTCTCCAGAATGAATTCTCTGTTGTATACTAAGGTATGATATTTCATTAAAAGCTTTGTCACATTCTTTACATTTGTATGGTTTATCTCCATTATGTATTCTATTGTGCAGAACAAGGCTTTGACTAACACTAAAAGCTTTACTACATTCTTTATATTTGTATGGTTTCTCTCCAGTGTCAGTTCGCTGGTGCACAATAACTGTGTGCCTAACATTAAAAGCTATGTCACATTCTTCATATTTGTTTGGTGTCTCTCCAGTATGTATTCTCTGGTTTGAATAAAATATGATATTTGATTAAAACCATTGCCATATTTTTTTACATTTGTATGGGTTCTCTCCAGTATGAATTCTCTGATGTTTACTAAGGCATGATCTTTGATTAGTGCTTTGCTAAGTTTACATGACTGACTAGTAGCATTACTAATGTGTCATTAGTTAAAAACCACACACTTCTGTTTAGGAGTGTAAAATGTGTACACCCATCACATCTTATCTTCAACAACATGCAGAGTAATCTATGCAAAATTTAAGAAATGTGAAATTTTGAGCAAATTTTAAAAAATAATTTCAGGAAATGAGAAAATGGTACCTTATTACCTATGAAAACAAATGAAAGATTGTACCTTTTTTTTCTTTCTAGTACCAGAAAACTAAAGTTGAATTACAATTCTGTTGATATAGCCACATGACCTGGTCCCTGTGAGTATCGATTTCCTCATGTCTAAAATGAGATGGGATGTTTTAACTATCAAATAAGACAATATATGTAAAAATCCTCTACAAACAACCAAAGCACTACAAAAATAGCTGGTAGTCTTAAAAAAAGGTATTTTTCTAAGAGAATTTTTTTTGTGTATCTCCATCTTCTTCTAGGACAGAGAAATTACATTAAATAGTAAAGAAGGCATTTCATCTTAACAAAAGAATCACTGATAAGTTGTTTGATGCTCTAGAGGGGTGGACAATAAAGGTATGTTAAAGTAATATTTCATCAGAAAAATTTAGGAAGATAAACATGTATAGTTTGGTTTACTTCAAGGAGGAAGAAGCAATAGATGACCTTTGTAAGATCCAGCATAGCAAAGTATCTGTATGAGGTTAAAAGGCTGCACTTCATTTATTTCTTTTGTATGAAATGAAAAAATGAAAGCCTTATAATACTTGGTTCAAATACTTACTTCACAAATGCCAGGAGTCTTTTAATAGAATGTAGTGGTCATATGCATTTTGGAAGACTATCCACGTGATCTGGAAAAGAGTTTGATCTTCCCTGTACAAGTGGGTTTTCTGGGTGAAAGCAGACTCTCAAAGCAGTTCTATTCTGTAATGGGGAAACAAAAAACCACAGAGAGAATAGATATGGCTGCGTGTATTTCAGTGCTTCTCTCCTGATAGCACACTTAAAGTTCAGAGACAGTGTGTTTTAACTGCATCGCCTTTTATTTTCTCCAAAGAGCAATTTAGGGAATGGCGAGTTGGCATTTGCAAGAGGTTAAAAGAAAAAGAAAATTGTTACCCTGCTGTGAATTTGTTCGTGTGCCTGTTTTATGTTTCCAAATAACAGCCTGTGACTTTATTCAATATAATTGTGAACTGTATTTATAAGAGGCTAAGAGAGAGAAGTTTCTTAATTTAAAATGTGTGTGAGAGACCCGAGACATGGGGAACAGTTTTTATTACAAACTCTATACTTTCATCACTTTAGGTTGCTCCATTATATAGAAGCTGTGGTACCAACCCAAACACAACATGTACATTGTATGTATGTTAATGGCAATTAAGATGAGAGAGCAGGGAGTTCTGTTTGGTCAGCTTTTAAATTCTGCAAGAGCATTCTGAGACCACCCAGCATAGTGGATTGTCATTTGCCAGAGAATGATTGGGGTCTGTGTGTTTTTATCTGGTATGATCTTTCATCTTTGGAGGTTCGGAAGCACCAAGCATAGCACTGGCACCTGGAGAAAGTTAAAAAAAAAATCTCTGGAACTGAAATTTATTGAATGAAATTCATAAGACTGGTGTTGATTACCCCCATGGAAAGCTATATGTGTCTTTTAAATAAAGTTTGTCTGATATTTCATAGTGAAAAAAAAAAGTTTTGCCACATTGTTTACATTTGTATCACTACTCTTCAGTGTTAATTTGCTGATGTCAACAAAGATATTGTCTCTGAGTAAAACTTTTTCCAAAATACTTATATTTGTATGGCTTTTCTCCAGTATGAATTCTCTGGTGAATTATATAGCTTGATATTTGAATAAAATGTTTGCCATATTCTTTACAGTTGTATGGATTTTCTCCAGTGTTAGTTCTCTGTTGCACAACAAGGCTGTTCTAAACAGTAAATGCTTTGCCACATTCTTTGCATTAGTATGATTTCTCTCCAGTGTGAATTATTTTGTACCCAATAGGGATTGGCATAACATTAAAAGCTTTGCCACATTCTTTACATTTCTCTGGGTCGTTCCATTCTGAATTCTTTGGTGTTACGTAAGTTGTGAGTTTTGATTAAAAGATTTGCCACAGTTTTTAAATTTGTATGGTTTCTCTCCAGTGTGAGTTCTCTGAGGCAAAATAAGAGTTTGCATAACGTTAAAAACTTTGTCACATTTTTTACATTTGTATGCTTTCTCTCACTTAATGTCTATTACAAAATTCTAGAGAACACAAGTTTGTTAAATGTGTACTTCATTTTGTTTATAACTTGCATATTTCTTTTACTAACTAATGTATATTTAGCATAGGAGGAGGAAATCTTGGTGAGTATGGCAAGATACTTACTCCTAAGTTATTTAACCCTATCTTAAGACACAGGCTTGTAAACACATACACATGTAAACACATGTAGTACTCCTTAAGGCATCATGGTATTGAGAATTTGGCAGGGACTTTGGAAACCTATCTTAGTCAAATCATTTGTGACATACATATCTCTGAGAAGGTTACTTTCTTTGAATCTTAAAGCCTGTGTAATATGGTATCTACTTTGTAGTGTTCTTGTGAAGAGTAAGAGAGAATATGTGTGTGAGTGTGTGTGTGTGTATGTATATATGCATGGATACATACAAGCATATATGTATATACACAAGTGTGTGTGTGTGTGTGTGTGTGTGTGTGTATATATATATATATATATAGAGAGAGAGAGAGAGAGAGAGAGAGAGAGTGCATGAATACATCATAAACAGTACATATTCATAATTCTGGCACATGTATTATACTTAACTGATTATAGTTCTATCTCTCATATGAACTAAAGTTTTCTCAATAATGAGCAATATCTACAAATAAAGCTGTTTCTGGGACACCCAGCCCAGTATCTTGCACATGCTAGAGTATTCAGTAAACATTTATCTAATGATTGAAGCCAGAAAGCACTCACAACAGGATGGTCAGGAAAACTATCTGCCAGAGATAATGACATAGAAGCAAAGAAAGCTTATGTTAACTCACCCTACATTATAGTAGTGGTTATAGGAGAGATTTCCTATACTGTATCCTATACTGTAGGGCCTATGTGGAGTCCAGAACATTTATAAAATATTTAAAATCTTTCTGATGTATTTCAGAGTGCAGTCCAATTTGGAACCAGACAGGGCATTTACAATCACCCTTTCTACAATATTTAAGTAATTAGGAAATGGTAAAATCTTTAGCCTTAACAGCAATGGAAACAAATCTGTTCTGCAAAAATGATGGAGAATAGTTTGTTGTGCATTGGTTCCAAACTTTCTTATGTGGACTTAGTTAATTTTATTTTATCTTCTCATTCTCGTTCACTCTCAGAAACTGAGTTGCTCTGAATTGTTCCTGGCACATATTAGATGCTCAAATAAGTATTTGTTGAATGAAGGAATGAATGAGTGGAGGATGGTTTCATCTTTTACCAAGATCTCCATACTATCAGAATTCCTGTGTACCAATGTCTGTGAGTGTTTTATATATGTGTATATGTGCTATGCGTTTTATATATGTGTGTATGTATACGTGTATAATTGCATGCCTTGAGTGTGTATCTACATGTGTGTGTTTATATACACATACATGTTTGCTTACCTAGGTATGGGTAAATAGTTCCTGAAGTGTGTCACAGGCCACATACTCTGGAAGCACAGTCTATGACTGTCTGTGTATAACCTGTTCATTGGGGATCTGCACTCATGAAAGAAAGAGAATTTGTATTTGTATTTGTATTTGCCAGTAGAAGAAGTGCAATTTCAACATAACCTGACAGAGCCTGCATAAGCCAGTAGAGAGTTCTGGAACAAGTATCACTAGTAGGTATTATCTTACTCAGATGGAAATGGCTGGACCAAAGTGTCCAGGCCATCATCTTCCTGCCTCCCTCACCGCTGGATGTGGGCTGCCCAGAAAAAACATGATGCTGGGGGAAAAGCTCTCTACAACTGAGGCAGAGACTGATGGTGCTGACAACTAGAGGCTGCCACCTGCACTCCTTAGTATTCTAGGCAGCAAACATACTTGAAATAGAAATCCAAAAGCTGCCTCTGCATGGCTACAATACCTGAGTAAAGGAAGCAGTTCTGTTGAATGCCTTCCCAGGCCACACTACCACGTGTTTGTGCCAGTGTGGAAACAATAACCTAAGCGGATTTTGTCTGGACTCAGATTTAGTCTCCAGTGAACCCTGGAAAAGTAAATTCTTAGTTCTAGTATGAGTAGATATAATACATTCAAAATGGCTACAATTTTTCAAATATATCTCTCATCACACACTGGAGTAGGGCACTGGGGTTGTAGCTCAGTGGTAGAATGTTCACCTAGCATGTGCGAGGACCTGGGTTTGATCCTCAGCACCATATAAAAATAAATAATGGTAATGTGTCCAATGACAACTAAAAACTAAATATTTAAAAAAAGAACTGGAGGATGTATCCCTTTTCCCTGAATGCATTGGCCTTTGAGTTATTTGGTCTCTGGACTATATAAGAAGAAGCACTGTGCTAAATCTAGGTGTAACTTTAAGAAAACTTACTGTCTAGAAGCCTTGTGCTAACAAATATGTCCAACTGTATTCCTGGAGAGATCACACAGAGGAGCTCCAAGAGTATGTGGAAATGGAGGAGGACCCATGTAACTCTCTTCTCCCTTTTTCTGTAGCCTTAGGACTGGGCATATAACAGACAGGACCAATCAGAATCCTGATGGCACTGAACTGGACCTGGAAAGAAATACTTTCTGTTCTGATGGAAAAGTTGGAAAAATGTGTTCCAGGAGCAGCCTGTGGAGTGGATCTATCCTATGCTTGGCTTTATAGATGAAAGAATGGGCAATAGAGAGAGGGTATCA
Organism: Urocitellus parryii; assembly: GCF_045843805.1. Classification (NCBI taxonomy): domain Eukaryota; kingdom Metazoa; phylum Chordata; class Mammalia; order Rodentia; family Sciuridae; genus Urocitellus; species Urocitellus parryii. The sequence goes on from NW_027553833.1 coordinate 2,354,098, forward strand.
GTGAAGAACCATTGGTCTGCTACTCTCATCCTCTGCTGCATAAAAACATTTCTTTTAATAGTGAAGCAGGTACACCCTTTTATCCTTAGTACTATTTTCATAAGACAGTCTTATGATTGATAGTCCACAGGAAAAACACAGGATGGATGGCAAAGCTCTTCTTATCTCTCACACAAATGGTACATACATTGAACTCCCTGGCTAGGAAGAACTCATGTATAGGAAGACAGAAACAATCAGTATCAACTAAAAGTAGTGAGTTTTGGATGGAAACCAAGGCATCTGCTGGTGGGTAGTTATGTACTTACCAAGATTTTTATCAATTCCTGAGAATAGCTACTAATATAAAAAAATCTAAACCATATTAAATCTGTTATGTTTTAAATCCCACATCCTATCCATATAAACTATCAGTTCATTACTTATAGACTTGGTGCCTCAATGATAAACAATCCCACAACAAATTATAATCACACTTACATCAGTTACTAAGGAGAAATCAATGGGAACATACATTACAGAAGGAATTTGTAAAAATTTCTGTCAAAGTTTGAGAAAATGCTAGATATGTATCTTCTGAGCTGGTCTTAAAAACTGTCTCCAAGCACTGAATTGCAGCTTGCAAAAAAATTTAATAGTGAAAAAAATTAGCAACTTAAAGAAAGAAATTATGATAGCAATTCACTCTGCAGTAATCAGTATTCATGATCACACAATAGAAGGAAAACTAATTGGTTAAGCTGCATACAGATTTCTGTTTATAGACCAACTTTTGAGGGGAAGAAAATTTGATTTATTATGCCTCCCTAAAAGATAAATTTTATCTAGAATATAAATCTGAATATATGTAGTACATTAAAACATGTTGAAAGTTACCAGGATAAAGAGGAATTCATCAACAACTAGATATCTAATTAACTATTTTTCTGTTAATGGCTTTAACAAAAATATTATCAGTTCTTAATGTACAAGAAATAGAAGTAGCAATCTGATTTAAAATTGTAAAGCAAATAGTCCCTGACACATTAAACAAATTAAATATTAATCCTAGTACATGTACATGAAGATAGGTCAGTTTTAAATATCTATTCATATATGATAATTTACCAAGTGCCTACTCTGTGTAAGATGCTACTCTAAGGTGACAGGGAAACTTAACAGAAGTAAACTTAACAGAAAACAAATTGCTGTCCACATGGTGAATAGTTTATACTTAATAGAAGTAGGTAGATAAACACAATAAAATAAAATGTATAGCCTATTGAATGGTGGAAGGTGCTTCATTTATTTTTTGTGTAGGAAAAGAGAATTCCTTGGAACAAATTGAGTGTTAAAACATGGTGAAAGATAATGTTAGTAAAGCAAAAGAATTTTGTGCATTCATGATAAGGAAGCTAATTTGGCAGAAAACAAATTAGAAACATTAAGTGAACAGTACATCACAGAATTCCAAATTATATAGCTACTTTAAACAAGTAACACGAGGAGTCATTGCAACATTGCAAGATTCTGAGTAGAGAAATGATCAAATCTGACATTTTTTTTGAATGGGGGATGTGTACCATGGATTAAACTCAGGTGTTGAACCACATAACTACCCCTTTTTATTTTTTATTTGAATTGGTTTCTATACTAGCTTGCTTTGGACCTCAGTAATTTGCTGAGGCTGGCTTCGGAGTTGCAATACTCTTGCCTCAGTCTCCTGAGCCCCTGGGATTAGAGGCATATTTTGGTCAGTTTCGCATTACTGTAACTAAACAATCTGTCTAGAACAATTTTAGGTAATAAAAGGTTATTTAGTAGCTAACAGTTTCAGAGGTGTCAGTCCACAGATAGCAGACTCCATTCCTTGGGATTCCAGTTAAGGCACAATATCACAGCAGAACAGTGTGGCAGTGTGAATCAGCTCACATGATGAGAAATCAGGAGAGAGAGAGAGAGAGAGAGAGAGAGAGAGAGAGAGAAACTCCACTCTCCAGATACAAAATGTAGACCCCAAAGCCACATCCTCAGCAAACCACTTCCTCAACCCAAATCCCACATATCTCCAGCCACCACTCAGATAATACCATCAAGGAATAATTCACTGATTAGGTTAAGGCTGTAACCCAATTCTGCAGCAACTACTGCCACTGAAGGCTCAAGCAGCCAAGATACTTGGCTACAATACACATGCTGAATTTGTCCCTGAAATAAATACTGCCAAGAGTACAAGCTATATGAAAACCTTTCTAGATCAGTTCTTATTATTTTAAAAAACTAGTTATGTGGTTTCCATTTTTCCCCTGATATTTTGCCATATCATGTCAACTTAAAGTCTCAGAATCAAATATCTCTTTGAGGACATCCAGTTTTTTATTAGTTCAAGAGATTCATTGATCAGTTCTTATATTAGATAGTGTAATTATTCTAGGGGCTTCTCATAGTTTACATTACTATCACATTACTATTATTCTCCTTCATTCTGTCTTGCATTTTGTTTGGGATGTTTATACTGATTCCTCACATGACATCTAAACAGTGTTAACCCATTGCATTTATTCACTACCACTACACATTTAGTAGTATATCGAGTATTTATAACTTGGCTACTATGAATTTTCATGAAATAAGCTGACATATATGATATAAATAGAAACAACATATATTTTAAAATGTAAACATTTTATGCTCCAGGAAACATTTGTCAATATATGAAAATAATATAAAATAATATACATCAAAACTATTATATAAATGCTACATTAACATCCATGTTAAGTAATTTTTTTTCATAAAGCTTGTACAAATCATGGTTCTTACATCCATAACATTTAGTCTCTGGAACTCTCTTACTTACCTACCCTCTCAGTCTTAGTGTCCCCATTCCAAGAAATAAATGATTATTTTTTCTCTTTATTTTTTCATTCATCATGATGAAAATGATTGAATAATTCAGACACAATATATTATTATTGTTGTTGTTATTTTATCTATAACCAAAGTATGATTTCTTTTATTCTCTCCCCACTAACCCCTTCAAACTTCATTCACCTTTATCCACATTCCAAAGTATTTCATTTTTGTTTTGAAATCCTTTTGTTAACTTAATTAGGTTGGAGAATGATGTGTTAAAATCAGCCATATACAGGTTAAAATCCATGAAATATGAATTATGTGTTCCACAAATGATATTTATTATTATATAATTTATTAATTGATGAGACATATATAAAATAATTATCTAGTAGATAATAACATACTGTGGTAGGATTGTAGAAAGAAATAAAACAAGTCCTTGCTTCAATAGTCTTTCTGCCTATTGGATACAGCAGGGATGTGAGCAGGATATTGCCATATAGTCCATGTTATATAAGAGGTTGGTTCAGGAACTTAACATGTTTGTTGAGGATTTTTTTAGTGGTGACTACATATGCTGAAATTTCTCCTTCACACATCTGACTAGCTTAATTCCTTTAACATTGTTTTCCCTCTAATTTGAAATAGGCTTATTTTCAAGTGAATTGTCCTGTTGCTGCCTGCTATTATATACTCTCTCAAAAACTGTGTTAGTTATCTTTCTTCCACTGTTACAAAATACCTGAGAAAAACAACTTAAGGAACATTGTTTCTGAATCTGTGTTGAATAAGAGCATCATGGTGAAAGGTTAACCAAAGCTGCTTACCTCATGGTAGCCAGAAAGAAAGGAAGGGAGGGTGGGGTAGAAAGAGAGAATGAGCACATAAGAGAACACATAAGAGGGAAGGGCTTGATTCAAAATATATCATTCAGAAGCCTTCCCCAGTGAATTACTTCCTCCAATTATGCTCCACTTCCTAAAGGTTGTTCCACCTCCTTATAGGACCATAGGTTGGCAAACAAGCCTTTAGCACATGGCCTTTGCACAAAATTTTATATCTAACTATTAACAGGACTAATCAAAACTATATCACTTTGTATCCTGTATGAGTGTCCTCCTTTATATTCATGACATTTTTCAGACTACTGTCTCCATCTCACAGTGTGGGGCAATCTCTAAATTCCCATATCCCTCGCAAACCCAAGCATACTTTTATCTTAACATGTGTAACAAATTGTGAAAAACGAATACAGAAGCACTAACTCATTTACCCGAAGAAAAAACAAGTATTTAACAGTTGAAGGTAGTAAATAAAGCCTGATACCCAGAAGTTTCTCCATCTAAAATGTAGAATTGCTATATCCAAATCATTCTCCTTTGTAGGAATGGGCAATGTGAAACTAAACTCATGGCTGTCAGATATGTTGAGCAATTTATAGATAATACTGACCACAGGTCACATCTGGTTTCTTTCCCTTGGTTTTCTTAACAGCTTTTTGTGCACATGAGTTTAGTTTCACTATTACTTTGATCCCTAGATTACAACCTCAAGTTAGAGTTCTTTGAGGTAAACATCACCTTTGTTGGTGCTCTAAGGGAGTCATGGTCGGGTTTTGGTGGTGCTCAAGGAAAAAGGCAGAGTTGTTAATCACCCTAAGGTGTAAAAATCTGCTGCTATAATAGAGCTTTCATATTTTTAGTACCTTGTTAACATATTGGCAATATGGAATAACAGGCTTGCTACAGGGAACAGTAGACCACTAACTTTTCCAATCACTTCACAGATGACTTAAGCCATTAATTAAAACCCTTGGGTGAGGCAGAAAGAGAGTTTATTTTGAATTTGAAAAAAAACAGAATGTAAAGAAAGATGTTTTAAATATGATGGAAAAAAATCAATGCCTGTGATCTACACTACTACATGACTCAGACAGAAGAACTCAAATACTCCAGAGACCAAGAGTCTCTCAAGGAGTACTTCCCCATCTAGGTGGTCAATGAAACCTTGCTGAACATCTACCAGGAATTGTGGTGACGTCTCTTTGAGCAAGTGACAAATGTTCATGTTTGGAATAAAATTGTTACACTTTACACTGTGAAGGGTAAACTAATGAAGAAGTGTTGTGACAGTTCTGCTTGGACCTCTATCCAAGTCTCTGAGGATCATACTGCTGGAAAGGACTTAAGGGATTGGATTCAGCTACTACACAGTCAAGACATCTCCCTTCCACATTTCCCATGAGTGATTCTTAGTGGAGATATTAAAAATGCAGGCTCTGAAGCCAGAATGTCCTGTTTTCTTCATTTCTGGGCAAGTAGCTTAATTTTTATGTGCTTCAGTTTTCTTAACTATATTATAGATCTGATAAAATGGAAATTCTTGTAGCATATGCTTTGTAGGGTTATTGCAAAAATCAAGTTGACTAGTTACCTCCAAAGCATTTAGAAGACTTCCCAGCATGTAACAAGTGGTTTTACATATAATGGGGACTGTCATCATCAATTGTGTGAACCACATTTGTTGAATTTAAAATTAACCCCAGAGATGTTTATTATTTGGATAATCTGTTTGCTAGTGCTCTTAAATCTATGACCAATCCCTTCAGTATGGCTAGGAGGTGGCACAAAAATAGTAGGAATAGCAAAATATTTGTAGTCAATTAAACTTGAGTTTGAATTCTTGAATGACAAACTTATTGACACTGTTTGCTTCTAGTAGAGAACTGATAATCCCTTTACAGAGTTGATTGTCTGTTGCAGGTCAGTATGGGAAAAGAAAGAAGAAGCAGAGCAAGTGAAGCAGCAGCAGAAAAAAAAAGTCCTTTATTGCATACAAGCAATCTTTTTATAGTATTGTGAACAAAGAAGGCAGCCTTCCAACATCAATAAATCAGATCTTTCAGCTAATTAAACATAGCATATGGAAGTTTTACTTTCTAATCAGAAGTGACCCACTTCTCATGGCTAATCTATTCTCGGCCCGGAGTATGTTGAGCTCTGCTCTTTGTTAAGAACAGATAATAAAATTTTTCTCAGCGTCCTCCTAGCCCACTTGGCAGAACATCCCGTTTGCAGGCAAGTAGGCCCTCCCAAGGACAGCAAACACCTCATTTTCAAGCATGTCTGCTGTTACCTATCTATACCTTGACAGAATATGCCATTTGCAGGTAGACTCCATCAAGGACAGTAATAGTAACACGGTCACATCTGATTCTCTACAATTGTCATTAAAGACAACATATGCAAATTACCCAGCCCAACTGTCAATCACTGTCAAGTCCTCCCAAGGACAGTAGACACCTAGTTTTCATGCATGTCCGCTGTTACCTTATCTAAACCTTGAAGGAGCCTCTCGTTGGCAAGTAGGCCCTCCCAAGGACAGCAAACACCTCGTTTTCAAGCATGTCCACTGTTACCTATCTATACCTTGACAGAATATCCCATTTGCAGGTAGACTCCATCAACGACAGTAATAGTAACACAGTCTCATCTGATTCTCTACAATTGTCATTAAAGACAACATATGCAAATTACCCCGCCCAGGTGTCAATCACTGATTAGTATTTCTGTAACATGTGGCAAATGGACTCCATGATTTTTTCATCTAAAACACAAAGGTTTTTTATCTCTTTCTCCCTAGTTGAATTTATAAAACAAAGCCAAAATGTCACAATTACTAATTCACTTTACTAAATAGACCAAAGGAAATTGTAGCATCCCTCTTATTCACTAACATGTAACTTTGTAGTCCACTGACTGGAAGGGGCTGGGTACATGAGCCATCCACTTGACAAGCACAGGTGTCCTTTTGTGTCCAGATTATCCCACAGCTTTATGAATTAGGACTGAATAAAAAAGGCAGGAAGTGAAGTGCATTTGAACTTAAAAGCTCCATTATGCTGCTACTTAGAACAATAAAGTGTCTGACAAAATAGCAACAATCACACTTAAGATTCTAGACTGCTGTTTAAATAGTAAATACTGCTCTAGAGCTTAAGAAAGGCACATCATTTTTGTTTTTATTTTCCCAAAGCAAACTAAATCTAGCTCCAGATCCTCATCCCCAGAGTTTTCAGTAAGTGCCATATCACTGTTTACAAATCCACTTTTCAAAATAAAATCTATACAAAGCTTGTAATTGAGGCAACAATTTTGCCATGTGCCTTTTCTGTAGTCTGTATTGGAACATTTACAAGATCTCCTGAAAATCTTTGTGCTCCAGGACCTGCATGGCTCCAGTATGGTAGCCACATGTGGGTGTTGAGCCCTCAATATGTGGCTGGTAGAACTGAAGAACTGAATTGAAAAAAAAAAAAAAAAATATATATATATATATATATATATATATATATATATTTGAATTATACTAATGTATTATATATTATATATAATTGAATTATACTTATATATATTATATATATTATATAACTGAATTATACTAATATATTTATATAACTGAATTATACTAATATATTAGAATAATTCAGTTTTCAGCACCACATATTAAAAAAAGTTTCATCTACAATTATAAAAAAGATTCTTATAAAACTGACTTCACTTATTTTCTTGAAGTTTTAAAAATGTAGTTAGTAGAAAATTAAAGTTATATACATTTATCTCATATTTCTATTTAACAGTACTATCCTAGAATTTATGAGATGAAAACTTTATCAAACATATTTATTTTTGAGTTAGGTCCAGGCTGATGTTAAATAATAGACTGTGGACAACTAATAAGTTGAAAGTAATTTCTATGCATAACTAAAATGCAAACCAAAAAGTTTCAATTGTATGACTCTGTAGGGGATTATATAGTTTTGCAGCTAAATTTGTAGATATTATTCATGTTTTAATTTCCTAACAATTTAACTAAATTATCTGATGGTTTTACTAAGCAGAATTTTGTTATAAGTCAAATTTTTGATTATTTATTCTCTTCCAGTTGTCTAGCTTATACTGGAAAGAATAATTAGTCCTACCTCAAGCCTGGTGGCTCACACCTGTAATCCCAGCAATTTGGAAGACTGAGGCAGGAGAATCACAAATTCGAGGACATTCTCAGCAATTTAGTGAGGCTCTATCTCAAAACAAAATATAAAAAGTGCTGGGGATTTGGCTCAGTACAAAAGAAATTAGTCCTACTGATCAATTATACAATTAATGTAAACTGAAGTGTTACTCTGTGAACTATTTATGTGTGTATCTGGAAATAAGTTTCATTGAATTTTCTTGCCTTGCTTCCCTAAAATCACAGTTTCAGGAACTGAAAGTACTGATGATGAGTAAAAACTGTTTTCTTTTTACATTATCTGTTCATGTGTTTATGTTAATAAAGGCAAAGGAAGTGTAATAATGTTTTTAAATTCCATCCCTAAAGAAAACTTTGCAAAGGTCCTCATACCAGTGCTGACATCAGAATTGCCTTACTGTGGACAATGTGATATATTGTTCTCTCTACCACATTGTCTAAGTAAGAGTCTTGCATGTTTTATTTTTTTTTTAATGTCTTCATTTTTTTTTATTGGTCGTTCATAACATTACATAGTTCTTAATACATCATATTACATGGTTTGATTCAAGTGGATTATGAACTCCTGCTTTTACCCCGTATACAGATTATTTGTGATATTTTACGAGCTAAAAAAAAAAAAAAAACCTGAAGCCATTTTATAGATGTGTTACTATTTCCAGGTATGCAGAACTCTATATTTGTAGCCTTCTGGAACACTTGCTTTGCTAACTTCCCCTCCCTTTTTTGTACAATACTGGAGATTGAACCTAGGGACCCTCAATAACTAAGTTATATCCCCAGTTCTTTTAATTTTTACTGTGAAACAAGGTCTTGCCAAGTTGCTGAGGCTGGCCTGGCACTTGCAATTCTCCTGCCTCAGCCTCCTGATTTTGTATCTTGTATTAAAATTCAAATTCCATTTCAGCACACAACAATTTTGGCATAGTTGTCAATTAGAACATAATGTAAGTTCAGGCTGTGTGTGTGTGTGAGCGCGCGCGCGCGCGCACGCAGGCACACATGGATGCAGACTGGGATTAAACCCAGGGGCACTCTACAACTGAACAAACCTTTTAGTTTTTAATGTGAGTCAGGGACTTCTTAAGTCACAAAGGCTGAACTCAAACTTGTAGTCCTCCTGCCTCAGACTCCTGAGTAACTGAATTTAATGTCATGTGCTTCCTGACCAGCTAGGCCTCTTTTGTAGGGGTGGGTACTTTTCTTTTCATTTTTTTATTCCTTGTCTAGAGAAATATTTAAGTGAATATTTATTTCATGATACATTTCCAATTATTCCAGTAATTATCTGAAGCATGGACTAGGCTCAATAGCAAATATTCTCATTTAGTTAGAGGAAATGCATAATTCCAAAAATATTTTAGAGATATATTTAACAACAAACATATGTCCTCAAAATGGACTTGCATACATTAAGCTGCTTCCCTGGGCTCAGCTGGCACCCCATGTCCCCATGGAAGCATCTCACACTCACCCACTAGCACTCGCTTGGGGCTGGTATAGGCCTTCTGGGCATGCATGTGCATGGTCCATGGCTGTTACTCTATTTTGGGCCATGGATAAGTCCATGAAGTGGAGGATTGATGGGCAAATGAGTTGGGCCAATTCATGCCCCTGTTCATGGCACTATTTATTGAAATTCCTGAGTGTGAAGAATAGTTATAGATCCATATTGCAGAACATGCATCACCTTCACAATGATCTATACCTGGACATTACTAACTGCCATCACTTTGCCATTTTCTACAGCAGACCAAAAAAGTACATCAAATAGACATTTTTCCTCATAGGCAATAAACTTGAACATGAGGACTTCTATGCAGATTTCAAACTATTTAATTCAGAAATGGTTTACAGATAATTTTGCAACAAAAATAAGAAATTCAACTGCATTACAAGAATAAGAAGGAGAATTATTCATTTTACTAGCTCTGATCAGAGAAAAGCTACTGCTGGTTTTTTGTCATATGGGATATGGTTCCATATTTGGGAGAAGTCCAGGAAATGCACATAAAATATTAATCTATGGAAATACATCCTCTAATCCTTTCAGAGTTGCTGCCTATGAAAGTTTCAACTTTTATATTACTTTCTTGACTGTTCTCATATAATGAAGAAGGCAACACATTATGGCTTCTTAAATTTCAACACATTTGACATTGGTAAATACAAACACTATAAAATAGCAAAAAATGAAGATTTAAAATGGAAAATATCAGACCACCTTCTGCAGAATTTATGCAAGACACACAACATTCTCCTGATAGTAAGACTCAAAATGTTACTATAGGTATTTTCTGAGTAAAAAGATATATGTTGCTAAACTCTTTGATCACCATGGTTTTTTTCTTGTGGATAATAGCACCCCAGTGGATGCCATTGTAAAATAATTTCTGGGTATGTATGAAAATGTGGAAGGTGCCATTTCCATGCACTGTAAAGTCTGCCTTGATGTAATGTCCACTCAAATAGGCCACATCATAAAGCATTATGGGAGGAGAGCAGCTGAGACTATTTCCTGGGTCCAAATCTGTAGACCCAGCTCAGAGATCAGGCCTCAGCAGAAGGATTTGGTCATGAAACAAACCAGTGTCTGGCTGGATAGGGACCATATTCAGCAAAAGTTAGGGAGGCAGAAGAATGGAGCACACTAAGAAGCATCAATCTTCACCAGACTTCTCTTAGGTGGTATTTCAACAAGCAGTGTGGAAAATCAAGACAATCAGAAACCTGAACAAGGTAGTGATGGTGACATAATAAATGGAGTTCCACAAGGTGATAGAATTGGGGCCTTGAAAAGCTGAATAGCATCAAAATCTAACATTATATCACCCATAGTAATTCTTCATTACACACTTCACAGTTTTAAACATTTGAATGTAACTTTATTAAAACAACCAAGTAATCTGCTTTGAGGGAAAGCAGTTTTAGCAGTCCCTCTTAGCAAGGACTAATATTTTTGCATGAAATAAAATGTTGTGACCAGAACTGAAGAAAGAATCTGGAAATAGAAAACTCTGACAAGACTTAGAAAAATTTCTTTCAGAACTGCCTCAGTCTGGCTGGGCACGAATAACCGAGCAGCCACAAAGCCTTGTAGGTTCAAACAGCAACTACTTTATTTCAACTCTCACTGGCACTGCACTCACGCTTTTCTGCAAACGCCACCCACTTGGCCCTTCCAGAAACCCCACACACCCGAAATCCCGCCTACGGCACTTCCCCCACCAATGGGAACTCTCCGGGAATCCCACCCCCCAGAACTCCAAAGTAGCAGGTGCCCAAGGCATCAAGAGCTGCCCCATTGCCCGACAGTAAAGGTCAAATATACAATACAATCAATCCAGCATCAGAGCAATTATATATAGCTTAACTCAAATCATCATCTCAATTGTTCACTGGCGTCACCTTTCAAACATTCCCTCTGGCAAATGTTAGGCATCATTCTTACTGGCCATGGCTCTCAACACAGAACAAAACAAAATTTCAGATGCTTTAGTTGCTTTCCCCCTTAGAAATTTATCTGAACAAGAAAAGATCCACTAGAGTTTCAGTAACCCAGAGTCTGAGGTTTGAGCAGTGACATGAAGGGCCTGACTCACTTTTGTCTGAGTTAAACCACAAAAAAAACACTGTTATCAACTTACTTTCAGGTGAAAGTACACACATTTCACCATCCAGACCACTCTGTGTGGTTCATTTTGTTCTTCTACTGATAATCATATTCACTGATGGCCCTCAGAAGTGTATCTAATGAGGGATTTTGATGTTCTTATTTTTTATTTACACTGTGACCCTAGCAGATGCTCCTGCCATGAATCTTTCCAAATGGGATACTATTCAATTCAACCATTCTGCCTTTTCTCTTTGAAATATTGTTGTGAATTTCACTATATGAAGTACTCAACTGATTGCCTTTCAAAAAAGCATGCTTTACAAGAGAGAACCTTTGAAAATGACATTTAAACACTGTTTCATATTGTAACACCAAGTATTATATTGAGCACTGTAAACTTGCCAGGGAAATTTTATGAATACTTTAGAAAACTTAGGAGGCAGAACTGGTTTCTAAGTTGGAAGATGATTGCTACTGCTTACTCAGGGTTGTTTTCTACTTAGTTTTTGTGCATACTAGTCTCAGTAGCATTCCCAGTGTTCTCATGAAGCCCTATTGTCTGCTTTGGGGGCTTGATGCAGACATGCAGGCCACACAGACTATAAATTTTCTGGAAGCCTTGTGCCAAGGAACTTCCTTTTTGATATTACTTAGGGACCAAAGTATCAGAAGGCTATGCATTCATTACTGGGTATCCCAGTCTGTAAAATTAAAATTTTGTCTTCTTCCATGTATGAACACACACACACACACACAGACACACACACACACATACACACTCACTGTTGGCTTTGCCCCTGCAAAGAGCAATCCCACATTATGGTGGCTTTAAAAAGAAACAATATCAATAGTTTTTATGGTCTTCCTTTACCAATTTGGATTATTATTTTTGTGTAATCACACTGAGGACATTCCAGTGAAAGTCATTAATTTTGAGCTACAGTTATTGGCAGTGTCAGCACTTAATTGTTCAGTGCCTTCTTCCTTAACCTTCGTGGAACTGTAAAGGTAAAATTTCTAAGCTGATTCTAAGCTGCAAAAGTCTGAGTTAAAGTGTAAAAGACCGGGCATTGTAAAGCTTCTAAATGGCAAGGCCTGGGCTAAAAAGTAAAGACTAGGTATTGTTAAAATTCTTCTGCTATCCCCGGAACCTGTAATCTCTGTAAAGTTGTTAGGACAATGCTGGAACTGCCCAGTAAATATTTCCACTGACTTTCTGGTTGTTTAATAGCTAAGGGTTCTGAGTTGCTTGGCACGTAGGCATTGCAGGACCTAAACCAATCAGTTTGAATGTGTACCCCGCTTAGAAACAGCCAATCACCCCTGCCCTGATTGTTCCCGCCAATGTATGTACTAATCATGTTTCAGGATTGTTGTTCAATTTCCCCGCGCCTCATGATGATTTGTTCTGATGTATGCTAAGCCCACCGCCCTCTCCAAAAAGTGTACTTAAGCTCCGCTTGAACTCTGCTCTGGGCTCTGGGCTGCTCTCCCTTCTTGAGTGAGCACAGAGTCCCAGCGCGCTGGAATGGATCCTCAATAAATCCCCTTTTGCCAATTGCATGGAGTCAGTCTCTTGGGTGGTCTTTCCCTCCGACGTTTCGCCGGTCCCCCCTTTACAGAACACAGCCAGGTGTGTGATGCACAATGGTCACAGAAAGTGTTCATATGCTGCTAAAAAACATGGTTTTTGTAATTAAAACATTGGTTACTTCCCTAAGAAGTGAACACTATCCATCCATCGTAACCATGCTGTCCTCTCCTAGTCTGAATCCTGGACAGAGGTCCTTTTGGAAGGCAACACCAGGCAATGCTTTTCTTCAAAGGCAAGGTGAATGTGTGAGGAAGACTGAATGCACAGAGCTGCCTTTTTTTCAAAGTTGTAGCAAGACAGGATAAATTGTCCTTGGATTGAAACATGGCATTAATGGGAACTAAGGCAGAAGTCAGATGGCCATATCTTTATGGGCAATTCTTTCTGCAGTAGACTCTGAGTGGGCAGAATCTTGCCAGTTTCTGAAACCTGGGGACTAGATCAAGGAAAACAAGCACTGGATTCTTGTACCTGAGGCAAAAAAGGCTAAGAGCTGGGTGGAAGGAGGACCATTCCATGTGCTGTTTCATGCTGAGAAAATGCTAAACACTTGAGCTGTGCCCAGGACTTAACTGCTGTGACTCAGGGTGAAACTTGTAAAGGCCAAGTCCTCCATAACTAATCTCAGTGGATGCCAATCCATATGCCCATCTGCAGCAGATGGTTATGTCCTGCAGCAGAATGAGTAGATGTTTTTTACACCTTGGCTTATGCCACATTGTGGCCCCTCATAGTGCACAGCCATCTGGGGACTTGGTCAAAACTTTTGGTAACCACAGTGCTTTTCTCTAAGTTGCTTTTTTTGGGTTGGCTTCTCAACTTTCCAGCTAAAATCACTGTCATAATCACTGTATGTATGTATTTCACTAAATTAGTCAGAGGACACTTTGGATTTGTTGAAGGCACATTTCTTCAGATTCCCAGATGACTAGCGCCATTACATCAAAAGAATTTTATAGCAACAAGATTATGCTTACTGGGGACATGTGTATGAACCAGAAAATTGGGTCTGACACATGGAAAGTTCCTTCTGCAACAGATAAGAGCAAACTCCATCCAAAAGGAAACCACAAAATACACAAATCTTCAAGGATTGTAACTTGGAGTCCAGTTGAAGACCTTTCTTCTATAGAAAATGAAGGAGTACATTTCAGGTAGAGTGATCCTGCTAACTTATGGGCCTGAAATACCTTAAAATATACACCAAAATCACTTCCACCGGAATTAAAATTAGAAATGAATATTCATAGGTGCCCTTCACTCAAATCATCAACCATCAGAAAGAGTCCCAGAGCTGAGTGTCTAAAAAGTATGCTCCTCTAGCATAGAGAAACTCATGGTGTATAAAAGACACTAGAACACGGTTCTCAACAATAGAGAGGGTTGATAGTAAGCCATGCTTCATTCACAGGCACCCTTGCCTGTGCTGAGTGGTGGCTTTAATTTTCTGTAGAATTTTCCAGTTATAAGCTTGAGCCTTTCAACTGCCCCATTTGCCCCAAACTCACCTTGCTACTGCTTACTAAGGGTTGTTTTCCACTTAGCTATTGTGCAGACTAGTCTCAGAAGCATTCCCAGTGTTCCCATGAAGTCCTATTGTCTACTTTGGGGGCTTGAAGCAGACATGCAGGCCACACAGGCTATAAATTTTCTGGAAGCCTTGTGCCAAGAGTACCTTGGGTCTTTGCTTTTATTGAATTGCCATCCATGACAGATGAGCAGTGCACTCTTTTGTTGTTTTCTAGAAGGAACCAGCTGCTTCTTTTCCTTTTCTTATTTTAGCATTTAAAAAGCAATGATTACCAAACTTCCACCACACACACACACACACACACTCACACAAAAAAACAATTAATGAATAGTTCTTGTCAACTAAAATGTTCTAGTGAAGCTCACTGCTGCTCTTCCATTTCTTTTTAATTTGAATGCACAATGTGTCTACATGCAATTACTATGGGGTGTGTTTAAAACATGGGACAATTTGCCCATACTCTGAAGGAAATTACCTCCTTATCACATGGAAGAACTGTCAGAGAAGAGTAATGAAGTATTATATTAATAATTTGCAGACTTGTATCTAATCTGCATTCATGTACAGATTATTGGTTTTAAAAAACAAATGGTTATTCAGTCTTTGATCATTGTTTTGATTTTTTTGTTGCTGTTGTTTAAATGTTTCTTATCATACTTTTATAGCTGACAAAACTGATTGAATGTTGATTTTCTTGAACGTATTTTTTATTAATTTTTTGAGAGAGGGAGAGAGAGATAGAGAGAGAGAGAGAATTTTATTTAATATTTATATTCAGTTTTCAGCGAACACAACATCTTTGTTTGTATGTGGTGCTGAGGATCGAACACGGGCCGCATGCACGCCAGGCGAGCACACTACCACTTGAAACACATTTTGAAGATACCTTTACAATGGCCTGTAAACTTTGCATATATATGTAGATTGATACATATTCTTGATTTGAAAATATGGTATATTATTACTGGTTTTATACAAAATACTGAATAGTAAAATTGTATAGTTACATAATTAAAAGTATTACCCCCCAAAATAGGAGTAGCATAAGTTGAGGAGTCTTCTGAAATGTTATTCAAAAACATAACCTGATTTTATTTTAAATAATAATCATTCATTTATTATATTCATTAAGACAATTTTTTTACCTTTCCTCTAAAAAATTTCCATTCCTTCTTAAAAAGTAAATTTTCATTCTTATAGTTTTTATACCTTCCCATTTTATTGGGTAGTGAAAAATAATTTATTCCCTGCTCTATTGAATATTCTAGGGTTTGGTGAGAATACATTCTTGAAAGAAATGAAAGTATCAAGTTATTCCACTTACTACACTGTGGTGAATAGGCTCCACAAATATATAAAATTTTATCAATTTGGGGAAAATTTTCATAAGCAGTATGAAATAATTTCTGATAAATTATTATTAGAAAAGTGAGGAGAAAAACATATCAAATGTTAGAACATTAATTAAAATAGTCAAGATAAACATTTATATTCAAAATTTTAAAATTCCTCAAGAAAAAATATTGATAGGACCAAGAAAATTAAAATTTTTGTATAGATATTTCTGTTTGGTTAATAGTTAAATTCTTATCAGATGTTTTCCAGAAAGGAATCGGAGGCAAACACACATAATATCACCAAGACCCTGAAACTTGGCTCATCACCTATCAGCAAAATTCATTGTAGTCTAACATTTTTGGAATACTTAAAGAAATTTGCCTACAGTGAAAAATTTGCTAAAATGTAAAATTTGTTTAATGCAACTACAGACTTGTTATTCCCATGTTGCTAGTGTTCGCTTTGATTCACATGCTTACACTAACAAGAAAAAATGAAGTTTTAAAACTCATTTAAAGCAGTATATTCTGTCTGGGCATGATGGTGCATACCTGTAATCCCAACAGCTTGGGAGGCTGAGACAGGAGGATCCCAAATTCAAAGCCAGCCTCAGCAAAAGTGAGGCGCTAAGAAACTCAGTGAGACCCTCTCTCTAAAAAAAATACAAAAGCAATATATTCCATCTTACTTATTTTTTTCTAATTATTGAGAAAGTGGATATAGCATTTTACTATAACTCAGGATCTTTATGAAAATTACTAGATATTTTATTTGTGTTGTTTCAACCCAGTGCATTTGTGAAAATTGCAATTTAAGAATAAACATTGATGTTCCATTTTCTAAAGCTATCTTAAAACAAAGAGTATTGTGCTGATAGAAGTATGAGAATTTTCTCAGGGGTCATGGAGAGACTTACCAGGCAAGATATATTAGCTTTCTGATCTCCAAAAGACCCCAGGATTCATCAAAATTAATTTCAGTCAGCCACAATGGTTCATGTCTACAGTTGCAATACCTCTGGGGTGAGGCAGGACTATTGCAAGTCCAAAGCAATGTTCTGCAACTTATTGAGGCTCTGAGCAACTTAGAAAGACCGTGTATCCAAATAAAAAGCAAAAAATGGGCTGAATATGTGGTTCAGTGCCTAAGTGCCCCTGGTTTTGATGCCTGTTACAAAAAAAATCAATTTAAAACTACACTTAAGACACAACTATCTTCATCATTTCCTCATAATTAGCTTCTTAAGAAATAAACCAAACATGTGATAACTATTTTTATTGTCCCACAGGAAATACTTGGCAGGAATTTTTCTGGAAATGTGTCAAGAAATCCTTTGATACAATACATTTCCCCTCATAGAAGACAGGTGGAATTGTTTTATGTGTGACCAGAAAGCAATTATTGAAGTGTCCCTTCCCACAATATACATTATAAAAAGAAAAAAAAATTAAATGGTTAAAAACACCCTGTTGAAACTTCCTTTCTGTTATACAGCACACTTGATGTGTTTCAAGCTTTAAATATGAATAGGAGAAATTTATGTTTTTGTGTCCTGGATTTTATAAGAAATTCTTTTTTTTTTAATTGTTGGTCGTTCAAAACATTACATAGTTCTTAATACATCATATTTCACAGTTTGATTCAAGTGGGTTATGAACTCCCAATTTTACCCCGTATACAGATTGCTGTATCACATCAGTTACCCTTCCATTGATTGAAAAATTGCCTTTCTAGTGTCTGATGTATTATGCTGTCTGTCCTATTCTCTACTATCCCCCTCCCCTCCCCTCCCCTCCCCTTTTCTCTCTCTACCCCTTCTACTGTAAATCATTTCTTCGATTTGTATTATCTTGTCTTACCCCTCCTTTCCTCTTATATGTCATTTTGTATAACCCTGAGGATCGCCTTCCATTTCCATGCGGTTTCCCTTCTCACTCCCTTTCCCTCCCACCTCTCATTCCTGTTTAATGTAAATCTTCTTCTCAAACTTTCATCCCTACCCTGTCCTTGTTTACTCCCCTTATATAAAAGGGGTCATTTGGTATTTATTTTTTAAAGATTGACTAGCTTCACTTAGCATAATCTGCTCTAATGCCATCCATTTCCCTCCAAATTCTATGATTTTGTCATTTTTTAATGCAGAGTAATACTCCATTGTGTATAAATGCCACATTTTTTTATCCATTCATCTATTGAAGGGCATCTAGGCTGATTCCACAATCTTGCTATCGTGAATTGTGCTGCTATGAACATCGATGTAGCAGTGTCCCTGTAGCAAGCTCTTATTAGGTCTTTAGGGAATAGACCGAGAAGGGGAATAGCTGGGTCAAATGGTGGTTCCATTCCCAGCTTTCCAAGAAATCTCCATACTGCTTTCCAAATTGGCTGCACCAATTTGCAGTCCCACCAGCAATGAACAAGAGTGCCCTTTTCCCCGAATCCTCTCCAG
Organism: Urocitellus parryii; assembly: GCF_045843805.1. Classification (NCBI taxonomy): domain Eukaryota; kingdom Metazoa; phylum Chordata; class Mammalia; order Rodentia; family Sciuridae; genus Urocitellus; species Urocitellus parryii. The sequence continues at coordinate 2,372,495 of NW_027553833.1, forward strand.
CACTTATTGTTGTTTGACTTCTTAATGGCTGCCAATCTTACTGGGGTGAGATGGTATCTTAGGGTGGTTTTGATTTGCATTTCTCTGACTGCTAGCGATGGTGAGCATTTTTTCATGTACTTATTGATTGATTGTATGTCCTCCTCTGAGAAGTGTCTGTTCAGGTCCTTGGCCCATTTATTGATTGGGTTATTTGTTATCTTATTGTCTAATTTTTTGAGTTCTTTGTATATTCTGGTTATTAGGGCTCTATCTGAAGTGTGTGGAGTAAAGATTTGTTCCCAGGATGTAGGCTCCCTGTTTATCTCTCTTATTGTTTCTTTTTCTGAGAAAAAACTTTTTAGTTTGAGTGAGTCCCATTTGTTGATTCTAGTTGTTAACTTTTGCGCTATGGGTGTCCTATTTAGGAATTTGGAGCCCAATCCCACAGTATGTAGATCATAACCTACTTTTTCTTCTATCAGATGCCGTGTCTCTGATTTAATATCAAGCTCCTTGATCCATTTTGAGTTAACTTTTGTGCATGGCGAGAGATAGGGATTCAGATTCATTTTGATGCAAATGGATTTCCAGTTTTCCCAGCACCATTTGTTGAAGATGCTATCCTTCCTCCATTGCATGCTTTTAGCCCCTTTATCAAATATAAGATAGTTGTAGTTTTGTGGGTTGGTTACTGTGTCCTCTATTCTGTACCATTGGTCCACCCGCCTGTTTTGGTACCAGTACCATGCTGTTTTAGTTACTATTGCTCTGTAGTATAGTTTGAAGTCTGGTATCGCTATACCGCCTGATTCACACTTCCTGCTTAGCATAGTTTTTGCTATTCTGGGTCTTTTATTATTCCATATGAATTTCATGATTGCTTTCTCTATTTCTACAAGAAATGCTGCTGGGATTTTGATTGGCATTGCATTAAACTTATAGAGAACTTTTGGTAATATCGCCATCTTGATGATGTTGGTTCTGCCTATCCATGAGCAGGGTATATTTTTCCATCTTTTAAGGTCTTCTTCTATATCTTTCTTTAGGGTTCTGTAATTTTCATTGTATAAATCTTTCACCTCTTTTGTTAGGTTGATTCCCAAGTATTTTATTTTTTGGGGGGATATTGTGAATGGAGTAGTTGTCCTCATTTCCGTTTCAGAGGATTTGTCACTGATATACAGGAATGCCTTTGATTTATGCATGTTGATCTTATATCCTGCCACTTTGCTGAATTCATTTATTAGTTCTAATAGCTTCTTTGTAGACCCTTTTGGGTCTGCTGGGTATAGAATCATATCATCTGCAAATAGTGATAATTTAAGTTCTTCTTTTCCTATTTTTATGCCTTTAATTTCTTTCGTCTGTCTAATTGCTCTGGCCAGTGTTTCGAGGACTATGTTGAACAGAAGTGGTGAGAGAGGGCATCCCTGTCTTGTACCAGATCTTAGAGGGAATGTCTTCAATTTTTCTCCATTCAGAATGATGCTGGCCTGTGGCTTATCATAGATTGCTTTTACAATGTTGAGGTATGATCCTGTTATCCCTAATTTTTCTAGCGTTTTGAACATAAAGCGATACTGTACTTTGTCGAATGCTTTTTCTGCATCTATTGAGATGATCATATGGTTCTTATTTTTAAGTCTATTGATGTGGTGAATAACATTTATTGATTTCCGTATATTAAACCAGCCTTGCATCCCAGGGATGAATCCTACTTGATCATGATGTATAATTTTTTTGATATGTATTTGAATCCAATTCGCCAGAATTTTATTGAGGATTTTTGCGTCAAGGTTCATTAGAGATATTGGTCTGTAGTTTTCTTTCTTTGAAGTGTCTTTGTCTGGTTTCGGAATCAGGGTGATGTTGGCCTCGTAGAATGAATTTGGAAGTTCTCCCTCTTTTTCTATTTCCTGAAATAGCTTGAAAAGTATTGGTGTTAGTTCCTCTTTAAAGGTTTTGTAAAACTCTGCTGTATACCCATCCGGTCCTGGGCTTTTCTTAGTTGGTAGTCTTTTGATGGTTTCTTCTATTTCCTCTATTGTTATTGGTCTGTTTAGGTTGTCTATATCCTCCTGGCTCAATCTGGGCTGATCATAAGACTCAAGGAATTTATCTATGCCTTCACTATCTTCTATTTTATTGGAGTATAAGGATTCAAAGTAATTTCTGATTATCTTCTGTATTTCTGAAGTGTCTGTTGTGATATTGCCTTTTTCATCCCGTATGCTAGTAATTTGGGTTCTCTCTCTTCTCTTCGTTAGCATGGCTAAGGGTCTGTCAATTTTATTTATTTTTTCAAAGAACCAGCTTTTAGTTTTGTCAATTTTTTCAATTGTTTCTTTTGTTTCAATTTCATTAATTTCAGCTCTGATTTTAATTATTTCTTGCCTTCTACTTCTTTTGCTGTTGTTTTGATCTTCTTTTTCTAGGATTTTGAGATGAAGTATGAGATCATTTATTTGTTGGTTTTTTTATTTTTTTGAGGAATGAACTCCAAGCAATGAATTTTCCTCTTAGAACTGCTTTCAATGTGTCCCATAGATTCCGATATGTTGTGTCTGTGTTTTCATTTAACTCTAGGAATTTTTTAATTTCCTCCTTGATGTCTTCTAAAACCCATTGATCACTCAGCAACCTATTGTTCATTCTCCAGGTGATGCTTGATTTTTCCTTTCTTCTTTTATCATTGATTTTCAGTTTCATTCCATTATGATCAGATAAGATGCATGGTATTATCTCTACCCCTTTGTATTGTCTAAGAGTTGCCCTGTGACATAGTATATGGTCTATTTTTGAGAAGGTTCCATGTGCTGCTGAGAAAAAAGTGTAGCTACTTGATGTTGGGTGGTATAGTCTATATATGTCAATTAAGTCTAGGTTGTTAATTGTGTTATTGAGTTCTATAGTTTCCTTATTTAACTTTTGTTTGGAAGATCTGTCCAGTGGTGAGAGAGGTGTGTTGAAGTCTCCCATGATTATTGTATGGTGGTCTATTAGACTCTTGAACTTGAGAAGAGTTTGCTTGATGAACACGGCTGCACCATTATTTGGGGCATATATATTTATGATTGTTATGTCTTGTTGGTGTATGGTTCCCTTGAGCAGTATGAAGTGTCCTTCTTTATCCCTTTTGATTAGCTTTGGTTTGAAATCTATTTTATTAGATATGAGTATGGACATTCCTGCTTGTTTCCGCAGTCCATATGAGTGATATGATTTTTCCCAACCTTTCACCTTCAGTCTATGTATATCTTTTCCTATCAAATGCGTCTCCTGTAGGCAGCATATTGTTGGGTCTTGTTTTGTGATCCATTCTACTAGCCTGTGTCTCTTAATTGGTGAGTTTAAGCCATTAACATTTAGGATTATTATTGAGATATGGTTTGTTCTTCTATCCATATTTGTTTATTGATGTTACTAAACCTGATTTGTTATCCTCTTTGACTACTTTCCCCCCTTTACTGTCCTACCTCCCATTGTTGGTTTTCAATGTTATTTTCCATTTCCTCTTCCTGTAATGTTTTGCCAAGGATTTTTTGAAGAGATGGTTTTCTAGCTGCGAATTCTTTTAACTTTTGTTTATCGTGGAAGGTTTTAATTTCATCTTCTAACCTGAAGCTTAATTTCGCCGGATACACGATTCTTGGTTGGAGCCCATTGTCTTTCAGTGTTTGAAATATGTTATTCCAGGATCTTCTAGCTTTCAGAGTCTGTGTTGAGAGATCAGCTGTTATCCTGATTGGTTTACCCCTAAATGTAATCTGCTTTCTTTCTCTTGCAGCTTTTAAAATTCTCTCCTTGTTCTGTATGTTGGACATCTTCATTATAATGTGTCTAGGTGTGGATCTCTTATGATTTTGAACATCCGGCGTCCTGTAGGCTTCTAGGATTTGGGATTCTGTCTCATTCTTCAATTCTGGGAAGTTTTCACGTATTATTTCACTGAATAGACTGTTTATTCCTTTGGAATGGAGCTCTGTGCCTTCCTGTATCCCAATGACTCTTAAATTTGGTCTTTTGATATTGTCCCATAATTCTTGGATGTTCTGCTCATGGTTTCTTAGCAGACTTGCTGAGCTGTCTATGTTCTTTTCCAGTTGAAATACTTTGTCTTCATTGTCTGATGTTCTCTCTTCTAAGTGATCTACTCTGCTGGTAGTATTCTCAATTGAGTTTTTAAGTTGGTTTATTGTTTCCTGCATTTCTAGAATTTCTATTTGTTTATTTTTTATTACCTCTATCTCCCTGTGAAATTGATCTTTTACTTCCTGGATTTGTTTGTCAATGTGATCTTTCATTGTCTGATTTTGCTGTCTCATGTCTTCCTTGAGACTCCAGATCATCTGAAGCATATATATCCTGAACCCTTTATCTGATATTCCATCTGTTGCAGCTATTACCTCTTCTAAAGTTGAGTTGACCTGCATTGCTTGTGGTCCTTTCTTTCCTTATCTTTTCATACTGCTAGCGTTTCTTTCTGCTTGGTGCAACTGTTGTGTTTTTGAAATTTACCCCCTATTTATTTATGTTGCTCTTGTATAGTTGGAAAGTCTCCCTTGCAGGGCGGGTAGTGGCTGTGCTCCTCCTCTAATTATGGTGGTCTGTCTACTACGCTGATCGGTCGCAGGTCTGCCCCCACCCTGCGTGCACGGGAGGCGGTTTTGCTCTGCCCCCTCTCCAATTGTGGTAACGTAACTACCACGCCCTGGGGTCGTAGGTCCTGATCTGGATGTGGGTGGCGGCTCTGCTGGGTCCCCACTCCAATTGGTGTGACGTGTCTACCAAGCTGGCAGACCTCTAGGCTGGTGGGTCGCAGTTCTGCACAGCCCCCACTCCCAATGGGGGTACCTGACTACCTCTCCAACAGGCCGCTGAGCCCCCTCCGGACTCAGGCGGCAACCCTGCTCCACCCCCACTCCAACCAGTGTGACGCGACTGCCTCGGTGTTACGTGTCCCCTACGCTGGCAAGCTACCTGGCCTGACTTGCCAGTGGGCGGCAGGTCTGCCTGCCCTGTTTGCTCAGATAGCAGCTCCGCACAGCCCCTACTCCAAATGAGGTAACTTGACTACCGCGCCTCGGGGTCGCTGGTCCTATTCTAGGCATGGGCGGCTGCTCTCTTCAGCTCCAACTGCGTTTGGGGTGTCATGATACCACGCCGGCGGGTCACTTGGCCTGCTCTGGGCGCAGGTGGAAGTTCCACTCTGCCCCCACAGCACCCAGCAGGACCCTGATTGAGAAGCAGTCACCGCCGGATCCCTAGCCTTGGGCCAAAGCAGCTTAGGTAGCCGGAACCCCACCTCTCCGATCCCGATACACTCTCCGCTGGGAGCTGGCTCCAGCGAGCGACCCCCACGGGTTCCCCAGCCCCAGGCCAAAACTGTTCCGGGAGTCAGAACCCAGTCGCCCCAAGCTCAGCGCATGCTCCACTTGGAGCTGGCCTCCACAGGCAGTCTCCGCAGTTTCCTCAGACATGGGCCAGGTTAGCCCCGGGAACCAGAATCCAGCTGCTCAGTGCCCGGCGCACACCTTGCCCGGCACAAGCCTCTAGGAATATTCTCCACAAGATCCCCAGTCCAGAGCCTGAGCAAGAAATCTGTCTGCTAGACACAGGCAACTACCAGCCTGAAATCACCTGTTCCGTAGCTGAATGAGCTGAGATCAGTAGAACATGGGGATGATTACATCATCTCTCCGAAATGGCGGCTGCTGTCCTCCACTGTGGTCCGACCGGTGTCTGGAACCAGGCTGGACTGCTTCTCTCCTCTGTCTCAAAGCAGGAACTCAGCACTAAGGGCTGCCAGTGTACCCCTGGCGTGAGCCCCCACAAACCTGTTTTGATGTTGCAATCTGTCGGAGAGTGGTGGTGTATCCTTCAGCTTTCCCAGATGGTGGCCGCTGACTGCCTGGATGGAGTGACCGCTGTGGGGGATGGGACGGGACTGTACTGCTTCCTTCCCCTTCTGAAATCCCGTACTCGGCCCAAGGGTCCGTGTGGGCTTGGCTGGCGGGATTCCACCTATTGGCAGTCCCTAACCTCCCTGCTTGCTAATTAATGGCTTCTCTGAGGCGCCACGCCTTCTGTAGCCGCAGGGCAGGCCGCGCGAATCAGTCGGCCTGGATCTCTGGGGTCCTGCTGCTGGCTGTTTTGATGTTGCAAGCTGTTGGAGAGTGGTGGTGTATCCTTCAGCTTTCCCGGATGGTGGCCGCTGACTGCCTGGATGGAGTGTCCGCTGTGGGGGATGGGACGGGACTGTACTGCTTCCTTCCCCTTCTGAAATCCCGTACTTGGCCCAAGGGTCAGTGTGGGCTTGGCTGGCGGGATTCCACCTTTTGCATCTTCTCCTAGTAGGCGCCACCTCCTTGCCCTCCAGGCAGATTTCCTCACCACACAGAAATCTCTCTATCCTCCCCTGCCCCACCCCCGCCCAGGCTTACCTCCGCTCTCACCCCCCAAGAAATTCTTTTATTACCATAATGATCTTACTTTCTGGAAGGTAAAAATGTAATGGAAGACATCAAACATATCTCTATTTCCTTCAATGAAGTGTATAAACAAAAAATAGGGTGTGACATATTCACTCTGATGTAAGGAATTTTTCACTATGCCTTGCATCTGGCATTTGTAGGTGTTCCTGTTTTACTATTATTGTAATTGTCTCTGGATATCTTTTTTATTGCCACCAAAATAAAACAAATAAATAAAAACAAAAACCCATAATACACTCCCACATTCACACACAAAGACAAAAAAATTACCAAAAATTCTAATAAATTTAGGAAAGAAGTTGGATCAGAATAAACCAAAAGGTGACTGAAAGGAGAAAAACATAAAATAAGCAGAAGACTGGGGGTAGGACGTGACAGGGTAAGATTTTGAAAGAGACATATTAGGTGCACTTAAGACACCTAAATGTCAATACCTGCTAAAACTGGGGATCCAAATGTGGGCTCTCTGTGATTCTGAAACAACCATGTATTGCTACTGGGTAGAGGAGCAGTGCCTAAAGTTCTCTGTAGAAACTACTCAGTCCTGATTGAGTGGTACAACAGCAGGCAGAAACAATACATGAAATAAGTGGTAGGGCTTGTTCAAGAAGAAGTTCACTTCCAGACAGAGGTTTCATTTCCACACTGGCTGGACCTGCAAGCAGCAGCATGGCAACCCAATTCACGTTTTTAGTAGTTCTATAATTGTTCGCTATACAATTACCTCAGGTTCTCTGTACATTTTAACATTTACATGATAAAAGTTGTAAAAATATGTCTTTGAATTATCCAACAACTTTAACCATTATGCAAAGTTTAAATACTAAAAGGTCATACATTGTAAAAGAAATTCATATTCTTGAATATGGTGAAGAAAGATACCCACAGAGAACAGAAACTACCAAGCATTGGCCCATGGCTTCCCAAGTTTCTGAACTCTCTCACTCTCTGTACTCGCTTGCCTGGGGACCAACAGTTTTGAGAGTGAGGGTAGTCCACAGACAGTGTTTTGAGCTATATTTATACTGTTTTTTCCCTAATGTCTGTTATATTATGAGATTAATATTTTTAAAAAGATAAAATTATATTTATAGTGTATGCTATATGTGTATGTCCAAGGCCCTGTGTTAAATCTCTGTCATCAAAAATGTAAAATAAAAGCAGAGAGAGATGGACATGGTGGTACACACCTGTCATACCAGCATCTAAGAGGCTGAGGCAGGAGGATCATGAGTTCAAGGCCAGCGTCAGCAACTTAGCGAGGCCTTAATCAATTCAGTGATACCCTGTCCTGAATGAAATATTAAAAATGGCTGTGGATGAATCCTGAAATCTAGAAGTCACAACATTAATCTGCAGAAATGCTAAACCCAGGGGCTAAGTGTATTTGTAGACTATGTAACTCAGGAGGTACCTGAGGACCCAAGGTAGATCCAATAGGGATCCATGCCAGGGCTCAGGACAGGGAGTAGGACACAGTGATGCTTACAAGGAGCTTTCAGTTAGTGCAGAGTGCTTCAGCCCTGGCACTATTGACATTCTGGGCTGTCCCAGCTGTGAGGCATGGTGTGTGCATTACAGGAGGTTTAGCAGTGTCCCTGTCATCTACTCACTTGATGGTAGTAGCACCTCTGCATAATTGTGACAAGCAAAACATTGCCATATGTCTCCCTACAGACAAATCAACTCTATCATGAATGACTGGCATAATACAAAATATTGATAATCACTATTAACAAGTACTATAATATGCCAAGTAGTGAGGAACTTTAAAATTCTCATGGAACGATAACATCCATGAAATTTCTATATCCTTTCAGGCACAGTGGCTTACACCTATATTCCCAGCAGTTTGGGAGTCTGAGGGAGGAGGATTGAAAGTTTGAAGCAAGCCTCATGAACTTAGTGAGACCCTAAGCAATTCAGCAATTCCCTGTCTCTAAATTAAAATATATATAAGGACTGGAGATGTGGATCAGTGGATAAAATGCACCCTGAGTTCAATTCCTGGTACAAAAAAAAAAAAAAAAAAAAAAAAAAAAAACTTGTGTTTCTTGCTGGTCACAGTGGCACATACCTATAATCTTAGCATCTTTGGAGGCTGAGGCAATAGGATGACACATTTCAAGCCAGCCTCAGCAACTTGGGAAGTCCCTGTCTCAAAATAATATTAATAAGAAGAAGGAGAATCAGAATAGGCTGGGGATGCATCTCAGTGGTAGAGCACTTGCCTAGCTCATGCAAGGCCCTGGGTTCCACCCTCAATACTGAAAAAAATTACATATCCTAGGTGATACTTATAATGAGAAGGAAAATGATAAGCAACATCTACACTGTTCTATGACTGTGAAACAGCTCCCAATTGTATTGGGATTCAAAGATGACCAAAATCTATCCAGTAGGTTATTTTATTGAATGCTCACAATGGTCTTCCAAATAGTTATTACAGTATGGGCTGAGTGAAAAATAAACCAGAATACCCAGAAACATTATTCCTTTCAATATTAGGATGCTGAGGTTGATGCTTAATGTCTCCAAGGCTCGTGTCACCATCACCACCACCCACATCCACCAAAATAATACTATCTAAGCAGGGGACACACATATGTATCAACTACCTACCATTCTAAGGTCATCAAATTATTTAATGCTCATAAATCCCTATAGTATCCTTCCATTTTACATAATGATAAGAGAAATTAGAGATTTAGCCATAGCTAAAATGTTATAAATTGGTAGGTGAGGGATTTTTAACTGCATCACAAAATTGGTTCTTCTTTCCAGCTGCACACACAGAAAGACAGACATTCAATCTTCATTATTAATAGTTTATATGTGTGCAAATTTTCCTACCCACCATATTTAATTTATAACCTCAAAATCAATGCTCTTGACACGTTCATGGTCCTTTATGAATATACACAGAGCCATGAAAACTTTTAGCCACCATGTGTGCATGTACCCACCTAGATCATGCCTGATTTTCTTATTATTTCATGGTCACTATCAACATCAAGCAGTATTGATGGTGCAGGACTTAGCTATGCAAAAGACAGAAGACAGGCTACAAGTGGGGGCATGCAAGATGACCATCAATAGATAAAGCTGCCTGGGCATCACTGATATGAGGCTAAAATACTGACACGACAGTCACGTTACCCAGAGTGAGCAAGATGCCAAACCCTTTCCAGCAGCTCTTTGTTTTTGTTTTTTTTTTTTTTTTTGGAGAGCCTGGGGTAACCCGGGATTGAACTCAGGGGCACTTGACCACTGAGCCACATCCTCAGCACTATTTTGTATTTTGTTTAGAGACAGGGTCTCACTGGGATGCTTGGTGCCTCACTAAGTTTCTGAGGTTGGCTTTAACTTGTGATCCTCCTGCATCAACCTCCTGAGATGCTGGGATGACAGGCATGCACCACTGTGTCTGGTCTACCCTGTACACTTCAGGGTAAGAAACGGTCACAGGTCAATCTGTAGGCAGCTGTGCACACTTCAGAGGTGCAATAGCTCTACCCTTTGCTTCAGGCCACTATGACGGTCCACCATTAGGCAGAGATAAGCCATGGACACCACTGCCCTTTTCTTCCTGACCATGTCCATCCTCAGTAGTGTATCCCAGATGGATAACACAACCCAGAATGACGTGGCAGAAATATCTACAATGATCCCACTGAGAGAACAAAATATCAACAAAGAATGTTTCCTACATTGCAGCATCCTGATGATTCACAGTGAGAAGAAATGCCTTTTCTTTGCCTAGAATGACGAAAGGAAAAAATAATCTTCAAATTAAGACATTTTCATTTTCAAGGCACTGATCTACATTATTTGGTGACAAAACGAGCACTCCTATGAAGAAGAGGGCCCTAGGGGGTAGCTTGAAAAAAACTCAAAAGTGTAGAGTTGGGGTGGAGTATGAGTGTCTGAGTGATGGATGGGGCTGGGGATGTGCTAGGGAGGTGGTGCATACCTGTAATTCCAGCAGTTCAGGGGGCTGAAGGAGGAGGATGGCACCTTCAAGGCTAGTCTCAGCAATTTAGTGAGGCTCTAGGCAACTCAGTGAGTCCCTATCTCAAAATAAAATACAAGAAAAGGGCTGGGGATGTGGCTCAGTGGTTAAACAGCATGGGGTTCAATCCCTGGTACAAGAATAAAAGAATGGCTTATATAGAATAAACAATGTGATAAAGACAAGTGTTTGGTTCCTCAGAATTCCACAGTGGCTGATTCCAGGGAGGAAAATCAGCCATAAGGTAAAACTTAATTATGCTTTTGGAGGCCCTTGGAGACTCCTGTGTGAAGAGAGTGATGTATGCTTGGCACAGTCTGGGGAAAGAGGGATGCCTATGGGAGAGAAGACACAGCCAGGAGGAGTGTGTGGCTTTTAAGGGGTAATTCTGGACTCTCAAAGGGAGGAAGGAACCTATTTCCCCCACCTACAGCTGCACCTGCTTGCAAATGGGAGAGAGCAAAGGATTTAGTCAAGTTTAGCTCTGATTTAGACTGTGCTCTTGTGTGACTTTTTCTAACTTAAGGAAACTTCAAATTAGCAATGTGGAAATTTTGCTGAGAGGTGACAGTATAGTTTTGAGTACACAGCATGAACCCTGAAGCCAGGCTGTATGGATCCCCATGGAAATTCTGTCACTTACAACCCATGTAACCTTGGGCTAGCTTCTTGAACTCTATGAACTTCAGTTTTCTCCTTTCAAAAGAGGTTCTATGCCAGGCATGGTGACACACCAGTAATCACAGAAGCTCTGGAAGCTTAGGCAGGAAGACTGCAAGTTAAAACCAGCTCAGCAACTTAGCAAGGCCCTAATCAACTTACTTAGCAAGACCATGTCTTTAAATAAAATATAAAAAGAGCTGGGGATGTGGCTCTGTGGTTATAACAAAAGAGTTTGGGATGTGGCTCTGTGGTTAAGTTCCCCAGGGTTCAATCCCTGGTACCAAAAAAACAAAAGTTACAGTGATGTTTAAATGAACAAATATACCTAAACCACTTAGCACAGTACCCAGCACACAAGTGGTATTAATTAGTTGTGTGAGTTTATAAGCTTGTACTGGCTCCAAAGAGTCATATGCTAACATGAATCCCCAATTCCAAACTGAGTGTTATCAGTCATTACAGCAATAATTTGTTATACGTTTACCAGCATAAGGCACAGACTGATTTATGTCAATTCTTTGCTTTTCTATAGATGACATAAACATTTAGAGGTTGTCCCCTAATCCTCAATCCACCAACCAATACCTGTACTCTTCAATCTACAATAAAAGGATGCCCACAGGAATTTAAAAACATTGTATTGAAAATGCATTCAATACACTTAAGCCACCAAATGTCAAATCTCAGCCTAGCTTGCCTTAAACAAAGTCCAGTGGTGTGAGTCTACTGCAGAGCAAAATCACTGATACCATACCTCTTTTTGTCACAAGGGGGTACTGGGGATTGAACTCAGGGGTGCTGAACCACTGAGGCACATCTCATCCCTATTTTGTATTTTATTTAGAGACAGAGTTGTGCTGAGTTGCTTACGGCCTCGCCAAGTTGGTAAAACTGGACTCGAACTTTTGATATTCCTGCTTCAGCCTCCCAAACTGCTGGGATTACAGGTGCAGGCCTGCACCCCTGTGCCCAGCACAGAGCTCAATTTATAACACAGTGTGTTAAGGCTCATGGAATTCACTGAATATTAAACTCAAAGTGAAAACAACAGAGTGGTTGCCAATATCTGCTCTCACATCACTGTAAAGTTGAAATATTTTAAGTCAACCCATCGTAAGGTGGGGGCCATCTCTATTTATGGAGTGCTATCAATCTGTCTAGAACAAACTCGCTCATTAAGGGGTACAGAAATATCATGAAGGTCCAAATAACAATCTCCCTAACCTATTTCACAAAGATAAAGCCATGAGGAAGAATCAAACTCACCCCCACTCCCTGCCCATCAACCTCTGCTCATCACTTAGCTTAAAGGAAAAGCAAGTAGGAATCTGTCACCAGCTAGCTGGGAAATCTTGCTTTCTCTGGAATCATGATTAGTAGCACCAAACTTTATCAGCTAGTGTTTGTTTCCTCCCCCAGGAACCTCAGGTCTTTGCCCAGGTAACGTGGATAAATACAGCCTGGCCCCGAGGCTGTGTCATCTGCTGCTCTACCTGTACTCCTACTATATACAAACCTAACAAAACCATCATGGACCATAGGAGGGGCACACAGAACCCCATTCACGATCTGAGTAAGAATGTATCAGGACTCCAGAGTAAGAATGTATCAGAACGCCAGAATGTGTCAAATTGCTTTTTCTACCACTTTCTACCACTAGGGTATATTCATTTCACCCTTCTTAGGCATGTTTTATGATGTAAACTACTTGGAATCATGCATGATACATAAATCACAATATCTAAGGATTATAGGGAATATATTCTTCTAAGCACTTTTTCTAACTCCTCTTTGCAACCCTGTGAAGTATGTTGGTAATACTCCACTTGACAGGAGGAAAAGCTGAGCTTTAATAAATTAATTTGTGGGCTGGAGTTGTGGCTCAGTGGTAGAGTGCTTGCCTAGCACAAGTGAGGCACTGGGGTTCAATCCTCAGCACCACATAAAAATACATAAACCAGATAATGATATTGAGTTCATCTACAACTTAAAAAACTATTTTTAAAAATGTCTCTAGTAAGACTCTAACTCACACAAATATGCACATCAAATGTCTCTGTGACTTAAAACTGCTTCCTAGCTGGGCATGCCTGTAATCCCAGCAGCTCAGGAGGCTGAGGCAGGAAGTTGGCAAATTCAAAGCCAGCCTCAACAACTTAGCAAGGCCCTAAGCAAGTCAGGGAAAACCTGTCTCTAAATAAAATACAAAAGGGGCGGGGCTGGGATGTGGCTCAGTAGTTGAGTGCCACTGAGTTCAATCCCAGGTACAAAAAAAAAAAAAAAAGAAAAAGGAAAAAAAAAGAAAAAGAAAAAAGCTGTTTTCCAACTCCCTTCCTCTTAGGTAGTGAAAAATTTCACATGTATTAGAGATGACTTTTTTCCCACTTGAAAAGTGGCTGCAGCATCCTTCAGAGCAAAAGTACTTCACCTCCTCAAAACTGTGCAGGCATAAACTAGATTAACTAGGAATCTGTGCCTCAATGAAACCTGAGGGGGAATGTGATCATACTTTCCAATTCACAAAATGTTTTTATGTCATCTGCACAGTCAAATGCAAAAGAAAAAAAACTGGAGTGCTATCAATCTGTCTAGAACAAACTCGCTCATTATGGGGTACAGAAATATCATGAAGGTCCAAATAACAATCTCCCTAACCTATTTCCAGGTTCCACACAACAGACAGCAGGCTTTAGTGTGAAAATCCCAGCTCCTATCCCTGCCTCCCCCAATAAAAATTCATGGCAAGAACTTACATCAGAAACTGCAAAATTCTTGCTGAAACTGTATATGCTAACCATGGACAAACTGTGAAAAAATGATGACATGTCTAACCATTTGCTTAAAAAGACACCAATCTTGTTTGTGATTACCATTCCATGGCTAATCTGCAGGTTACATCAGTTGAGGTCACATTGACTTTATACACCCATGTGTAGAAGTGGAATTAAAAAATTATGTTTAGCTGGGTGCAATGGTGCACACCAGTAATCTCGGCAACTCTAAAGCCTGAGGTAAGTGGATTGCAAGTTCAAAGCCAGCCTCAGCAACTCAGTGAGATCCTGTCTCTAAATAAAATAGAAAAAGGGATAGGTATATAGCTCAGTGGTTAACTGCCATTGGGTTCAATTTCAGGTATAAAACAAAACAGAAAAAAAAAACTGTTTAAATATGTGGATTGATAAAATAAAAACAACAATCATTCTTCGTCTTTAAAGAGGGGAGAATCCTTGTAAAAATGCTAAGCAGAGTGTGTGTGAGGGGTGAATAAGAGGGGATTTTCTGGCTTATCAGACCAAAGTACAATTCTGCTCAGAAATTAATTTTACCAATTAATTAAGAGATGCTCAGATAGTGTGAAAACAATTTCCTAGAAATGGATATCAGAGAAAACAGGTTTGTAGCTGTAACTCCACTCCACTTCTCTGAGGCACAAACTTCTGGTACATTTTCTCCAGGGCAAGCACTACCTAGCATTCTAGCTTTTAACAAAATGATTCCAATTCTCTTTATGACTATGGAATTATAGAAGGGAATCAATAGATCTTAAGTAATATGCCAACAGGTCATGATCAAGTATAATAAATTCCGGTGTTCTATTTCAGTCTCAATTTATGTGTTAGGTTCTGAAAAGGTGTTAACAAATATTTGTTTCTAAGCCAAAGGGACATGACAGAAGCCCTCTGCCCCCAGCTCCATCTGTTGGTGGTAGACAGAGTCTTAGTTCTGTGGCAGGCTTGAAAGTTTCTTTCTTTATAGGATTCATGATAGTCTGATTGATATATTTTATTCAGGGTACCCTCCCCTTGCACCCCTTCGTCTCTCCCTCTAACCCCTTTGTCTATGCTACAGTTGTGGTATATGCACTTTAAAATATACCACAACAAAATCCACTATTCTATATAATTAGCATACACAAAAAATCCCCCCTTTACAGGAGATTGAACCCAGGGACACTTAACCACTGATCCACATCCCCACCCCTTTTTCATATTTTATTTAGAAACAGGGTCTCACTGAGTTGCTTAGGGCCTTGCTTTTGCTGAGGCTGGCTTTGAACTTGCAATCCTCCTGCCTCAGCCTTTAGAGCCACTAGGATTACAGGTATGCACTACCACGCCTGACTGGGAACTATATTTTTTAGGAGAGGGGTCAAGGTACTAGAGTGCATGTTACAAGAGCAGCCCCTTGTTCTTCTTTTGCTGACATACTAGAGTGTGCTCTCATTTCTACCAGTCCTTACTTCCAAGGCTTTATGGAATCAGCCAGGTTTTGATGAAGCCATTACCTAAAGTCACCATCAAAAGGGAAAGGAAAAAAATTCCAGTGTGCTCTTTGCATTCCCAGAATTAGCCCTTGCTCTGTTCCACGTGTTCTCTGGCTGAAAGGCTGCCCACAGAACAACCTGCTTTATAATCCAGAGACTGGGGAGGCTTCAAGTTGCAAGTCACATATTAACAAAGAGGATTCATCTGATCACTGCAGCCCAACAAATGCACACACACTTCAGACTTACTGCAGATGCTATAAGTGTGCTCCCAATTTGCTGTTTTGCTATTGGTGCCTAATGGAGAGTAGAAATAATGCCACCAATATTCTAGGGTCACACTACCTAAGGATTCAAGCAGGCTGCTGGGCTCCATCTCCAATGATAAAAGGATCGGAAATGAGGAGGAGAGAAACATTCTGAGCCTGTGCTATCTTATCTCCGCCAAAAAACTTCAACCCTGCCATCAGCTGCAAACACGTATGGGCACTGAAGATCCAGTGAGATACTGTGATATTCATTTACTTGTGTGTGGGAAGGGTGGATGAAAAGCTACACATATTTGGAGTTTCAACAATAATTTTAAACAATGGCATGACATCCTTGGAAACAGAACCCCATGCCTCTAAACTTAAAAGACATGGGAAGACACTTGCTTAGAATAAATCAATTTGGATGGGTACAGCCACTCTGGAAAGTAGTATGGAGATTCCTCAGAAAGCTTGGAATGCAACCACCATTTGACCCAATTAAACCACATGGTATCTCACCAAATAGTGTGCCCCCAGGCCTTCCCAACCCCCATCAGGATTAGCAAGCTCTCTCTTCCCTTCTATGGCACTTACTGGGGTATGCCATGATGAGGTAGTATGGGACTCCCCCCAAACATACCCATGTACTTGAGCTTAAACACAGGGACCCTTTATTTACATACTTTTCAAACTTTATTTACATACAAGTTCTTACTACATTGCCAGGGCTGGACTTGAATTTGCAAAACTTCTGCCTCAGCCTCCCGAGTGACTTGGAAGACAAGTGCCAGGGCTCCTTGCTGGTGGCTGGGGGTTCTGTCCTCTACTTAAAGAAGCTTCCCGAGGAGAGGATCAAGATTTCCCACAGGGTATCTTCCTTCTCTGCATGTACATATGACATTACCATTCCTTGTCCAATAGATCTTCTGGGAGGCACCAGCTGAGAAGAAGATCGAGTGTACTGAGAAAGGGAAGAGCAACCAGGTGGATGCTCAGGCACTGCCGGCCTCCTGGGCCACACAGGGCACTGTTTTCTGGAGTACTGTCATGTGAGGGCAGAACTTTCTTTAGTCTTGGCACTAGTGGCTCTCACCTAGGGGTCTCACTGACTGACCACTTTATCCCCAAGATGGAGTGCTTCAACTTCATCTGCTTCCTGCAGCCTTACAACACCTCCCACCTTTATGTCTGTGGTACCTACGCCTTTCAGCCCAAGTGCACCTACATTGTGAGTGCTGCCCCACCCTGGCTGCCTGCCACCCTTGCCTCCAGTATGGGGTCCTGCCCTCATGCTCATCTGCCTCACTGGCTCCCTCTGCCCCTAGAACATGCTCACCTTCACTTTGGAGCATGAAGATTTTGATGATGGGAAGGGGAAGTGTCCTTATGACCCAGCTAAGGGCCATACTGGCCTTCTTTTAGGTGAGTGGCTGTGCCTGTTTTGGGTGAGTCCCTTGGAACTTGACACACTCTGGGGTGTCTACACATTGTTTATGGCCTGACTGTCCTTGCATTTCCCACAGATGGTGAGTTGTACTCAGCCACCCTCAGTAACTTCCTGGGCACCCAGCCTGTCATCCTCCGGAACATGGGGCACTATCACCCCATGAAGGCAGAGTACGAGGCCTTATGGCTCAACAGTGAGCAGGGAGAAGGACTGGGGAAGCCCAGGGCAGGAAACCTGTGAGGTCCTTGTCACCTCATGACTGAACCTCCTTGCCTTGCCACAGGGCCCCACTTCATTGCCTCTGCCTATGTCCCTGAGAGTGTGGGGAGCATCATAGGGGATGACGACAAGGTGTATTTCTTCAGTGAGAGGGCGGTTGAATATGACTGCTTTACCAAGCAGCTGGTGGCCTGAGTTACCCATGTCTGCAAGATATTGAGCGCCCAGCATGAGCCCTGGGAACCCTGTGGGCTGGGTAGTAGCTGACCCACTGCATCCGCTTGATAACTGCAAGGGTGACAAAGTGGGTGCATGCACACTGCAGAAGAAGTGGACCACATTCCTGAATGTGGCCCACATTCCACAGGCTGTGCACACCCTGCAGGGTGCCTCCTGGCACAAGACCACCTTATTTGGTGTATTTCATATGTGATTGTGATTTGGCCAGGAATTCTGGGGTAGGGATAAGCAGGTGTTCAGGTCAAGGGCAGTATGTGGGTGGGAGGGCCTGAACCATGCTGTCTTATAGGGACATCCAGGTGGTCAGTGTCTGTAACACTGAGTACTTGCCCCTTTTAAAGGCCCCTGGGGAAAGAAGGCAAGGCCCTGCCTGGTGGCACTTTAGATCTGGCTGCTGGTATATTCTTCTGCCCATGAGCATTTTGTGCTGATACCTGCCTTCCTGCAATCTCTGGAGCTGGGGTGAGATGTTAAGGTGGGCACTGGACCTGACCCTTGAGATCCCTCTCTCATTGCAACAGGGGTAATGTGGACCTTTCTGCAGTCTGTGGGTACTAGTTGGAAGAGATCCAGTGGGTGTTCCAAGGTCCCTACAAGTAGTACTTTGAGGAAGTGCAGAAGTGGGGTCACTACACTGACCCAGTACCCAGCCCCCAGCCTGGCTCAGTGAGTCCTCTGGGCAGGAAGTGTTCCCTGTCAGTTCCAGTGGCCTCCCACCTGCTGATAGCTCCCCTGTCCATACCCCTACCCCGACCAGTGCATCAATAAATGGCACCATCACCATGGTCACACCAGTTCTCTGGAGCTGGCTGACAGAACCCTCATCTTTATCAAGAAGCACCCACTGATGGACGAGCAGGTTCAGCCTTCATGGAGCCAGCCCCTGCTCATGAAGAACACCAACTTCACCCACCTGGTGGCCAACCAGTTTACAGGATTTGACGAAGCCACCTATACAGTGCTGTTCACTGGCACAGGTAGGTAAGCTCTTGGGTGTGTCTGGGGCTGGGAGAAACCCAAGAGCCTCATTCCCTGTCATTGACACCCCTACTCCAGACTTCTCCAGACTTCTCCAGGAGATGACTGGCTGCTCAAGGCTGTGATCCTGAGGCCTTGGGTCCACCTGATGGAGGAACTGCAAGTGTGTGATAAGGAAACTGGAAAGCCTGTGCTGTCACCAAGCAAGGTAGCTAATTAGACTTCATGCACTGCCATTGCACCCACTCTACTATCCCCAAATCAGGCTGGCATAGTTGGCCAGTTCAGCACACCTAAGTCAGCTCAGGGCAAGCCTGGGAAGTCAGGGTGTGTGCTGACAGGTTTGGCACTCCACAGGAGCATTATGTATACCCTGGTCTCTGCAGGGCTGCATTCCCAGATTTACTCCTGGAGAAAACTCATGTTTTCTTTAGACACCTTTATGTGGGGCCAGGACTCTACTTATAGCCTCCTCTCAGATCCTTTTCATGCTCACCAGACCTCCCCAGCTTTGATATGGTGCCCTCCCAGGGTTGGTTTCTGCCTAGTCCCCAGTGGTGCTCTGGGCCTGACCCTCTGATTCCCCACCATGTCCCCTGAAGTGTTGTCTTTTTCCTTAACCCTCATACACATTTGCAGCATCCTTTGGATGATGATTTGTTTGCCTTTTGCAGCTATTATCATTTAAATGTTTTTTTCCCAGCACATGGAGTAATGGCAGAAAGAATATGAGGTTGTGTAACCCCATATTCTTTGGCAGTTACCATTCGAACGGAGAACATCTTATCCTATGCTGGTGCTATTGTGAGAGCCAAGGGCACTGGAGGAAAATGTTTCAGGCCTTCTGTGTGCATAGCTTCCCTGTTTTCTTGAGACCTTGCACCTTCCTTTGCAGTGCTGTCGTCTGCCTCTTCCTCATGTGGGCACCTCTCCTGCTTGTGCTTCTTGGAGTCTGAGCAGCCCTGGCATGCATGTGGCCCTACCAACCCTCTCACTCCTCTTCTCCCACAGAAGCTGCTGTTTGCTGGCTCCTGCTCTCAGCTGGTCCACCTGCCCCTGGCAGACTCTGTGAAGTACCACATCTGTGCAAACTATGTCCTTGCAAGGGACTCCTACTGTGCCTGGAGCATCAACACTAGTCACTATTTGTCTGTGGCCAGCCACTCTGGGTGAGCCAGGTTCTGCAAGGGCTGGGACCAGGAAGGTGGGTGGATAGGGTTGTTGGAATCAAGCTTCTGATACCCCTTTCCTCTGCCAGATCTCTGCTTGTTCAGAACATGGGGATCCCAGACACCATAGGCTTTTGTGACCTTCATGGCACTAAGATAGGTGAGCTTTTTTGTGGCCCCCTCCCCTCCAGATGGGCTGTGGTCCTCGGGTGGATTTTCCACATCACACCTCCCTGGCCCTTGGTCTCTTGCACTGACTCTGCTATACCTTCCCTCTCTGTTGCTACAGTGAGGCGAATGCTGAAAAACATCACAATGGTAGTGGGCACAGACTTGGTACTGCCCTGTTGCCTCTCCTCCAAGTTGGCCTATACCTGCTGGATCTTTGAGGGCCAGGACCTACCTGCAGACCAACAAGGCTCTATCCACTATGATGCCCGTCTCCAAGCCCTGGTGGTGATGGCTGGCCAATATCACCATGCTGGGGCCTACAACTGCTTTTCAGAGGATCAGGGGACATGGCTGGCTGTTGAGGGGTACCTTGTGACTGTGATAGTGGGCCCCTCAGTGACCTGGAGGTTCAGGCCCCCATGGAATACCTGTGGCTGATGTGGCTGGCTGTGGTTGCCCTGGGGGCTCTGTGCCTGGTGTTAGTGGTTCTTCTGGTTTGGTCGTTGTGCCAGCAGCTTCAGGGAAATCTGGAAAAAAATCAAGGCAGCAGAGAGGACCCTGGTGTACTCCCTGGAGCTGCTCAAAGAACACATCAGTCCCCTTTCCAGCCCAGAAACAGATGAGTAATTTTGAGATCCTGTTGGATACTTGTAATTGGATGGTCCCCTCAAATTTGTGCCTGGACACACTGGGGCCAGCTTGGAGGTGGGTCCCTATCTGCACCTCCTGGCATCCCAGGCCAGCCCCTGCCTTCTTGAATACCTCTTTCTAGAACCCTCAAGAGAGGGCCTAAGGGCCTGTGATATTGTTTAGAGACACTTTTTGTTATTAAAAGGGTGGATGTTGGGGCTCGGGATGTGGCTCAAGCGGTAGCGCGCTCGCCTGGCATGCGTGCGGCCCGGGTTCGATCCTCAGCACCACATACCAACAAAGATGTTGTGTCCGCCGAGAATTAAAAATAAATAAATAAATAGATATTAAAAATTCTCTCTCTCTCTCTCTCTCTCTCTCTCTCTCTCTCTCTCTCTCTCTCTCCTCTCTCACTCTCTCTAAAAAAAAAAAAAAGGGTGGATGTTGTCTATGTCCTTTCATGCCCAGGTCAGCTCCCACCCTAAGGACAGTTCTGGCTGAGAAGTTCAAAACTTGCCCTGTCCAAAGCAGGGCCATTCCCCTCCAGGTTACTCTGACACACCTGTCACCTTGCTCTCCTCAGAACACTGTTGTCACCTGACTCCATTTTGGTTCTTTGTTTATTTATTTTCTAATTCCACAGTGATAAAGATATTTTTCAATTGTATTGTGTGAATTGTTCCTCTTTCAAATGATACCTTTTCTCTAGGGTCATTTTGCTTTATTCAGATGTATTATTTTTTGTACTGGGGACTGAATCCAGGGTTGCCACATCCCAAACCCTTTTTTATATTTTACTTACAGACAGCATCTCCCTGAATTCCTTAAAGCCTCACTAAGTTGCTGAGATTGTCCTTGA
This sequence comes from Urocitellus parryii, assembly GCF_045843805.1. Lineage (NCBI taxonomy): Eukaryota > Metazoa > Chordata > Mammalia > Rodentia > Sciuridae > Urocitellus > Urocitellus parryii. The sequence continues at coordinate 2,393,874 of NW_027553833.1, forward strand.
ACTTGTGATCCTCTGCTATCAGCCTCCAGAGCTACTTGGATTATGGGTGTGCACCAAAATATGTGGTTTAATTGTTTAATAACTGCTTAATAGTTTTTTTTTTCAGGGAGAATGCTGTCCTTTGCTGCCCCTACTCTAGTTATAGTTTAACTAGTCATAAATCTCTAGGATGACAGGTTGTTGTTGTTGTTCAGTCCTTTGGAAATCTTTTTTATCTGCTTGTGTCTGCAGCAGTTGTTAAATCTTCTGTTAATCTGATTATTGGTCTTTGATGAATAATGTTCTTTTGGGGGTTTCTTTTAGATGTTCTCTTTTTTTGTTTATATTTTAATTATTGTTATTTTATTTTTGGTTTTTGGTACTGAGGATTGAACCCAGGGACACTCTAACCCTGAGCTACATTTCCAGAATTTTTATTTTTTATATGGAGTCAGGTTCTCACTAGGTTGGTTAGGCCCTTACTAAGCTGCTGAAGTAGGCTTTGATCTCCAGATCTTCCTGCCTCACTCTGAGTCATTGGAATTACAGACATTCACCACCACACTTAACTTAGATTATAACTTTTTAAAATTGGTATATTGTAAATATACATAATCATAGGATTCATTATGCCATATCTGTGCATGCCCATATTTTGGTCAATCTTATATATAATATTCTTAACTTGGGATTTTTTCCCCTGGGTTTAATGTAGATTTCAGTCCTGTAACTCCAAGTTGATAAGTCGGGGTGTCTGATTTTTTGAGGGAGTTTCTGCTGCTTTTATTGTCTTTGTACATCTATTCAAATGGTCCCTTTTCTCACTTTTATGCTTTGTTCATTTGTTACCTTATCAGAGAGGCCATTCCTGCCCACTGCATTATAGCCCTTCACTGACTTCAGAGCACCTAGCACCACCATAATTATACGTACACACACGCACACACACACACACACACACACACAAAGTTTATGCAGACAGATATATTTCAGACTAAGCATATATTTATGTATAAGATACACACATATGCATTATTCTTACCTTTCCATAAGCTCCATGTAAGCTCCATATAGTATCATCATGCTGGCCTGTAATCTCAGTGACTCCAGAGTCTCAGGTAGGAAGATTTGCATGCTCCAGGCCAACTTGGACAATTTACTGATGCCCTGTCTCACAAAACAAAAAGGGCTGAGGTGTAGTTCAGTAGAAGTACACCCCTGAGTTCATTACAATAAACAAGTTTCTTTAATTTTTCAAATTATTATTTGCCCAAATTTACAAGTTTGAGGTGAATATTGATATTTGATATTTTGTACTCATTTGGGAAGATAATTCTTGACTCTTATTTTATTAGTCAGAAGAAAGAAACAAAGTTTAGCTTTTCAAAAATTGGTTACCCTGACAAAAATAGAATTCTAAACTTGCACTTGCTTTCATGCCCTGAATAATATAAAAGAATTGATTTTAGAAGCACTACAATGAACCTGAAATTCCTTGAAGCACCAGTTTAACAAATTTATCCCCACAATAATTCTGAAAATATTAATTTAATTAAGGCAAATAATTGTGTCTTGTCAAATGGGAATATTGTACCTCTGTTTATTGTTTTATATTCCAAGGGGCTTCCCAGAAATGCACCAATTTAAAATCCTATTAATTAGCCATTATTTAATGAAATTAACTATCATAATTTGGGATACTAAGTATAATGTAAATAATAGCTGAAGAATATAACTATGCTAAGCAATCATTAAGTTGGTTTATTTATCCTAACAACAATGCAAATTTTATAAAGAAAGACAAGAATTAAAAAAAAAAAAAAAACAATGTTTCTCTGTTTGCTTTCCACAGATACATCACCATGTATCTGTGGAACACAATGCTGGTTACTGTTCAAAACATTTATTGAATGATTGATTGATGGATATAAAACCAATCTAATCATATGGAGGACCTATTTCCTTAAAATTATTGTCAATTTCTTCCAGGTTCCATTGGGAACATAGGTGCTGCTAGTTATTCTAAAGAAATTGAGATAGAGAACTGGTTAGAAGAGGATATACATATCTTCTGAATTTACTGCAAAATAGTTTCACTGATTTAAAATAGCTGTATAGTGGATGAATAAAGGTATGGGAAGAAATGTTACTTGCTGAGAATGAATAACTCAAGGTGCCTTCTTTGTTTGGGGCCAAGCTCCAGATAAGACATTTACTTTCCTCAACTAAAAGTACCATGAGGTTTTTTCCAAATATAATTCATGAAGTGAATAACTTAAAATTTATCAGAGTTGTATTTATCTCAAATATATATACAATAAGGAGTTTGGTGAAGGTTAATTTGGACAACCAAGGAAAGAAGTACCACCATTGACAAGATGTGAACATAAAATTTTATCCAAACCCATTAGAATTGTCAACAACATTGTACTTTTTTATCACTTTTGATATATTTCTTCCACCTTATGCCCAAAATATGGCTTTACTTATATGAGGAAAGAGCTATGTCTTTGGATGTTATCTGAATTAGTGAAAGTTGAATCTTCCCTCTGATAAAATGACTTAAGCCTGAACATTGGTTGATTAACAGTAGGCTATAACCATGGGCCAATAACATCAAGAGAGTCTCCCTATCACATGTTTCTATGCTTTTGGTTACTCATCAGCATCTAATAGGATATCATTACAGGGACAGAAGTCCTGTTACTTTGAACATATTTTGATCACTATACCTGAAAAAAAAGATATGATCACTTATTTCTTGTATATCACAGGACATGATTTTTGTTCCAAGCTATCTAAACATGTCCACATTTGCTTATGGTTTCCTTATTCCTGAAATGTGTGATTCTAGAATTTAGCTGTGCCTAGTAATGGGACACACTACCAATGGAAAGAAAACATAGCAAAACCCACTCAGTGAAATAAATCAAGGAGCCTTTCTTTCTTTGGGGCCAAGTTCCAGATAAGACATTTACTTTCCTCAACTAAAAGTGCCATGAGGTTTTTTCCAAAAATATAATTTATGAAGTGAATAACTTAAAATTTATCAGAGTTCATATTTATCTCAAATATATATACAAATTTACTTCAGTCCAATCAGTATGAAACAACTAAAACTTCCACTAAATATGTGCAGATAAAATAGCCAACTAGTTGATATTTTTAATCAATAAACTCCTTTGGGATAGTTACCTATTTTTTGTAAATTTTTATTTCAATAAAAAATTATTATTTCAAATAATAATTTCAATATAATAATTTACCATAAATGTACATACAGATCCAAAATCACTTATACTAAATAAACATTGAAAACAAGATATAGTCCATAACTTTGTGTCAAAACACAAGTGATACCAAATTGACCTGAAGCAATTTACAGTTCTTATATAACCCATTTTCAACCTCTAGCCCTGTGTTGCAGCTCTGCCTACAGGAGTGTGTCTTCCCCACCACACTGGGCAGGAGATAGTGCTGACAGTTAGGGCACCATCATATTTTCAGAATGCTTCATACCTGATCTGCCTCCACCCATGTGTTTCATGACTTTTCCCTGTTCCCACAGAAACTGCAGGACAAGGATGAGCATAGAGCCACCTTCAGTGAGATCAGTAAGTCAGGGTACTGGCTGCTGTCAGAGATGGAACTGCAGGTGTTACTCATCATTACCAAGTGCTTTGAGGGCATGAAGGTGGCTGCTTAAGCTGTGGATGCCAAGAATGTCGGTGCCTGAGTAGGCCAATGAGTGGGCACTGTGGGGATCTCCCAAACTAGATACTGGGCCTTGCCCCTGACTGCCCATCCACTGTTCCTTCCCCCAGGACACCCAGATTCTCATAGAACTGCACAAGTCAGGTTATGCCTGCCTTGGTGATGTGGAATTTGAGGACTTCAGCCAGCCTGTGATCTGTGCACACTCAGAAAATGGCCTGGACACCCGCTCAGAGGGACAGCCTTAGTTCCAGGGCCCTGGCCATAGTTGTGCCAAGTGCTGGCCTTTTGGGAAAAAGAGCAAGGTGGGGGCCCAGAATGTTGTGTGAGAAGACAGTGAGTGGGGACAGCTGAGGCCCTAATGAGTTGAGCCCAGAACACTACCTCCAAAATACATAGAAAATATGGAGATCACCAATCCTAAATATGCTCATTGGACATAGCCAAGCTTTGAAGCAGAGCAAAGGATAAAGCCATGTTCAGATAGCACTATGGGCTATATGGAAAACTTTCCCCAATGCACGTATACTAGATCACCCCAACCTCTATCATTTTCATCCTATGGGCATGTCCCTGCTAATAAAATTGTGGTGTATGTGGGCCCTGGTTTTAACTAATATCTCTGGGGGTTCATATGCATTACAGATATTTGATTTAGTTACTTTATTCTTTCCAAGATTCAACTCTGTAAATTTCTAGGGCTTTGCCTCTGTGAACCTTAATTTTCTGTCAGTCATATTAGCACCTGCCTGTAATCCCAGAAACTTGGAAGACTGAGACATGAGAATCATGAGTTCAAAGCCAGCCTAAAAAATGGTGAGGAACAGAGCAACTCAGTGAAAACCTGTCTCTAAATAAAATACAAAATAGAGCTCTGGATGTGCTCAGTAGTCAAGTGCCCCTGATTTTAATCCTTAGTACAAATTTTCTACTTTTGTCATTTTAAGTGTGTCTCCAAGGTCCAAAGGTAAGAGCTATATTTGGAGATATACTAGTTAAATTTTATAATGAAGTGCTTATAGTGCATAATATACGAAGTACTATACATTTTGGGGGAGAAAAAAATGTCCCAGTTGAGTATAACACAGATTAGAAGTTTTTTAAAAAGATACCAAAAAGAGAAAAGAGTCAAATGACAAATAAATATGTAAATAAATAAATATGTGAGTATAAAGCTATACTATTTAAAGAAGTTAAAATTCAAGACAACAGAGACTATTTTATACTCACCAGAATGGTAGAAAAATATACATACACAAAAAAGACTAATGGTCTCAGAGATGTTAATTCACAGAAATTGCGAGGCCTGCTTGGCAAGGTAAATGGTAGATCCACATTGGAACAGTGTGGAGCTATTTACTCAGGCATACACCATGAACCATTAATTCTACCCCTAGAAAAACTGGTCACTAACATTGCAAAACTTAACACTTGGAAAATTTCCTTCAAATGCCATCACACTCTACAGTGCAGGACTTTTCAGTAAGAATACTGGGCCCCATTTTTCACATCAGTCAAAACATGGCCCAAGCTCCACACAGAAAAGATCATGAGGCAGTGGTCTACTTACTGCCAAGAACCTTAAGAATAAGAAAAATTGGGAGGAAAGTTAATCTAGAAAGAGAAAAATGACCAAGGGGAAGAGGAGGACGAGAAGGGGGCTTTTTAAATTATTGTCAAGAGGGAGCCAAACTTCTTTTATTGCTTGCTTTTTTAAATGCTTTAATAGTATTAGATGGAAAATAATAGTACTTACCATTGAGGATTATGGAGGAGTAGTAAGAGGAGGAGAACACGAAGAGGTTGTCAGGGCACCATTAATGTTCTGTTTCTTCATGTAGGCAAAAAATAGATAATGGTATTCATCTTTGTGGTAATTCAAGAATCTATATAATTTCAATGTCCTGTTCTTGAGGGTCTCAATAAGATCAAATTTATTATGTAAAAGATTGTGAGAAAGGTCAAAAAAGAGAGATGTAAAAATATGCTATGGAATACTTTGTAGTAATGTATATGATTTTTTTTTTATTGTGGTTCTGGTTTCTTAGGTACGAACATATGTCAAATGATAAAAGTATATTCCTAAGAAGTGTACAGCTTAATATGTGCCAATTAAACCTCCATTAGGCTGTAAAAGAGTGGGATACATCTAAAGATGAGATTAAAAAAGAAACATATATCTAAATTAGTAATCCATGAAATAACTAAGAAATTATTAGCAAATAATTTATCTTAATAGTTTGGAAAAAATATATTATAAATATAAGAGAAAGAAAATTCTATGCAAAAGAGCCAATTTAGCAAATACTGAAAAAGGACATACCACATAAAGAATCATCAGTGTCAATGTTGGAGTTTTTAAAAAGCAAATGAAATTGAAAGAGCACTGGAAAATTTGAAATTAAAAATCATGTAAATTATATACTATATAATGAAACATGTATGTATATATAGCAAGATGTTTCACTTGATGGGAATACATTCTGTAAAGTTTATATGAAGATTATTCTGCCATTTTTCAAACAACTTAGTGCAAAGGCAAGAATCTCGACTTGCCATTACACTCAGACTAATACACACCCAAGTTATTTGCTATAGGCATTGGTGTACATGAAGTCTACCACTGAACAAAATACCATGATGAAACTAACAACTGATGCTGTGATTTGTGACAACCAGTTAATCCCTCAAAATAAAATGCATAAACTGTGGAACTCAAGATAAAACTCTTAATGAGTCCCTTGCTATTTAGATGATCAAAAATCAGAGAGATTGCAATGCAGGAAAGAAAACTGGCATTCTTTCCAAAAAAAGATGTTGGAATAAAGAAACATCTGTGTGGCAATAAATATGCAATAGTACTCTTCACTCACCACATACTACCTCATTTTCACGTACTAAATACTGAATATAAAAATTATTAATAAATGATATTAAAATATAAAATAAAATATAAAGCATTAAAAAATAGTTTCATGCCAGCCTCAGGAATGAGGCCCTAAGCTATTCAGGGAGACCCTCTCTCTAAATAAAATACAAAAAATTAGCTGATAGTGTGGCCCAGTGGCTAAGCACCCCTGGATTTAATCCCTGACACCTTCCATAATGGTATTGTACCATCATTTATATCACATAACAATTCACTTTCATATAATAAATATTGAATATATAAATTATGAATAAGTAATATTAAAATATGAAAGAAAACATAAAGCATTCAAAAGTTAATGTAATAAAGAGGGAGAGGAATAAGATGAATGTGGTAGTACAAAACTGAATATCCAGTACTCTGGAGGCTGAGGCAGGAGGATCATAATTATTTGAGTGATCACAGCAAATGAACAAAACCATTTCTCAAAATAAAATTTAAAAAGGGTAAAATAAGGGTGAGGATGTAGCTCAGTAATAGGAAATCCTGGTTTAAATTCCCAATATTACAAGAGGAGAAAAGAACAACAAAACCAAAAATTAGTAATTTCTTTTCAAAGTAACACAAAATATTTTTAAATTCATAATTTTATAATATTAAAATCAAAATTTTGTTCATCCAATACCATTAAGGGGTGCAAGGTGACAGAATGAAAGAAAGTAATTTCCTCAAATATACTAAAACAACCTCTGAGTGTGTGTGTGTGGTGGATTGCAAAGAAAATGCATACAAGAAACTTGTATTAGATATCTAAGTGTTCAGTAATCATAAAAAAAAAACTCAACATCATTAAGAATTAGTTAATGTAAAATAAAATCACATAATATGCCCCTAATTAAAGACTATAGATAAACCTGTAAATTGAATTCATTATCATGAAGGAAAGATGGAATTTGAGCTGCTTCTATTCATTTGTGCAATCTATTTTGCTATTGAATATATCTGATACACCCCCACCAGAAAAAAAATATGGCACATGTATATATAAGAATACAGCAGTATTTATTTAAAGAGTTGAAACAAAGTCTTGACTAAAAAGGATGTACATTTAGGAAGAGATAAATATTAAACTGTGGGAAGTATTCGTTTCTAGAAGAAGACACAATTTTTTAGTTCACATTTAATCCAGAGGAAAAAATAGTCTATCTCATCATGTAAGTTTTTTATATATGTTATGTGAATGTTGTATTTCATAGGTAAGCATGTTTAAAAAGGAAATGTGTGGAATTTGAAAAAAAATAATACATAGAAGCACATAAAAGACTGAGTTACACAACCCATGTATAGATAAAAAAATTAATAAAGTTGACCATTTTGACCAAGCTAATTAATAATAATACTCCTTTAAAATTTCAAAATGCTTTACTTTTAATTGAAGCAGAGAACAAAGAAAAAATTCTAAAATTCTGCTGTAAGATTACATAAATATAAAATTAGCCATGGACTCTGATCTTAAGATAAAAATCAGCAGCACTCACTACCTGACATTAATGTATATTATAGAACTATAACACTACAATAATTTAAAGACCAAGAAACCACAATACAGAAAATTTCATAGATAAATTTATATAAATGTACAAACCATTGTTTTTAAGTGTAATAAAAGGGTCTATACAAATGCAAAAATATCAAGAAAAGTATTTGACATGAGTGAATGATAAAACCAAACATAAACACAATAAAACTTGACTGGCCAGTAAGGACTCAGGGTTGGCTTGGCCCAGAGGAGGACCTAAGCCTGCAGACTCTAGAGAGTACCACAAGGATTCCTGTCCCCAATTGTCAGGCCCCACTATAGTCAGTCAACCTAATTTCAAGGAGCCTAACCCCCTGTCTCAGGATGCCACTGCACACTCACCACTTACTGGTTTTTGAGGTGCCCAATTTTCTCTCAGTAGATCTTCCAGCACCTACACAGCAGAGAAAACTAGATCTACTGAACATAAAAGAGGGACCTAATGATGAATACCAATACTGGTAGCCTCCAGAGACAAAAAACATACCAAATGGTCACAGCCTGTCCCTCATCACAGCCCATGCACTGGATTTGACTTAACTACTCTTGAGTGGACAGAGCCTATATCTTCACCCTCTCAGGCTGAGCCTACTGAGTCTCCTGTTTAGTGAAAGGAGGTTACATCAAATGTTGAAAAGAATGAGGTCAGAATGACAGGTTCTTGGCTAAAACGTTTATTGATTATTTATATCTATCTACTGATTGATTGATTGATTGAGGTGCTTGGTATTGAAATACAGTGCCTCAGACTGCAGGTAATGAAAAAAAAGGTGTTTCTTGTAGTCGTGTGACCAAGTTCAGCTAAGAGAACACTGGCATTTAATCTTGTATATAAGGCCTTTTCAATTTGTGGACTATATATGTCTGTATATTACTCATGAATGGAAATGACAATACTATAAAATATCATTAAACATTCCTGCCCTCTCCTGTTCTGAAGAAACTGATTGAACATTGATCTTGGAATCAATCACCTAAGGCAGCAATTTCCAGTGGTAAGAATATATGAGGGACAAGAGTAATTATTTTTTTTTCTTACCAGCACCCCATGGCCATGTTACCTGGAGAGAGGCTGTGAAGTTGGCCTTAGGCCTGAGCCAAAGCAACTCCACTTTAAAAACTCCAGTTTGAAACCTGCAGTTTCACCAGTATACCCACAGAGCCCTTCAGGATGGCCACAAACAAGTTATTTCCCCTCATGTAGGGCTTGATGTAACGTGGGGCATGTTGCATCAGAAAAGAGGAAACTTAACTTGCGGGCTGCTACCTGCTTCCCAGTGCTGGGGCCACATGTGGCTAAGAGAGCACCTAGGGATTAGCCAGAAGGCATTGCCATGGGTTGTGATGAAGAATCAGATCACCTCTAGGATAGGCTCAGAACCCTTCTGCCCTCATGGACATATCGGACAGCTTGTGTCTCCCATTACTGCCTGTAGGATGGATGTAGATGTAAATTCTCCCCACCCTGCTGACCTTTTCCCTGATTGGCTCCTGTACATTATATTAGCTGTGTGTGTTTTCTAAATAAATGAGCTCCTGCCTTGACTGGTCTCCCTGATGTGTCTGATTGTCCTCCAGCGAGGGAGGGCTGGGTGCTGGCTCTCCTTTCTTCGTTCCTCCTGGTTGGGGTGTGCTTTCCCCATCTTTCCCACAGGTCAGGAGGAAACGGGGGGGGGTGGGCTAAAAACCCCAACACCCTCACCCTTAAAAACAGAGTGAATCACCTGGCAGGCTGTCCTTGCCTGATAAGAGAAAAAGGTGAGAAGATCAGGGTGGAGAACACCAGATCAGATGTTTCTGACCCCAGGGTAAATGATGTCACTAAGAAATCAGATGGTAGCTGGTAAGAATTGAGAAGATGGTCAAAAGCCCCCAAATTTAGTATAAATAATAGAGCAAATGAACAGGGATTCAGCCAGCCAAAACAAGGATACACTTGAGCTGGAGAGCCTAATGAGAACCTTACATCCCATCACTTGTTATCGCTTTCTGAGTTTCTGCATGATCCTCACCACTCTCAAAATCTACTGCCTCATCTGAACCTTGGTGAGAGCAGCGACTTCTCCTTTCAACCCTCTCCTCAACTGATTGTCCATTCTATGCCAGGAAAAGCCTACCTTGCTTCCGGATCTGGTAACTGTGGTCTGAGTGAGTGTGCATCTGCTGGATATAAAGCCTAAGGCTTAAGACTTTTGGTGTGACTTTTGAACTTAGCATGCTGAGGGAAAGTCTGTCATTAGCCTATCATGATTAAGTGTGTTTTGCAGTGCTTACAATTAATCTAGAATTGTTTGCTAGGAATTGATTATATCTATTGCAGTGCCAAGCATTACAGATGGTCACTTTCTTGATTAAGAACCTATATAGTGAAACTGTATTGATGATTTAAGTGAATAAAGCATTGAAAGGGGTAGAAACACGTGGACATTCTTTATTTCTCCCCTTGACTGCATATGTTGCAATTTTGCCCGCTTGCAACAATAACTCTTTTTTATTGTCAACATTTTTTTTTTTGTGGTAGTCATGCAACTGATCTTCAAGCAATGTAGTTTCACTTTTTTGTTTAGAAATCTTCTCTCTAAAAGCTTCCTGCTTTCTGAGGTGTTCATTCCTTTTTCTTTGTTCGTTTGAATACCTGTGTTTCATCCCATTTATTTGGCACTGTTTTTGTTTTAAGTGTCTGTTTTAGGCATCTGTTTACCTGTTCCTTAGCCAAAGTACAGAACTTCTGTAGCCAAATTAAAGAACCTCTCAGAGTACCTCTTGTCTGACACATTTTCTAGCTCACTCATTTTTATTTCAGACTTTGTAACCCATTGGGAAGGAATCTCACTACTAACTTTTAGGTTAGATGCATCAATATTCTTTACTTCATGTGAACTAAAGTCCTTATCTCTGCTCTCTGGAAAGCAAGTTCTAGATTATTTGTTTATTTATTTATTTATGTGTCTGACTTTTATTGTGATGGTGTAGAGCCACAGCCAGTCAGGCAGAGTGTGATTTACATTTATTTATGATCTTTCTGCATTTTGCTTTTAATTCTCCAGTGTAAAATTTTGCACTGTGCTCTCAGCTTTAAAAATACCCAACTGTTCATTATTCTGGAATGTTTCTATGTTTTCTCATTCAATTTGTGTGTCCTTGGAAGGTAACAATTCTTTTCTGTTAAAAATTTCAGTAGTTTCAAGACATTTTTTTTCCTAGTTCTTATATTTTATTGTATCAATATCCAGACTCCTTATACAGATTTCATCCTTTTCCTTGTGATATTTATGCAATAGGTTGTGTACTGTCCCATCACTAGTAGAAACCTAAGTAAAAGTAAGGATACATTTTGATAGCACACAATAAAATGATATTTCATAATTTCCTCTGAAATTAAAGAATAACCTTTACATTTATATGGTGAAAATGTTTCAATAAAGATAACCTAGATGTATATTTCTGAGCTTATAGAAACATAAATTCCCAAGAGTTCCAAAAACTAATTAAAAAAACTGGATCAATGAGAGTAAAAGAAAATTGCCATTTAAAGAATGTCAGAATTGCCAGTTGCAGTAGTACATGCCTGTAATACCAGTGGCTTAAGAGACTGAAGCAGGAGTTTTGCAGTTTCAAAGCCAGCCTTAGTAATTCAGTGAGACATTGATTCATTCATTATTATCATTTACTAATAAATTTAAAAAAATAAATGGCTGAGAATGAATCTCAGTGGTTGAGTTTCCTAGTACAAAAAAAGGTAAGAATTGAAAAAAAAATTGAATTACAGAAGAATAAAAAAGCAGAGTGAGTGATTAATTAACTTGCCAATGTACAAAAATAACTTTGCAGAACACAAAAGAAGACACAGAGAGAAACCCATGTGTGGTGTGGTGTGTGTGTGTGTGTGTGTGTGTGTGTGTGTGTGTGTGTGTGCATGCATAATGGTGCTCAGAAAACTAAAAACCCTATGTAGTAGGAGGAATTTAACACCTATTTCTCACTCTGCTCAAAACACACAGTGGATCAAAGACCTAGACATTAGAAAAGAGACTCTAGGCCTATTATAAGACAAGACAGGCTCAAATCTCCATCACGATGTCTTAGGAACTAAATTTCACAACAAGATCCTTAAAGCACAAGAAGTGCATTTAAAAGAGATTCTTTCTGTATTAGTCCAATTTTCATTGTTATAATCCGAGGCTGGTAATTAATAAAGAAAAGCAGTGTATTTAGCACACAATTCTAACAAAAGTTAAAAGAATTCACCCCAGAAAACCAGCATTGTAAAGCATCTTGAGCAAAACACTACACGAAGAAGAAATGAAAAACAACAACCAAAACAACAGTGGGAAGTACCTCAGTAAAGAGAGAGAGTGTGTGTGTGTGTGTGTGGGGGGGGAAGCTAATCATAAAGAAACAAATAAAATTAAAAAAATGATAAATAATCAAACATGACTGGAAATACAAACTATATATCAATAATAACCCTAAATGTTAATGGCATAAATTCACCAGTAAAGTGACATAGGCTGGTAACCTGGATTAAAAAAAAAACAAAAAAAAAACAGATCCTATCATTTAGTGTTTGGGGATACAAAAAGGGGTACCCTGTGTCTACATATATAGAGATGATGCATGAATAGAACTTTCGGTGAATAAAAAATATAACAGGTTACTATTTTAAATAATGGATTAACTTGATATTTTAAAAAATACATGAAATCTGGTATTCACATACAAACATTCAATCCAAGTAGGTATGCATCTAGTGGTAATATTAGAGTTACTAATTATAACAAACTGTGTTTGAGTTTTGCTTCAAAAATGATGATGGAAATCAAAAGTAACATGTTAAAAAAGAAATCTCATGAAAAAGAAAGTAAAGCAACATGGAGAAATACATGAGTTCTAATACAGGGAGTGAATGAAAGTGAATCATATGCATATCAATTTGTGAATGGATGAAATGATACATCCTGTGATGTATATATACTGAAGAAATAGGAATATAACAATTTTGAATGAAAATTTACTTCAAAATACACATCATGTCCCATATGAATATACTTTCCTTGATGTTAAACTGGGTCACTTACTGTAGAAATATTAGGGTTAGTACACAATATTCACTGACATTCATTTTGAGTATTCAGAAATGAATATGCATGTGAAGAAAATGAATATTTCTGAGAAATATCTTGTGAAATGTTGATTAACAATCCACACAGTTGGACATGAAAGAATCAAGGTAGTATATGTATATGACACATATGTTTCATGTTTGCATATCCATACAGTGTGTGTGTGTGTGTGTGTGTGTGTGTGTGTATATATATATATATATATATATATATATATATTTCATTAAAATGTATAATCGAAATTCCTAAGGGGATATATATCCTTCACATATGTACTCAAAAGATTCATTTTCCTCTACAGTGTTTCATGTCTAAACTTGTTGAAGTATAAAGCTGACCATAGTTTGAATTTTCAGTTCCCTCAGTGTATGGGGGGAGTGATCACTTCATGAAATTTGTATTTTCCAAAGTCAGAGTCCTCTCAAGAATATACCTGTGATGGCAGTAGGATTCTATATATGTATATAAAAATATATATTGTGACCCAGGCGACAGAGACAGGGAGTCAGGAAGTTACATATTTGTTAACTTTGAAAATTCATGGAGAATTAATATGAGATAAATGTGTGACAGGTTTTATAATATGTATCCCCGATGAAGCAAAAGGTACGTCCAAGTTTCCACCATGCCTTTTATGAAATGCCTGTATTTTAATTAGTTTAGGATTATTTTTATCCATGTTAGGATTAGTAGTCAAAGTCTAGTAGGTTATGAGTTAGTGTCCAAGATTCAATATTTTGAATGACAAAATGGAAAATGAGTCTAATATATATGCAAACATGTGCCACATAAAAATTTTCCACTGTAATCCACCACAATGCCTTGACATTACTATCACCCCAAATAAGACACAATGAGAAGAGGAAAAAAAAATCTGTGAATACATATCTGGAATTGGAAATTCTGAGGAGCTCACAAGCTTGGGTGTGGCAGAAGAGATCCCAAAAGTAGGGGACAGAGTAAACATTCCACAAACTTGGAGCTGTGCTGGCCTAATGACTTCTTGACTATCTGTATCTGACATTTGTGCACTAGAAATATAGCTCTGTGCCTTAGCTTCCTTTGTCATGAGACCATGAAAGATTGGTCTGAGTCTACGTGAACAGGAAGACATGGTTTCATATTTTCCAATACATACAAGAGGCAGCAGAGCTGAAACTTCTCTTCGTAGATAACTGTGGCTGTTGGGGTATGAATGTCTCCCTGGGTGTATTGTGAAACCTTTGGCTCACCCTCCAGTTTTAATGGCATTTTTTGCAGCTTCCCTGGAAATTTGGTGTTTGTTTTTGAAATACAAGAAGTTCAACTGGGACACATTGCTGGAGGGAGCTTTGTCACGTGGGGTGAGTCAGGGTCTGAAGGAAAAAAAATAAACTGGGCTGCTATCTTGCCCATTTGAGCATAGCAACTTGATTCTGAGCATCGCACCAAATCCTCTCCCCACAACAACATGCCTTTATATTTTAGGGTCTGCTGGCTGCTCCTTGTCAGTCACATGACATTTGGAATCCAGTGACAGAACCACAAGGGCCCACCACAGATGTTTGATCACACACCTGCACTCCATTGCTCCAGGCCCAGTTCCCGGCTGGCTCCTACTCACTGGCATAGCTGTTCTTCACCATGGTCATGAATTCCACTCAGTCAAAAACGGCATTCGCTGGTTCAGTCATGAAGAGCAACAGGAGATCTAAAGGTTCTCCAGGGATTTCTGGTCATGGCTTTCACAAAAACTTCATGGTATTGGCCTAGCCATATTTCAAGAATGAAGAAGTTGGCACTGGGGGTTTTGATTCATTCACGAGCTATTAAGAGTTGAAGAATCTCCTTTCAGTAAAAGCTCTGGAGATCTCATGCAGGCATAGGGGGAGCAGTCTAAGATGGGGTGCAAAGTAAGCTCTCATGCCCATCATATGCCAAATGTCATGGTGGCCTGGACACCCTTCCTGAGAAACTGGATAGTAAAACTGGGACTGTAGTTAATACTGCTCTGCTTCTCAAATTGTAGGCCTCGTGCCTCTCAGGGGTAGATTCTTTATGCATACTGGACTCATGAAAAAACCCAAACACCTGTGTGCTAGTTACTGGAGGGCTTGCAACAACTCACTTGACCCAGAGGATCCCTGTTCTTACTTCATAGGGGTCAGGAGCCTGACCAGAGGAAGGCAAGAGACTTCATCCAATATTACATTTATATTTCATCCTTTTAGATTTGGATGGACACATGGGATTTTTCTTGAGTTTCCTGGGGTGCTGAGAATGTAATTCACAGCCACACACAGGGCCAAGAGTCTGATTCAGACACAGCTTTTACAAAGCACTTTACCTAAAAGGCACAGATTAGGCCTCTTCATTTCCATTTGAAACTGTTTTCTTGAGGATTCCCAAAGGAGTGCCCGAAGGCAAACACCTCCCTGACATTCAGGGGAACAGAACAATAGGGAGGAAAGATGCCTGGAGAAAAACTTTTCTTTAATTGAACACTGGGGCACTGACAGCTCCTAATCCTGCAACTTGGGTGGCTATCTATCCAAGCCGGGAAGGAGACAGTGTGGTGTGGAGGAGCTACTGCTTCATTTTTAGGAGGGCATTTTATATTTTGGAAATGAGAAATCTGTATATTGTGGAGAAAACCTGGCATAATATCAGTACCAACTTGTGTTTAATAATAAATTTGAGATGAGTTTAGAATTCTGGAATAGTTGCCATGTTCCCATATATTCATACACAGCTTGCTATGTTAGTAACATCTTATAAAACCAGAGAACAATAGTCAAAGACATTCATCATCATGTGCTAATAGTGACTGAATGACGTTATGTATTTGGAATTCACTTTTCCCACTTTGTGCCTTTATGTTCCAGTAAGAACTGAGTCTCCTTAGGCTCCTGTGATATAATATGCCATAATTCTGCCATTCTCACTCTTGGAGAAACTGAGTGCAGAGCATTTCTTGGCCTTTGATGGTTTCTGATTTTGCAGCTGGGTGGCTGGTGAGTCACCACTCTAGGTCTACTTCAACACTGCATCCAGAAGTTTCTGTCCTCCATGGGTCTCCTGAGTGCTAAATGTATTTGTTCTTCATTAGTGCTCTCTTAGGAAGGAGTTGAAGTCCCTGCTTTTGAGCAACCTGTGAAATTAACAGATAAAGATTCACTGAATTTTCAAATGTTTCTTTGAAAAATTCCATTTTTTATAGATAACATCACAATCTTGGGTAAAAATATAAACTTCAGTGCTAATGGATTATATTTAGAGTTTTGATTCACTCCTTCAGTTATTCTCTTGCTTTTGATGCCTCTAGAAACATAAGGCAAAGAAACATGAATTGTAAAGAAAAATGTCCCCCTCCTCCCATTTTATTTTAGTTTGAGGGAAAGCTAAGTATCTTGTGAAATTAGAAGGATGAAGAAATTGAGAAATTTTCTGGTGCTTTTTAAATTTGCTGCTTTTGGCCATTCAATATTTCAAATTAACAAAGCAAAACAAATAGAAACTTAAGGCTGGTGCACACGCTGGGGAGTAGGCAAAGGTGCCAAAGTATTTGTAAATTTGTTTACCTTCTAAAGTTACATGTATTGACCCAGTGGATTTCTCAGCCACAGATATTGATGACCATTTCAGGCTTTAGATTCATGACACCATAGTTAATGACCCCAGTTGTCAATAAGCATTACTTGCTTTTTTTTTTTCTACAAAGTCAACCTAAGAGGGCAATAATAGAAGAAGCTTCCTATTTAGCCTGACTAGTAAATACAAGATTTTTTTTTACATAGAAAATTCAAATTATTTCTCTATGCCTAAATTCTCTTTAAATTTGATCTTTATTACAATGATGATCAGATTAGTTGAAAGTCACTGAAGAAAAAATGATGTATTCTCTGCAACTTACCCACTTCCTTTATTCTATTGGTCTTTCTATTCGAATATGTATTATACTGTATTGTACAGGGAATAAAGACAAATTTGCAATGTTCAGTGCACATGCAATTTTAAAAAAAATATTTTCTCTGAGATTTATCTTATTCTAATTAGGACCACATTCCTGTGGGTGGACACGATGGTGGCCACTTAGGTATTTTTATATGTGTAAATAGGAAAATTATATTAGATTTATTCTATTGTCATTCCTATTCCCCTCCCTTCCTTTCACTCCCCTTTGTATAATCTAATGAAATTCTCTTCTTCTCCCTTTCCCACTTTAATGTGGTGGCTTCCACATATCAGCAATATATTTTATGCTTATAGAATTTTATTAAAATGGATTCTACTGTCATGTATAACTAAGAAGAAGCAATAAAATAAAATTTTTAAAAAACGTGGCTACTTGAGGAATTTGCCGAGGACAAAGGATATAGGTTACAAATAATAGAAGACAGTTATAGATATTAGTTATGATCATGTATTAAATACATAATTGAGGACAGTAATTGTCTTGAATATTTCTTCTTTACTTTGTTATGATATGTTTGAGTGTGCATGTGTGTGTGTATCTTGAATATCTTTGTTTTATGTCCTCTCCTATCCCTTCCTCATGTTACATAAACTGATGTGCTAACTTTACATAATAGTATAGATACTGTTAAATTCATATCATTATATCTAAGTTAGAGCATATCAATGAGAAGAGTGAACATCACAAAGACTTTTAAGGACTACACATCTTTAGAGGTAAGTTAGTGCATTTTTAAATTTTGTACAGGAGAGTCACATAATGCTAGGCAGAAACATGCTTTTATTATTGTCTCTACTTGTAGACTAAGCATGGTTTAAGGAGACATGCTAGGCAGCTTTGTTACTGTAATGAATAAATGAGATAACCAACTTAAAAACAACTTAGAGACAAGATGCTACTTTGTCCCTAAATATCTTTTCTTTTTCTTTTTATTTTTTTACTGCACACTGTTTATTGAGAATACCTGTAGGTAGTGGGAAGAAGGGATGACCTGTGCTGCATCATGGCAACAATTTATTGGGAGCCCGGCCCAGAGAGCACAGGCAGAGCTGGGAGCTGGCCTAATATCTTAATACATATTTTCTATCAACAAGAATTTTCTTACATTTTGATTAAACCATAATGCAAACAAGGAACATTTTAAAAATCCCTATATACTGTAGATAGAATACAAAATACAAAACTTGCTGATACAGAGGGCCATCTGGTCTTAACTGAGAGTACTTCCAGTCTTGAATTACTAAACTCACTTTGTGCTGACCAAGGCAAAGATTTTTGAGCAAAGTAAAGGCAACACTAACTGACATATAATAAAGGACTATTATAACTTTGGGTTGTGCCAAGGGGAGTGAGAAAAGGGGAGAGGGTGTGGGGATGGGAAGGACAATGAAATGAGATGGACATTATTGTTTCATATACATATATTACTGGTATAACTCTACACCATGTACAGCCAGAGGAAGGAGAAGTTGTTCTCCATTTCTGTAGAATGTGTTAAAATGCATTCTAGTGTCATGTATAACAAATTAGAACAAACTATAAATAAAAAGGACAGTTATGAAGTTAGCTATTTTATATGGTTTATTTCACTTTAACTTTATAACAATGAAGTGAAATTGGTGTTTTAGAGTTGAAAATACTAAGAATAAAAAAAAACAGACAATTAGAATGGCAGGGTGAGTAATCAACATACAAATGTCATAGCGTTCTTATACAGCCTCAATAATAAGAATGCTTTGGAGCTTAGGCTGGAGCTCAGTTGTAGAGTGTTTGCCAAGCACATACAAGGTTCTGGGTTTGATTCTTAGCACCACATTAAAAAATAGTGAGAATGCTTCATTTTAAATCACATAACATTCATAACCAAAACTAGAAAGCAACTTGGAATAAATCTAGAAAAATGACTCCATCCTCAAATGTGTAAAACCACAAAAAATTTACTGGAATGCATACAAAAGAACTTAATAAGAAAGATTCAGCCCATATTCATGGATAGGAGAACTTAATATTTTTAAGATGTCAATTCTTGAATTCATCTGCAAATTTGAGCCAACTTCATTAAAAAATTACACAGGTTTTCCCAGGATGCTACAATGTATATGAGGTCTGGAGATGGAATTCAATGACAAGAGTGCTCACCCAGTAAGGACAAGACTCTGGATTTAATCTTCAATACCACAAAAATAAATCAATAAATAAATTTAAGAAAATAAAATGTTTGAAAAAGAAGAGAACAAAGTACTTAAGAAAGTTCGGAAGAAAAATAAGAGTAGAAAGATTCATTAATACACACAAAATCTACACAGAAATGGTGATTGAGTACAGAGAAAAGGCAGTGACAAAAGGCATAAAGGGAAAGTTTAGAGACAGATAAAACATATACATAATATTATGGCAAAAGTCTTGATACAAGATTGAGGAAAAAAATATTTGATATGTTGAGCTAAAAATGAGCTATAAATAGGAAAACTGGTGAAATTCTCTAATTACAGCCATATTTTAAAAAATACCAACTTAAATGAAGATTTGATTGACTAAAATAATTTTATTATTAGAAGTAAATATAGGCAATTGCCTTTCTACCTTGTAATTAGAAAATTCTTGTTTACTACTGTACAAAAAGTTGCTGTCTATATAATGAACCAATTAGAAAAATTAATAGGAGAAAGACCAATAGAGGAGAAGAATGTGGTAAGGTAAGGGAGTGAGATGAAAGGGGATAGTAGTGAGGATTGAAGTGAAGCAAATTATACTATATGAATTTATTAAAATTAACCCCACCATTATGTGTAACTATGATGCATCAATTTAAAAAAATAAAAATAGCCAGGTATGGTGGCACATAACTATAATCCCAGGAATTCAAGTGATGGAGGCAAGAGAATCCCAAGTTTGAGGACAACATCAGTCATTTATCAAGGCTCTGAGCAACTTAGTGAGACCCTGTCTCAAAATAAAAACTTACAAACAAACTTATGAATGTAGCTTAGTGGTAAAATACACCTACATTTAATCCCAGTAAAATAATAATAATAATCAATAAAAAAATTTAAAAAAAACTGCTGCACACAATATAAAATGATAAATTCAACTTATCATAATTGAGAATTCTTGTTCATTAAGACATATTAAATACAATGTCATCTACCAGACACTAGGAGAAGATATAACACATATAACAATGATAAGGAAATAGCTAGTATATGTAAAGATTAAATACAAAATTAAATAATAAAATAATACACCTCTAAAAATATGATCCAATGACAACCATTCCTAGAAGAGGGAGTTATCTATAGTCAATGAAAAGATGAAAATACTTCAGATACTATTAGTATTCATCGGAATGAAAAATAAAAAAAATTAAATGCTAATTATATAAATTTATTATCTGAACTTAATTAGAGCTTGAATATCCCATGTTTTAGAGAGGAACAATGGAATTGCCACCTTTTGGGGTATAGTTTGGTATTAATTTTGCTGAGAAAGTTGAACTTTCATTTACTCCTGCTTGTGGCCAATCTGAAAAGGAGGATGAATTTACACTCAAAACATTAACTGATTGTCAATACTGATGATTCTACCCGTAAAAAAAAAAAAAAAAAAAAAAAAAAAAAGAGTATATGAAAATTACATTTCCTCTATAATGAGACTTTCTGGGGAAAGCAAGAAAGCTTCTCTAAGTGGGTCCAAGCCTAGCCAGAGAAAACAGGGTAAAGCAATCAGATTGGGGTGTTTATCATGCTTAGGGCTAGTGCTCTGGCAGAAGTTTCCTACATGTGGCTCCAAAGGAGGGAGCACCAGATTTGCTTATGGGATTCCCCAGATATTGGAGACAATGGAAAATTGAGGCTTAAGTGTTTTGAATCAGTCATATATCAAATGATGGAGCATGATTTTTCATTATAAAACTCCCTGATGTTTTATACATGATTGAAATGGGGCAGGCAAAACTTCAGTGATTTCAAACTTGTTTTGAGTGAGTTCTAGGAGGCTCTAGGAGACCTGAATTTTAAGACTGGTAAAAGAGGTGATAAATCCATTGAATACCCTTTTTAAGAACTGAGAATTTGTGTGCTCTAAGGAGAAAAATGAGTATCTTGGTAACTCTCAGTCATTCCTAAATAACCAAAAGGCATTAGGATTTTCTCTGTGAGGCCTCACATTATGGAAATAATATGGGAAGAAACATGTGTAATTGTCATTATGTTTAGAGCATCTGTGAGTATGTTGGTCAGATTTCAGTCACTGTTCCAAAATACATCAGGTAAAAGCACGAGCAACTTCTCTGTAATAGCCAAATTTTAGGAGGAATACATGAATGAATAAACATACTAGGTTTTCACACTTCAAAAGGCAAGCAGCTGTCCATTTAATAATTTGTGGGATGAGTGCTGGGAATGTTTTCATTAGAAAGGACACATCCTCTGAAGTATTCTTTTTTCTTCTTCCTAGGATGACACATCAAGAGGTATATATCAACAAAGAAATAGTAGTCTTCAGCAAAATGACTCACTACAATACAGTCAAATAAAAATGAAACAAATACTTTTTTCCCCATATTCTCAGGAAATGTGAAACAAAACCCACAAATCAAAACACACATCTACAAATAAACACACACACACACACACACACACACACACACACACACACCACTGAAAAGGGCCTGTGTCCATCCACAATGTCATCAAACTGTTGTGATAAGGTATGTTTACCTGTAATAGCCTCTATTATCATGGCTCTAGTGTCCTTCAGCAAACTCACCAGAGTTTATAAGGGCCCAGTCATGATCCTGTACCTTCATTGCCAGAAAAGTCCCCCACCCCTTAGTGCTTTTGTGAAATTTGGGCTTTCACCAATCAGTAGATACCAGAAAATGTAGGACACTGTACTTGGTGAGGTCAAACAAGTGAGCAGATTGGGAATGTGTCTGCCACTGGGTAGCTAGCTACCTGAATTCCTAATTCAGGGAGTTCCTTCACTAAGGAAGTGAGATGAGGTCACTGAACAGGAGGAAGTGAGATAAGCTCACTTCCTTGGCAACCACTTTTTTCTACCAGGTGTTCCAAAAGATCCATTCAAAGGAGGCTGCACCCATCTTCCTGTGACATTTTCAAAAGTTGACAAAGTTAGAACAATGCATCTGGGATCAGGTATCCAGACAAGTCTGGTTCTATCCACTTCTCTGGACTGAGAAGATACAGCTTGATTCAGATTCATCCCCTCATTCTGTCCATATTCTTTGTCCTGGAGGATGTCCTCTCAGGGCCCACTGAGCTGCCTTCATATTCCCCAGGGATCATTCTGCTATCTACCTATGAGGTACTCAGAAGGTCTATGATCCCCTCTATACCTCTACTGCAACATCAACTCTATATATGCTCTTCTGTGAAATTTGATTGAAGTAATGGAAAAAGCTTAGGGTTAACATGACATTTTGATTTAGAGGAGGAGTCATTCTTGAGGATGAATATCAGTATTGAGAAAAATGAATATTCATAAGAACATATCAGTGAAAAAGTAGAACCAAAACATAAAACTATGTATGATCTGAATCATAGAAGGGCATTAGGTGAGGAATTTGGATAAAAATGTTTGAATTCTGGGACCCACTGATGTATCCTATTAGTCAATTAATGATGACACAGGAAGAGTACCATTGACAATTGAATGTCTATGACTACATCCACTGAAATGTGCATAGTGTATAGGTTTATTAGGGAGAAGGAGGAGTTGAGATTTAGTACTGATTTATCTTGTATGTATATTCATAAGAAGGTACATTGGAAAATATAAAATCTGATAAACATATACAAGTTCTGAGTTATGGAAATGTATCATATATGTTATATGATTATTCATATTTTTAAATGTGGAAGGGTGAAATATAGAATATGAAGAAGACACAAAATCAACAGGCAGCATTACCATTGAATATTCAATGGTTTACTCAAGAAAAACATGTGAGGTTATAGGAATAGTGCATTTTCCTACCAATTGGATTTTGGTATAAACATAAGTACAGGATTCATTTTGGATTATCTGACAGTAACTTTATTGTTATAAAGTGAATATGTATATCAGATAAAATGTATATTTTTTCCACCACATCTCTTACAATGTTTAAAAACTATACTGTTTTTGATAGGAATAAATATATGGTACGTTCTACGCATATCATTTTTTTTTCCTGGTTGATGCATGAATATATCCCAGGACTAATGCATAATATGTTTTATGCAAATTTAAACAGAAAAATAAGTTATGTTTTAAATATACATGGAATCTGATATTCATGTACAAGCAGTACAAGCATGGATTCAAAATGGCTCTAAGTTTTGTGGTAATATTAGGTTTAGTATTGCATAATGAGCTTGTTTGAGTTTTGCTAAGAGATCATATATGTTTATCAAAAATTAGGTATGCATAAAAGAATGTTCACATCAAAATGAGTAGTAAAATATGTGTGAATACATGTGTTCTGAAATAGAAATTAATTTAACACAATAATATGTATATACATTTTTGAACATGAGATTCAATGGATATATTCCAGTGACACCATCACAGCTGGATATATTTTACTGTGATCTGGAAGACATTTTTTTTCTATTTTCCAAAGTGCCTGGGACAGCACAGCTGAATCCTCTTCCTAGAGATGAACTATGACCACTGGGGACTGAATGTCTCTGTGTGTGCAATGTGAAGCCATTGGGATATCCTCATGATTTCGCTGGAGTTCTAACTCCACCATAGAAAATTTGGTATTTGCTTTAAGAAGAATAGAAAGGTCAAATGGGACATGGTGCTGGAGGGAGTGACATCACAGGTGGTGAATTATGCTCTTCAGGAGAAAACACCATCCTGAAGCTATCTCATACATGTTTCTTCTTTCAGACTAGAAACCAGATTCTCAGCATAGCTCCCAAACAATACCCATAATAGGATGCCTTGACATATGATGGTCTGCTGGCTGCATAATGTCAGAAACGTGCTGTTTGGAAGCCAATGCCAGACATACATGGCCTTGGCACATATTTCTTGGCACACACCTACTCTCTTCTTTGCCAGGTAAATCATCAGTCGACTCAAACTCACTGGATCTGTTATCTTCAGCATTTTCATGAATTATGACCAATGAAGTCCCACTCTGATTCTGTCATAATGAGTAATAAGAATTCGTAAAGTGCTCCAGAGGTTCTAGGTCATGGGAATCAGATAATTTTAAGGATGTAGGTGCACCCATATTTCAACAATGAAGTAGGGTTTTGGCTGAGACAGCAGCCCAGAAGTGCTGAGAGATCTCCTTTAGCTGTAATATCAATAGAAATCATTTAGGGAGGGCTTTTCACATCATGGCCAAGAAGCCACATACAGCCAGTTGGATGGTTCAAACGTGGGAGGAACAACTCCTCTTCAGGCTGTCAACATTGTTGCCCAAGGCTGTATAGAGAATAATGTGTTAAATCATCACTGAGATTCCTATAGTGGTAGAGAAATTCACTCTGGTCCTTCCTCTCATTTCCCAAGGTCACCTCTGATGCTGGGGTTCCTTAAATGAAACATAATTCACTGCAACCCTTCTTGTGTAAGCCCCAGAACACAGGTCTCTGCTGAGATTCACACCACTGTTACATCTGAGTTTTTTACCAAGCTGTCCCTTAAAACCACCATATAAATCACCACAATTCATACAAGAACCCTCCAAAATGGCCCAGAGTCCCCTCATCTTCTTCCTGGTAAACTCATTCTAAAAACCTGGCATGAGGTATCCATACCTACACAACTCCAGGATTGTTTTAAATGAAATTACTCATGTCCCTCATTTGCCTAAATTTATCGTGGGCTAGATACCTTTTCTGAGAACAAGCAAAGTTGAAATGGGTTCAGAGTTTATACTGCATTTCAATCCAAATTAGATCCCTAGTGAATGCCAATGGTATTTTTTTCTTATGTGAATTTGAGCTAGAAAGAAAGCAAATAACTATATCCTAGCTGCTTGAAGGAAAGAACTAACACATTGGACCTAAAGGATCATTGTTCTATATTCATGAATGTTTGAAATCTTACATGATTCAATTGAGAGTTTCCATCCAAATTTTTCTCTTAAATAATATAACTTTTGGATGGATAAAAAATATATATAATAATTTTAAGTGATGGTGAGGATATCAACAGGTACCTCAAACAAGTGAGTAAAGGGCTTTAGCACTGAGTAACAAATGTAGTCCATTCAAACAAATTACTAAAGTGATTGTTCTGAGGCTTCATAAAAGAGAACCCTGAGACAAAGAACTTTTTCACCTGAAGAGAGAAAAATAGCAAATAACAAAAGCTCTGGACAGAGTTTTTTACAGGACCAAAGATAGGACAATGAATTTCTTCTATTGCTCACCCTGCTTGGATATCTATGTATCAAGGCAGGGTTATCATCTGAAAACCTTACATTCCACAGTTGTTTCTGAGTTTAACAGTGATGCTCATGAGCTGCCTCATGAAGTCCATACATAGCTATTTCAGAGGGCTTAGAGCTGGTCAACAACTTTTACACAAATCTACCTGCACCTCTCTGTAGTGGCCAAATTTCAGGAGGAAGACATGAAAAAATAAACATAGTAGGTCCTTCCCATCCACAAGGCAAGCAGCTGTCCATGCATTAATTTGCCAGTGTTAGTGTTGGGAATGTTTTCACTAGACAGGATACATCCACTGTCACATTCTTTTTCTTCTTCCTAGGATGACACATGTAAAGGGATATGTCAACACAGAAATTGTACCTTTCAGCAAAATGACTCACCATAATACATTCAAATAGCAGTGGAAGAAATGATTTTTCCTTCATACTTTCAGGCAATGAGAGAAAAAACCAGAAATCAAAACACACATCCCCAAACAGACACACACACACACACACACACACACACACACACACACAAAGCCCTGAAAAGAGCCTGTGTCCATCCTCAGTGTCATCTGACTGGTGTATTAAACTATGTTCACCGGTAATAGCCTCTACTGTCTCAGCTCTAGTGTCCTTGGGCAAATTCACCAGAGTTTTCAGGATTCAGTCATGATCCTGTGCCTTTATTTTCAGGAAAGGCCCCTCCTCAGTGCTTTCATGACATTTGGCCATCCATCGATCAGTAGATGCCAAGAAAGTATTTGGTGAGGCCAAACAAGTGAGAAGACTGGGCCTGTGTCTGCCTCTGGTGCCTAGCTACCTGAATTCTTAGTTTAGAATGTTTCATCACCACGGTAGTGCAGTGAGGTCACTGAACTGAAGGAAATGAGATTAGATCATTTCCTTGGAAACCACTTTCTTTTACCTGGTGTTGGCTGCACACATCTTTCTGTGACATTTTCCAAAGTTTACAAAGTTACACAAACACACCCAGGATCAGGTATCCAAACAGACCTGGTTGTATCCGTCTTTCCTGAATTGAGAAGATAAGAGCTACCTTCAGATTCATCGCCTCATTCTGACTATATTCTTTGTCCTGGAAGTCATCCTCCCTGGGCCTACAGAGCTGCCTTCATATTCCCTGGGGATCATTCTGGCATCTACCTTTGAGGTTCTTAGCAGGTATATGATCTTTTATATGCCTCTACCTCAACATCAACTCTATATATGCATTTCTGTGCAATTCAATTGAGGTAATGTAATAAGTTTAAGGTTAACATGACACTTTGAGTTGGGTGAGGAGTCATTCTAGAGGAAGAATATCAGTATTGGTAAACATGAATATTCATGAGAATGAATCAGTGAAAAAAAATTAGACCAAAAAATAAAATCATGTATGAACTGAATCACAGAAGAACATTATGTCAAGAATTTGGGTACATATTTTTTTTTAAATTCTGTGATGCAATAATGTATCCTAAGTCAAAAAATGATGACACAGAAAGTATACCATTGATAATTGAATTTTTAAGATCCGTTCATTCACACTTCAAACAAAATTTACACTATGGCATAGCGGGCTATATCCTCACAAATTTCCAACAGGTACATAAAAAAACTTGTAGACAAATGAAGGTTTGCATGCATGGTATCTGTCTATATGTCCATGCAATACCCAATCCCCTGATTTTTCTTCGCTTCCAACTAGCATGCAGGAAGAATCACACACATGCATGAGCATACAGATTAAGATCAAGATCACAATTGCAATATGCACTCAGCCAAGCAGACAATCAAAATTTGTTCCAGTGAATTTTCCTACTCCAAGAATCTGCCCTTTGAAAACAAGCAGAATTTCGCCCTGCTGTAAGGAGACTGTGCCTGGAGAGGGTTCCAGAGAGGAATTCCAGTGCAATTCAGCAGCCACTGCTAAAAATGAGTATAGACTGGCTTGGTGAGTAGAAAAGCACAGTCTGGCTAAGGACATTTTCCTGCACTATTCTAAGATCAACATTTACCTATTGGATCCCTTAAGTGTCATTTAAGTAAGTGATTCCTCTAGGAGATTGGTGCACATGCTCTCCTAAGCCTCTTATGAAATCAAATGAAGATATCACCCACACTATGCTCACAAGCCTGGGCACAAGTACACACACACACACACAGAACTTTGCAACTCTGCCAGCCTGGATGCTTAATGCTTAGGATCCAGCATTAAAGGAAGAAGAAATCCAAACATAAGTAAGATGTGGAGGGTGATCCTGGCTCTTTCCTGGCCACCTCTCATTTTATTTACTAACCATTACATGCACATCCCATTGTTTGGCACCTTGGCATTTCCCACCCTCAATCCAGGAGCTGCAACTCCACAACAGACTGCTTTCTCAGGTACAACCCCAACCCAGCTCGAAATTGACAGAAAAACCTCCTTTGTTCCCTCCATAGTTCCTTCTTTAAACTCCTCTAGCAAAAACATTTCCTATTTCCTACTAGCACATAAAATAGAACCAAGTCATCCACTACTGTCACTTGCTTGACTGAGCATCAGGTAATGAGTGCAGTCTTAATCTAGCAGCTGAGCTCCAGGTGGCCTTCACACATAGGTCCTCTGTGCCTCATCAAAATTCTGGGGTCTGTGATCCACCATCTCTTGGTCATGATCAGGTAGCCACTGTCTTTAGGTTTTTAAGTCCCTGCCCAGAGCTGCACCTCTGTTCATCACCTGCCTTCACAAAGGCACTGCTGACACCTTTGCAAACCAATGAAGAACTCAGGATACAAGGTGGCACCAACTTTCTCCTACATGCTTACTCCCAGCTCCACGAGTGCTCTGTCAGCAGGCAGCTGTGACCCCATGTTATATGCTGCCTCTGGGCAGTGGCTGCAGCACCTTCCCAAATGGAAGAACTCAGGGCTGTGAAGAGCAATTCCCATGCCTCTGATTTCGCTGCATGCTCTTGTCTTTTCTGTTCACACCTTTTCCCCTAACTCTGCCCTCTTCCTTTTTTCCACTTCTCTATTCTGTCTCCTTTATTTTGTATTCCCCTTTTCTTGCGCTGACAACTTACAAGATGCAAACATAGGTACAATGTGGTGCCAGGCTGAGTGATGGAGGCACTGACAAGGGAAGGTTAATACAGACCACACAAGCACAAACACAATCATAGCCTTATTTATTCCCATGAACTCACACATCACATGGATTCACAGTCACAAAAACTGTTCATGCACACAGATATGCATACACACATTACATAGATATACTCTTGGACATCTCCAGACAGGTGTACATACATTCTCATATGCACATACACCAGGCACATGTCCTCATGCACACACAGCCATATTCATAGATCCACACATTCATAGTCCAGACATGCAAATGCTATCCTTAGTCTCCACAACTGTAAACTTCCTCAACCTCTACAGGGACCAGGAAGATGACTGGCTATGAATTCAGAGGTCAGACTAAGCTCCAGGCTGGACCAAGGGAGAGTGAAAAGGCAAAGGGCCAGCAAAAACCTGCTATTTTCCTGTCACAGAAAGCAAGGGGTGATGAAACCCTATATGCCAAAGGAGCAGTTCATACATTCTCACATGGAATTCTCAGTGAAGGGATCTCCTGACTCCTAGAGTTGTCTCCCAGTAATGAGAATTTTGGGGTGTGGGAGGAAGTCTTTATGGCCCCCCACTGAGCCTCTCCCCTTTGCTGAAGGCTGGGCTCCCTTGGCATCCCTTTCTGATTGGCCCAACCTGATTTTCTCTTAAAATTGGGAGCCATCTCCCCACAAAGCCATGAAAAGCTAATTTCAGCTTTACTATAAATTACTGAAAATTCTAAACCTACTTGGAATGCCTGCACCTGCCTTGAACTCACTCATGCCTAGCTCTCTGACCAGATAGCATCCCTCTCTGAAACTTCAGTGGTGCCTCACAAATCTTGGCCTTCCCTGGCCAGATAACGACCCTCTCTGAGGCTCCAATGACCTTCATAAATTCTGATATCGGGGCCAGCAAAAATGTAAACTACCATTTGTGTTATCCTCGTCAGAGATTTGTTATCTGTAATCCCCCTTTGTGTAACTTTATGGGCTATAAAGCTGGGCTGCAAGAAAGCTGCGTGGCTGTCTTGTTCTCATGGTTTTTGTGGGGAGAGGCAACCCGGCCAGTCGAAATAATAAGGTTGCTTTAATTTGATTTTAATTGGAGTCAGTAGTCATTTCTTGTGTGTCCTGGTCTAACATTTCCACATCATCCCCCACAACAGGCCTTCCTATCCCCAGGAGCTTGACTCTCCTTTAAGATCTCCTCACTGAGACCCGCATACCTGTACCTCCACAAAATGGGATCTCACACAGACACCGCAAGGTATGATCCCCACCAGAAAGATGCTCATTTCATCTACCCCTACACACAGCTTAAAGACACCAGAGGTACCCCTTTACCCCCATCCCCGCAACCCCCAAACTCACAGGCCAAACTATCAGCGCTGCAGAGGAAAATGCCCACCCTGGGTGAGTCCTCCTAGAATGTGGTAACTCCTGTCTCCGAAGAGTAGCTCTGCAGAAGCTGCTGTCTTCCAACCCAAGGTGCCTGCACCTTTCCCAAGGAGCTCCCAGCACCTTCCTCCTTTGGCTTGGGTCCCATTACAGGTGGCTCTGAGGAATTGGAGGGCAGCTCCTGCATTCCAGCTGCAACAACATTGGCTCCTGCACTCCAGCAGCTCCGGGCTCTCTGTTGGCCGCGTGGGGGATCCTGAATTCTGGGCGCCGCCAACAAGATGATGTTGAGTTCCGCGCTCTAGTGGCAGCATCATTTGTTCTTACAGTCTGGCAGCAGAATTGCCTGCTGCACTCCAGGGAATCCAGTGCTATGGCAGGGGCTGAGGCGGCGACTGCATTGGCTCCTGAGCTCTGGCTGCTGTGGCTGCATTAGCTCCAGCACTTCACAGGCTCCTGTGCTCTAGTGGCTCCCGGGCTCCAGCAGCAGCCGCGGCGGCGGCAATGGTGGTTTCTGCAATCCAGGGCTTGTGTGCTCTGGTGGCTCCCATGCCCCAGCTGCAGCATTAGCTCCTGTATCGCAGCTGTACCTGCGCTCAAGCGGCTCACATGCTCCCGCTGTACTGTGTCTCATGCGCTTTGGGGGAGGCATTGTCTCCTGTGGTCCTGCAGCTCTTTCTGGGAGGCAGTTGCTCCGCCTTAGGCTTCTCTGGCTCCTCCTCTGCAGGCTCTGGCGGCAACATGGACTGGATGACTCCCTATTGTTTAAGCACAAGTGTTCTGCCCTCACTTCTGCTTTTCTCCCAGGAGGTGTGGAGGATGGAGCAATTCTTAAATTTGGACCAATAGGTTTGGTCCTTTTTCCAAACCTTTATCAGCCTAAACGTGAACCAATAGCATGGAACCAAGAGGTATATACACCACAAGCTGAGCACACTCAACAGGAGAATTGTTGTGGGATGCTTGGAGTTAGTTTGTATCTTGTAATTTCGGAAGCTGGGACTCCTGGGAAAGAAAGTTGGTGGTGAACTTCTGTGGTTGGCTGGAACACCGATGAGTAGAGTCTCCTATCAAGAACAACTTGCTGCAGAGGCCTGCCACTTACTAGGAACCCACGCGCCAAAAGAAGCCAAAAATTCAACTTTCACTACAGGGACTCTTTAGTGAGGTATGTGTGCTTGTTCATATAAATCAATATAAATGAGGTCTTTTAAATATATAATTTCACACGTTAATTATTGAAAGTAAAAAATTGACTTAATAATTAGACACATTTAACTAATTAAAACAAATTTTAAAAACTTAGACACAGTTTGTACATGGGAGCACATTCCTATAATCCCAGTTATCAGAAAGCTGAGGAAGGTGGGTTGCAAGTTCAAGTTCAAGATCAGACCCTGTCTCAAAATTTAAAAAGGGATGCATATTTAGCTCAGTGGTAGAATGCTTGCTTAGTACGTGTGAGTCCTTAGGTTCAATCCCCCCCACACACACACACACAGAGAGAGAGAGAGAGAGAGAGAGAGAGAGAGAGAGAGAGAGAGAGAACACAAGAAATAAATTTAAGTTTCAAGTCTTATTTTTCCTAGAAATGTAACAAATAAGTTACATTATTTCTGTGATCATTTTTTTGGTAGACGGTATGTATTAATTGCAAGAACTATACTTACAGACCATTAATCCTTTTGATATTAATCCAGCATGAGTTATATTTGGCGTTAAGATAAAAGAATGGAATTCTAGTACAAATTGTGGCCTATGGGAAGAAGGCATTTAGAAGTGGTGTCATGAATTAAATCTTAAGTAATATAGTACTTTTTCCAAAAATGGGGTGGTTAGGAAATGTTCAGGAAATAATATATATAAACTGCAAATGTCTTCTGATCTTTTAAAAAATA
This sequence comes from Urocitellus parryii, assembly GCF_045843805.1. Taxonomy (NCBI): domain Eukaryota; kingdom Metazoa; phylum Chordata; class Mammalia; order Rodentia; family Sciuridae; genus Urocitellus; species Urocitellus parryii. The sequence goes on from NW_027553833.1 coordinate 2,425,894, forward strand.
AAATGATACCTATGGGAAGCTGCAGACAGTTTAATATAATTAAAACTACATATGCGATATAGAGTGGAATATAAGGTTAAAGTTTAAGAAAAGATTTATTTGTTGTTTGTGTGTATCTAAATAAAAAATGAAGGTCCAAAACCTAGTGGCTTAAAACAATGAAAACATTTACTTGTCAGAAACCTGCAATTTGAACAGAACTTGGCAGGAAAAATTCACTTCTGCTCTACGTAGCATCAGCACTCAGAATCCTCTGAAGTTTCCAATACTCACTTTTTGGGCAACTAATTAATGCTGGCTGTCACTTGAGACATCAGCTGGATCTGTGATTAGAATCTGTTCATGTAGATGCTGAACTATTGGTATGTTTTGCCTTTTATAACCAGTCTTATAACTATCTACTTTACTTTCACTATTTACTGTTCTTTAGAGGTGAATCAATAAATCTACTATGCATTCTTGAAAGAAAAGTTAGACATTCTCTCTCAGTGTATTAATGACAATAGCAGGGTGCTAGAAGAGCTTTTAGGAACCAATGTATTGGAGTAATTATCTTTCAGAGGAGTGGAAACTCAGAACACTTGCTTAGTTTTAAACTAAGAATGGTACATGTATCCCAGTGGCTTTTGAATAGATAGGAGGCATTATGAGACTTTGGGTATAAAGAGCTTTATCTAGCAATTTTGGAAAAAAATATAAGATAGTGATTGCATGTAATGGAAGGGAGTCCAGTTACAAAGCCATTGCAGAAAGTAGCAATGACACCTTGGATTACAGCAGTGAATATTATGGGACCAGTGGTCAGAGAATAATGTACTTTTAGAAGAGAAAAAGTGACCTGCAAAGGTAAAAGCTAGAGACATGCAAAGAAAAATAGAATATTACATGTTCATGGAATTTGGAAGCAATCCTAGCATAAATGTTAAATAGAGAAGAAAGAGGGAAGATTTAAGGTAATGAAACATTGGAAACTTAAGAATGCAAATACAAAAATATTAACTGAATACATGGGACAAAACTGGATAAGATAGCAATTATAAAGCTAATAAATTCTTTTATTTCCTCTTACTTCTTTGTTTTAAATGGTTGAGCATGGGATTTCATTGAATGAGGTTGAATTCACTTTGGAAGAGCTAGATTGTGCAGAATGCAGAGGAACCATTGTTTATTGGACTGACTACTGAGACTGATAGAAAGTTGGAAAGATAAGGTGCAGGTTAATGGGACATGATTTGTTGTGGAAGGGAATATTCTCAAGAATATTGCAGAAATTACTTAATTTAGAAAAAAACATCAGTGGAATCAGAATTCCTGCATATTTCAAGAAATGAGACACATGTGGAGGAGATTTTTTTCTTCTCTTTTACTTGACTCTGATATTATGAACTACACAAAAATGAAATTATTCCTTAATCTCCCTCTGCCTTGGTTCTGTAAGGCAGGGGTAAGAAAAACAAGGATGCTCTATTTTAAATGACCTAATTAATGGAAAACACTTATATTGATGCCTGACACATAGAACTTCTCTATAATCATTAGTCCATTTATAATATAAAATAAAATAATTTTACAAGACCAAAGGCATTTTGAGCATTGAAATAAAAGCAGAGCAAAACAAAAGGAAACCTGATGGGTTAACAAGACTGGAGGGAGAGTGTGAATCTGCTTTGTCACCAGTGAGGACAGACACTCCAACCTCTAAGTCCTGCTTAGCTTCACTAATGAATGCATTTTTTTCTTTTACCAAGACACTAACAAGAATTACAGTTAAGTATTAGGTAACTCCTATTATTCCAATTGTTTTTTGCTTTTTAAAAGTAGCTTATAATTCTGAAAGAGTTGCCATAATTTTAATCCTACGAATTTGTGATCATTGGTGTATCATTTAATTTGAATCTTATTTTCTAAACTCAAGCCTCTAATATAAAAGTAAAAGAAGCCATAACACAATATTTAATCAATCATTTCATTATCATATTGGAAGTGAAAATTAAAGTTTAAATAACTATAAAACATAAAATGAAAATTGAACAAATAAGCTCTATATTACCAGGAAAATATTTCACTTTCAAGGTCAACATTGAAAGTTGATGCATATTTTTAAATATTAAAGTATTTTTACAGGGTCTGGGGTTATGGCTTGGTGATACAGCACTTGCCTAGCATGTGTGAGGCACTGGGGTTGATTCTCAACATTGCATATAAATAAATAAAATAACAATACATCAGCAACTAATAATTTTTTTAAAAATTATTTTTATGAATTAAATTAATAAGAAATGCATGATGTATTTTGTGTTAAGCATAATGTTTCTGCTCTCTATATTTTAGATACATACAATGAATTTAAAAATTATCACAAAGAAAAAAAAATTACTGATTTAGAAACACTAAATTGAAAATCAAATTATTTTTCTTTTAAATGGGCATATTGAAAGGTAATGGTTATACATTGACAAAATTGGGTGTTAAATTTGACATTATTTATCTGTAAGTAAAAGGAAATAATGGGAATTTGATTGCTTTTTGCATTTCATTAAGCAGAAATAATTTAATCTATTTCTTTTTACTATATATCAAGCACTTTTTAAGAGATTATAATTATAAATGCATTGTATCAATTATTCTTCAAATAGTCTTATAGTATTACTATTACTGCATAAATTTACATCTGAGGAAATGGGTAAATTTTCTAAAGAATTTTCAAGAGTCTCATGTTAAGATACACAAATAAAAATTGAAGCAATGTTGCTTTTCTTAATTAAATATATTATTGTTTGTCAGAAGTACATTGTACCCTAACCATTGAAAAGTGTGAGACATTATTATAGAATTGTGACATCATTTTAACATTTCTATCATTATGCATTACACACATGAAATATCTATCATCCATCATTAGATTCATTTACTTTGAATTATAGTTTGCTCTACCCAACAAATGAACAATTTTAATACATTTATTTTGTTATTTGTACAGATATCATGATTTACACTGATTGTTCCCCTTGTCTTATTGAAAAGTCTATAAAACAAATATGAGTTGCTGATAAATTAGAAAACATAAAAGTAAACAAAATGCTCTTTACCCTGATACACTGAGGATTATTATAGGTTCTAAAATTCTCATACCATGATAAAGTAATTTGTCAGCCCAAATTCTGGGATTGCTAATTCTCCAGTTTGAAGACTTGTGTTCCAAACCATCATGGTTTCACAGATCTGTAGAAATTTCATAGCTACAATTCTAATGAGGGGCAATTTATCCGTAACAAAGGAGTATTAACTAGAACAACATATATTCAATTTTAAGTTTTAATCTGTTGAACCTAGTAGTGTTCTATTATTTTCATAAGATTCAACAGAAAACAATGAAACTATCAGTCATTTTTTATAAACATAACTAAAATACTTGATTTATCAAGGTATTTTTTGCATATGATCTCCTGATCTGCAGGCAATTTGAGGTATGCAAATGATGTTTTAAACCTTCAAACATGGTTTGGCATTTTTTGATAATCTTTCCACTTTCTTATGCTGTGTTTATGTTAAGAATGCAGGTTCTCCTAAGAAGAACACATTGTGAATATAAAGCTATCATTGTATCCTTAACATTATTTTTAGGTGCTCAGACATTAAATATCTATGCCTACTTGTAATTCATTTGAAATTTCTATAGATGCCTTAGTATTCCAGTTAAATGCCTTTAGTTTCTCAAAAATTTTAATCTAAATGTTTACTCAGATGTGCATAAAGTTTCTGTTTATTAAATTGTGATTTTATTTATGTATTTATTTATTTAATTTAGTTAGGTTATTTTTTTCTGTTTTACAGTATTGGAGTTTGAACAGAGGGCCATTCTACCACTAAGCAACATCCCTACCTTTTTAAGTTTTATTTTGAGGAAAGGTTTTGCTGAATAGCCCAAGATGGCCTAGAACTTGTGATCTTCCTGCCTTAGTCTTCTGTGTCTCTGAGATTATAGCTATTTGCTACCATGCATGGATAAAATTATAAATTTTAAACACAATTAATGAATAATTCAGAACTATTAACCAAAATCTAGGTGATGCCAATTTATGCTTTTATGGTTCATGTGTATTTTGAAAATTTTTTGAACTTCAGTTTATTTGTAAGTCCATGTATATTCTAAACTTTAAATTTCTGGCCAGTAAATCATAGCTGTGACTACTCTGAGAATATAATTTTTAACCTAAAGTGAGGTAGAAAATACACCTAACTGTAAATGGAACCAGTGATGACTGTCTATACTTCTAGTTACTCAGAAACCTGAGGCATGAGGATGCCAATTTTACATTGCACAATTTAGCAAGACTTTGTCCTACACTAAAATAGAATGATCTGTAAAAACAATTCAGATGTTTGGCCCTTATTTACCCACAAAATTTAATTCTAAAATAAAAAAGCTAGCTTACTTCTGCTGGGTAAGACTAGCAGAATAAAATGAGAAAGCTCTTCTCAGACAAATGATCATATGGTCTCAAATAATTAAATTTACATCACAAGAGATTTTAATGCATCCCATATACCACCCATGTAAAACCATATACATATAAATCATTGGGCATGATAACAATATAATGTAGTCATGTTAAAGCCACAGTACTTCAGAGCAAACTTAAAATAATCTGATACCACAGGCTACAGAAAATTTTTACTACAAATTACAAAAGAGTGTTTTTACAATGGACTCCACAAAACCATTGAGAGTCTTCTGAAATATTTGGTAGTAATATGATTTTCTTTAAAAAAATATCAAAAGTTTTGGCTATCCTCTGAAATTATCTCATTTTTTTCTTTTCCAATAATTTACTTTCTATAATTCTGTCACTTTATTCTGTTTTTTCTTCATTTTTTTTGTCACTTTAAGAATACTGTTGTTAATAAATAATATATCTTTATCAGCCTGGTCATGAATATTTCTAAGAGTAGAAGTGGTATCAATATCTTCATAATAAAGCTGCTTTTCAGAAGTATAATTCAACTCTACAAATTCACACTGGGCTTTTTGGCTTATGAGGTCAGAGCCCAAAGCAAATTTGTTTTACCAATTTTCAAATGAATTAATGTAGCTGTTACTCTAAGTGATACACATATGAATCAAACACTGAAGAAATTTGTCCTATTAAAAAATATTCAATACTAATCCTAAACTCATTCTTCCTAAATCTACATTGAAAACCTACATACTCTGCATATTTCAGTAGATATTGACTTCTGCATTCGGTTATGAATGGTACACTTGCATATGTCATCATGTATTGATTTTATCATACATCTGTAAGTCCCCTAATTAAAAAATATGTATCCAAATACACACCTAATGCACTTCTATGTTTCAGATCTTACATATTTTTTCACCTATACATTCTTATGAATATTTATGTTTCTCAATACCAATATTCTTCCACTAAAATTACCCCTGACCAAAATTGAAATGTCATGTTAACTCTAACTTTACTGCATTATCTAAAACTAATTTTATGTATAGAGTTGATATAGCAGTACAGATATATAGGGGATAAACATCTGCTGAGAATCTCAAAACTAGATGCCAGAATGATCCCTGGGCAATATTAAGGCAGCTATGTAGGCCCTGTGAGGCATGCTGTCAATTTCCAGGAAAATCAACATGATCAGAATGAGGAAATGTTTCTGAATCAAGCTCTGTCTCCTCAATCCAGGGAAGATACACATAACCAGGCCTGTCTGGATACCTTATCCTGTATGAGTTGGTAGAACTTTGTCAACTTGTTGAAATGTAACAAGAAGATGTGTGCAGCCTCCATCTCATGATTAAAGAGATTTTAATGCATCCCATATACCACCTTGGGACCACCTGTTAGGAGAAAGTGGTTGCCAAGGCAGTGACCACATCTCACTTCCTTGACTAAGGGAGTGACCTCACCTCAATTCCTAGGCCTTGTAGCTCACTAAATTTGGAATCCAGGTAGCTAGGTACCCAGAGCCAGACAAAGTTCCACTCTGCTCACTTGTTTTGAATTATCAAAGACAGAGTCATACTTTCTTGGCATCTAGTGAAAGGTGGATGAGCAAATGCCATTAAAGCACTGAGAAGGGCCCTTTCTTGAGAATGAAGGTACTGGATCCTCACAGGGTCATGACATCTGTGGTGAGTTTGCTCAAGGAGACTAGAGCTGAGAAAGGACAGGTTCTTGCAGGTGGACATAGTTTAACGCACTAGTCAGATGACACTTTGGATAGACACAGAACCTCTTCAGGTGTGTGTGTGTGTGTGTGTATGTGTAACTGTGCAACTCTTCCTGTGCCTGTTGGCCAGGAACATCCTTTTTAAAAATTTCTATTCATTTTTCTTCATTTTAAAATTGGATTACTTGTGGGTTTTTTTGCTCTTGAGTTGCATGAGTTCCTGATGTAATGATAGCATTGTTCATAATAGCCAAGGAATGGGAATATTCTACATGTCTGTTGACAATGGATATATTAGAAAGATGTAAAACACAGACACACACACACACACACACAGAGAGAGAGAGAGAGAGAGAGAGAGAGAGAGAGAGAGAGAGAGAGAAGGTAGTGTTTTCAGTACTAAGAAAAAGAAAATCCTGCCATTTTTGGAGAACAAATAGAAGATTCATTAAATTATACTAAGTAAAATAAGTTAGAAACACCACATAACCTTAACTGTATGATAAATCTAAAAGAGTAGATATTATAGAAGCAGAAAATAGAATGGTGGTTGCCAGAGGTTGGGGTATGGCGGAGTTTGAAGATACTAGTCAGAATATACCAAGTTTCAGTTATGCAAATGGATGCATTCTTGTGCTCCTCTGTAGAGCATGGTGAAAGTAGTCAACTAAACTCTTTAGTATACAGGAAATTTGCTAAGAAAACAGATCTCAAAGTGTTCAACACCACAAACACACATATACACACACACTGTCACACAGAGTAACTGTGAATTCACAGATGTATTTATTAGCTTTATGTGGTTATTGGTCCACAGTGATTGTATGCATGTGTGTGTGTGTATGTGTGTGTGTATTTGTGTGTGTACATATATGCATATGTGCCAAATTATACAACTTAAATATATAATCTTTTATATATATTTTAATTGCTCAGTTATACTTTAATAGTGTTGTTTAAAAAGTATAAAATACAAGTGCTACGTATTATATCTTTATATTCATGCATAGAATTCAAAAGTTCATACACCTCTTGGCAGTCTAACAGTGTATATGATATTTTGCACACAGATTAATACATACACTGGATGTTCCAAACTGGTGAAAGGAGGGGAACAAGGTGCATGAGCTAGTCTGCTAAAACATAAGAGTAGGGGACCTGCCTTGTTGATATGTCCCCAAATTGAGGATGATTGGGCTTTCATCTTTTTTCTCTATTTTTAGGGCAGAAAGAAATATTGACATTAAAAGGACATCCCTCTTGCCTCTTTGCTCACCTGAGCTGTCTGGAAGACACAGTGTGATTGCCCACTCCAACAAGCATTTTTGGAAATTCAATGTAACCTAGAGTTAAATAATGTGACCTAGGGTTAAAATATATGGTTTGTATGGAAGGCAAAAACAAAGGCACTATGTTTTTCTTTTTCTTTTTCTTTTTATCTTTCAAATATTTGACTGTGAACATTTTCAAATATACAGAAAGAGAAACATTGAAAAGCTTCTTTCTGAAAATCACACTTCTCCCCACTTCAGATGAAGAAACAGTGGCATCAAAACTGTCCATCTAATAGGTGGGATCATTATGGTTTGAATCCCTCATCACCTGAGACAGAAGGCTGGACCACTGCAAGACCAATTTTGACACTTTGCTCACATTTTTAGTATAATTATAACTGCAGCCAATCTCTTTTGCTAGATAGAACTTGACTATTTATCATATTTAAAATTATATTTTATTATGGTAAGTACACTGAACATAAAATTTATCCCTTTAACAGACTTTTAAGTGCACAATCGAAAATGATTAACCATTGTATAATGTACAGCAGATCTCTAGAACACACCAGGAGCTGGTGGAGGCAGGGGTGGATGGGTAGGAAGACATGTGGAGTTGCTAAAAATTGTGGGGTTTTTGTTGATTTCAAATGCTCAGATCTGGGGTTTGTTAATCTGCCCTACCCCGCTGCCCTGAAGAGCACTTGTGGCTTTAGGGTCATATTTGTTCTCTATTTTTCTACCTAGGTCTCCATCAGAATAGCAATCTATACTGTATTATTTTATTTATATAAACTTTGAAGCCAAATGTTTAAAAAACTAAATCAGTCACATCTTTGCCTTGGTGTTTACATTTCTGTCATCAAATATGAACTGAATATTCCCTCATGATGTATCATCTTATATGCAAATCTTTTACTTTTCACTCAGTACAAAGATATTCCTTCAACATTTTCACAATGTTAAAATTGACCATCACCAAGTGGAAAGAGTATGATGACTAACTTGTTCTTCTGTAGATTCTCTGGTGTTTATGGTAGACATAGGCAATGTCTTCAAAGAAAAAAAGATTAAAAAAATTCAAGTTGATTTGAGGCATCTTTTTGCTTTATCTATTTCTGCCACCAATCATTATGCTTTCCTTTAAAACAGAAGTTAATGAGATCTGTTTTTCAGGTCATTTAGTTTTTATTTGTTTAATTTTTGTGATCTCTCAAAGACTTTGACTACTGCCAGTTTTCAAACCATTGAGATTATTAAATGTCATTGCAAAACCGAAATAGCAAATGTTTCCTGAGAAATTCAGTGGAATTCAAACATTGCAACTAGAAATAAAATATCAAGAACTGGATGTTAGTAGTCTCTAAATGGCAAACCAAGATCTTAGTCATATGTGCTGGGAAGCTGTAATTCAAAGACTTCTGCTATGAGTAAAATTTTTAAAAAATTGTTTATTTATTTTATTCTCTTCCTCATGAAAAAAAATATGTGTATTTTCTAGATCAAAACCAGAAAAATAAATTTTTACAACAAATTCATAATTTACATTTTAAAATATTCAATATATTCATATTGTGTCAAATAAAGAAGATAACAACTTTCTAATGTATTAAAAAGCCCCAAATATCATTACAGATCATATAGTCATGACCTTTTATGTGTTGGGTTATTTAAAAAAATCATTGTGGGTAAATGTTGCAATTCAATTTTTTACACAACCATAATAAAAAGTAACATATGAATTAAATGTAGTTTTGAATATGATGACATTTTTAGAAACTTAAGAGCAGTGATTCTGCAAACACATGAAGGATACTTTGAATGCTATCATTTGCTATTAACAAATGTCCTTATCATTTCCAGGAAGTCAGTACACATATGTCCCTCTAGCACATAATGATTAGTACTGTTCAATACTGTGGAGGATACTTGGCTGACAGCAATCAGTGGGCAGGCATACAAACACTAGCTAGGCTAATTTTGCAGTGAAAATAAGAATGAAAATGTTTTCAACAAAGATATCCTATTATTATTATTTTTAATTTAGAGTTCCCTATATTAATTGCCAATCAGTTACTGATAAATGTGTTTGCTTGCAATTGAAAGTGGTGCAACAAAGAATTGTGTAGAAGACAGATGCTGGTGACATCCTGCAATCTCTCTTCAGTCCAGTCTCCAAATGACTTCAGGACCTAATCTTCTGTTTTCAGTATCATATAGGTAGGAGAGGAATTTTGCATGCAATTAATATTCTTTCCTTGTATTTAGGTACATGTTTTTTTAGTAGTTGCAGAATACTGCAAACCAACAAATGCAATAAAGACAATGAGTGATGAAAAGCAGAGGTTTTTATTCTTTCTTTTTTTTGTGTGTTACAATATGCTTAAGAGGAATATTCGTCTTCTCTTCAAGCAAATACTCATTTAAGGACAAAAAATTGATCAATTATGAATCCAAAGGCAAAATTCATAAAATACCATTTTACTCTTCATTTTCTCCAAACAATCAAATCAAAAAGGTGTGTGTGTGTGTGTGTGTGTGTGTGTGTGTGTGTTTCTCTTTACTTCACACATATCTTTGGTATTTTTCCCTTGACTTGTAGTAGTAAACAATAACCATTCTAAAAATCATTCAATAAATGAATGAATGAAAAACTTCTCTTCCAAAATTAATTAGGATGCTAATAAAGTTTGCATTTTAACTTATAGACTTATGACCTTGGGGTTGGTAAGAGATAATCCTTTGTACCTCTTCAAATGCACTGTCTGGAGTACTTAGATCATCCTCACACATGTTCCCATGTCCCTGCTTTTCTCTTGTTCAACCTTTGTAATCCCTGCCCACCATTCTTAGGGTCTTTTTTCCTTAGGAATCTTGCAGGGCCATTTTCCTGTTTGTTGGTTTGACAAAGCCACTATTTCCTTCATTTTTTTATAATTAGTTTTCACTGAGATTAAACAAAGACATATAGAATTAGCTTATTTTTTTCAGTATATTTTTCCATTTCATCCAAAATATAGTTCAAATTCAAGCAAATAAAACCTGAAAGAACTTCAGTCTTTGCAGACACAACAGGACAGGAATGATGCTTATGTAAGCTCACTCCACAAGGTGCCAGGGCCATGACAATACCTGGCAAGTGGTGAGCCTTCAGTTGAGTGTCTGGTGAGTGAATTTAGCTTATCTTCTGGCAAGTACATTTTAGACACTTATTATATTCCAGGTGATGAGGCTGTGATAGTGACCAAGATCCAATTCCCTGCCCTCAGAAAGATCATATCCTAGATAGAGCGGCACTGTACCATAGAAATCCCAACAATGAAATTCAGCTCTGTGCAGTTCACCATGGTAACCCCAAGCCATGGTTGGTTACTGAGTACTTGACATTTGACTAGCACAAGTTAGAGACTTTTCAATTCTAATTAATTTAAGTTTTAACTAAAACACTGAAACAGTGAAAAATAGTTTTCCATAAAATATACCTTTGTTGTCTAAGTAGACTACATTTATCTTTAACTGCTACATAATATTACCTACTGCTTATTTTGTACTATAATACACAAGTTCAGAACATGTATCGTTGTTAGTATCTTATATTGATTACATGCTACAATGATAATATTTTTAGCATATTATTTTAAATAATGTTATTAATTTTCCTTTCAAAAATACAGCTAATCAACAAGATTGATGCATATATGGCTTGTATAATTTTTTAAATTTGGTATTGCTAATATAGGAGAAGGCACAAGGGAGTAAAAACAACTAACAACAATAGCAACAAATAAACCAACACATCAAAAACATCAAAAACTCTGAAAAGTCTCCATTTGTTCTATACTCCCTTATTCAACAATTATCATCTGATTTCCATTTATAGAACCTCTGAAAAATTAATTTCTCTGTGCTATTTGTCCCCCTTTTCTAACTCCAAAGAACATTTTTTGGTGTTTACTGCTCATTGTGGCATACCTTGAACATTTCTTCCTCCTTCTCATTCTCTTCCTCTCTTGGATTCAGAGAAAGAGAATGCCATCCATTTTCATAGGATATCATTGGTCTTTCATAGGATCCCATTTCTCTTAATGTGTTCTTCATTAATGTTTGGAATTTTTCAGCAATGTATCCTTCTCTCTTCTCTTTTCACACCTTCAACTCCCTTTAGGTAAGCTCATTCCTAACTAGGACTTCATCTCTTATCCAAGTAACAATGACTTAAAAAGTGAAGCTGTGTCTCAGACATCTCTGGAGCTCCAGTATATATCATCTGTATTTCCTGTTAGTTGCTCAACATTCTTAAAAGTTTGCCTTTGTATCTCATATGCCACACTATGATAAAAAAAACACATGGCTGCATTGATTCTGGACCCTCCCAAATTTATTTGTCCTCTTGTGCTTTCTGTACAGGTTGCACTTCACCTCATCTCAGGCCGGAAAGCTGGGAGTCATCTCCCATGCTTCCCATATACAGTAAGTCCGGTCAATTGCATCTCGCATCAGTATTTCATTTCTCTGGCTTCCTCTCTAATGTTCTTGTACTGGTAAAGACACCTGGTACCTTCATTTTTCATTCTTAGGTATTAAAATGAGAAGCCACATAATTTACCCAACCCCAGGCAGTTCCTTGGCCTTTGCTACTTCTAGTGAATGGATCCTTAAAAAAAATTGATCCTGTAATCACTTGTACTTGGTGAGTTTTTAGCATCTACTGCATAAAGTGCAAACTTCATGGAATGGCATAGATGTCCCTGTGAATTATGGCTCACATCTACTTTCCTGGCCACACCTTCTGTCTCTGGTCTATGACTGTGCCCTAGCCTTAGTGAACCACTGATATGTCCCTCCATAGGCCATGCTTTACTTGTCTCTGTCTCTTTGGAAAGCCAGCCCTTTCTCATCTTGTACTTGGTGAAATACTCCCATTCTTTTTCAAGGATTGATGCAATTTTTTCCTCTTTCAGGAAGCCTTCTCTGAATTCCTCATGAAGCACTGTACATAATTTTCTAAAAGCCACTCTTCATACTGTGCTGTCATCCTCAGTACTTGCTTTCTCCCTGAGGAGAGTGTGAATAAACTAAGGACATGTATCCGATACTGAACTCACCTTTACTTCTTCAACATGAACTATATATGTGGATTATGAAACTATTTAGAAAATTGAATGTGATAAACTTACCAATGTCTAAAATATTTTTCCTGCACTCTTTGTGATGCCAAATGACATGGCTACAAAAAAAAGCTTTTGTAGAACATAAACATTTTGGAATCATAAGAATTTTCAAATAATTTGATTCTAACTGGAATAATAATTTTCAAAGATTTATATATATATATATATATATATATATATATATATACACACACACACATATATATATATATAGATAGAGATATCTATATCTCTATATATCTATGTATATCTTTGTATATCTATCTATATGTATATGTGTATCTATATCTATATATATCTATATATATTTATCTCTATATATATATATATATCTATATCTATCTATCTCTCTCTCTCTCTCTCTCTCTCTCTATATATATATATATATATATATATATATATATATATATATATATCCATTGATGAACACCTAGGCTGTTTCCATAGTTTGTCTATTTTGAATTGTACTGTTATAAGCATGGGCACGCATAAATTTCTATAGTTTGATGATTTTAATTCTTTAGGAAAATTACCCAGGTATCTTTAGTTCTTGATACCATTGTCATAGCATTACCTCCAGTGTTTGGCTCATGACTAGTCTGCATTGAATCCTGTGTCTTTCTGTCTTCCTATGTCCAGCATCAAGCCCTGAACATAAATGCTTGGGATCAACCTGGCATACAGAGAGCTGTGTCTCTCTCCAACCGACCCTGAAATGTGAGAGAGCATGAAGCAAATTTTAGTATGGGTAAATTTAGTGGAAGTATAACCTGAATAGACCTTTTATCAGATATTTATATTACTACTGACAACTTAGAAAAATATTATATTAGAAAAGTGGGTTACAAAATAATAGAGAGGCTTTTGGAATAATGAACATGATTTCTTCTCTAGTTTTGCTTTTTTATCACAGATTCTAATTTAAAAGCAATACATTAAGTATAGTTTGCATCTTATTTCTCTTTTAACTTGAATGCAGCACTTCACCTCTGAGAAATGAAAATGGAAAATAATATCATAAAAATTGAATTTTCAAGGTAAATTTTTTTTTCCTTACATGGGAAAATGTGTTCAATTGAACACTAAAATACCAAGTCTCAAGACTATTTATATAGACTGAGTCTTGATATTTTTAAGTTATATAGACTTGAGGTATTGATATTGTTCCATGTAGAAACATTAAATATCTATCAATTTAGTGCACATTTTAATACTTTAGAAGAGAAATAGTCTCTTTATCATGGTGCTTGTTTCTGATATTTTAAAACCCCAGGCACATAAACAGCAATTCAATGACTTATCAGTATTGAGAAGGGGCATTTGTGTTTCACCTAGAATATAATGGAAAAATATTGGCAATATTTTTCTAGAGTTTGCAGTACTTCTATACTTGTGGTTTAATTAGGGAGCATGGAAGGAGGTAAGGTTTAAATTCTGGTTACTATATAGGAATTTATAGAGAAACAGGCTTCAGGGTTTACTTGCTTCAAATGACTCAACTCATAGACAGGGCAACTATGTTATAGTAGTAGGAGGATTTTTAGAGCCATCCCTCTAGGACATTCTCTCTGGATTTAACCCACCATAATTCAATATGATATCATCATGATCCATGCCTTAATCATATTCACAAGGGTCCTACTTTCAATCAAGTTGATGCTCTGAGGTCCTGGAAGATCTTTGAGTTTTGGGAGGACACTGTTGAACCTATCACAGTGCTATTTAAATTTTTCAGAATTATAAATCTCTCTCTCAGCTAATGGATAGGAAAATTAGAAAGGTGGGGAGAATCTTTATTTGAATGATGATATTTAAGCTTTCATAATTCCAACTGGTTATTATATCCATAACCTGGACTGGTTTGAAATTTTTGTCACTGCTGTTAAAAGCTCACATTAAGAGTATGTTATTGCACACTATAGTCTTGCATGAAAAAGCATTTCTGCAAATCTGGCTATCATGTGTGCAAGTCCCTAACTGGATTGCCTTACTATCTATGATGTTTTTGATTATTTTCACTAAAGGCAAAGCACTTCAAAAAATTGAAGGTAAATTTACAAGCAATTACAATGATTGGGGGAATAACTATTAAATTCACTATGAAAGTAAAGTATTAGAAAATGTCAAATATTAGACATGATATTATAGCATTAGCCTATTTTTAAATTTTTTCTTGTATTATTTTTTATTTGTTCTAGTTAGTTACACATGACAGTACAACGACCTTGACATATCATACATTTGAATCAGATGAGATATAGTATCTCATTTTTCTGAGTGTACAGTTTGCAGAATCATATTGGTCATGCAGTCACATATATACACACAATAATAATAATGTCTGTTTCATTATACTATCATTCCTATCCCCCAATTTCCTCCCCTCCCTTCCCATCACTTCTCTCTACATAATCTAAGGTATTGCTATTCTCTCTTTTTTTTTCCTCACATCTTCATACATGTGTTTTGTATAATGATGAGAGTCTCCTTCCACCATCCATGCAATTCCCCTTCTCCCTCCCTTTCTTTGGGAGGCTCTTTTATTAGTAGAAATTTTAATCTGGTATAACATGCAAAAATAAAACAATTATAAATCTATATTGTAGAAAGCAGTTATCCTATCATTAAGAAATCCTTTTCATGTGTTTAAGATTAATGTTTGATGCATATTGAAAGTTGTGATTATCAGGAGGAAAGTGTATGAAGCATCATAATTACTCATATGATATCCACATATTGATAGACAAATGTAAAGAGGCCATGAGAACCTCTAAGAGTCTGTTTACACTTATTCTCCAACAGAAAAACTTATTTAGGAGTAATAGAAAGTTCTGAGTTTACTGTAAGTCTTGCCATTTACTTAAAGAATGTTCTGAATAATTATTTCCAATATAGCTTTGCCAAACCTAAGCCCAACTAGTATAGTGCCTAGATAGAAGATAATAGTAATGGTAATTATGAGTATTTCTGCTTATTTCTGTTAACAGTACATTTTGTCTACAAGTCACTTTATTTTCATGTCCTCAAAACATTGATGATTTTTTTACTTATAAAATTTGAGCATATATTTGTAAATATTTTCTGTCTTATAAGGGGTTAATATATAAGAATGTCTTACAACCTAATAACAAACAAATAAGTGAACAGACAACAACAAAAATCCCAATCAGTTATAACATGGTAAAATGACTCTAGTATATTTTTCCCTAAGAGGACAAATTAACAACTATCAGGTATATGAAAATGTGCTGAACATCACTAATAACCAGGGAAATAAAGATTCAAATCACAGTAAGATATTATTTCACACCTGTTAGGATTATTTTTTTGTTAAAAATTGGTAACAAGCATTGGGAATTATGTGGAAGAACTGGAACACTTCTACACTGTTGCTCCAAATGTAGAATGGGGAAGTCATTATGGAAAACAATATGAAGGTTCTTCAAGAAATTAAAAATAGAACTCTCATATAATCCAGCATTTCCACTTCTAGGTATGCTTTCCAAAAAACTATAATAAAGATCTCAAAGAAATCTGCCTCCTCATATTCATTTCAATATTATTCACAATAATGTTGAGACTCAGAGTGTAACACCACAAAATATGGCTCCTTGGCAATTAAGAAAATTACAAAAGCAAAAAGGTGACTGTGACTTTTCCACATTTTGGTGTGAGCTTGTCATAAAAGAATTCTTTGACCTAATTCACATAAAGCAGGACATAAGACTCTCATTATAAAGGGGTCCTCTCCTACACTGAGAAGCCATAAAAGAGCATGAACTGTCAGACTTTTCAGGGTCTTCCTCCAACCCTGTTTAATACAATGGTCTCATACTCTTTTTGTCCAATCACAGTTCTATATAACTGCACATTCTTCAACAGATATAATACCTTGTTTCCCCTCAATTTGGGGATCTTTAATTCTAAAAGGTCCTATGATACACAAAATATTGGTAAAATAAAGTTGTATTTTTTTATTTTTAATCTGTCTTTTATTATAGGGGTGTCAGTGATGCCTCTTGCAATGGTGAGGAAAAGATATTAATTTCTCCCCAGTAGCCATTATATGGGAACAACCCAAGTAACCATTGGCAAATGAGTAGATAAAGAAACTGATATACACATGCAATCAAATATTATTATTCAGCCTCAAAACAAAAAAGGAGAAAATTCTGCCATTTACAACAGCATAGATGAACCTTGGTGACATTATACTGAGTGAAATAAGTTAGTCACAGAAGGAAATATTTTGCATAATTTCCTTTTATATGAGGTATCTAAAATTGTCAAACTCATAGAAGCAGAGAATAGTATGGTGGTTGCAGGAGTCTGGGGAGATAGAAAATGGGCAATGTTCCTCAGTGAGTATAAAATTTCTTATGTGAGATGAATAAATTCTAGAGATTTGCAATATAACACATTACCAATAATTACACATGAGATTGTGTGTTTTAAAATATGCTATAAATATATAGTTCATGTTAAGTGTTTTTACCAAACAAAACCAAAGAAAACCAAACTATGTAAAACAAAAGAACACAATAAAATTGCAATGGCTGTTTTTAGTATTTTAGTTGTGGAGGTAGTTTCATTAGTATGCATATGTTCACACTTAACACTATGTATATTTCATTGTGTGAAATTTTTGTACATTAATTTTACCTCAACAAATCAAAATTAAGTAATAAAGAGTAATAAAAATATGATTTTTTAAGTCTGTTAATTTCTATATATGTAAAGATTCAATGGTACAACAGAGGTTAACCACTATTTTAAGCTTTAGGGTTAACCCCTTAGGCTTAACTTTCTTATTTAAAACAAGATATTTTTTTTTGTATACAGGAAAATAAAACTATATTGATGTATTTATAATGAATTATATTTCATAATTTTTAAATTAAATTACAATGAAAATAGTAACACTAAACAAGATTGTTGATATAACAGTGTGTAAAACAGACATAATAAGTGGTAAAATATCAAAAGATTTTAGTTATTTAATTTTAAATTTAAATAGACTTTACATAAATTATTGCATATTAAAGATTTCTAATTTTTTTATGTTTTATTGGTATGTTATAATTATGCATAGTCTTAGGTTCTATTATGCCATACTTGAACATACATATAGAATAATTTGATGAATCTTATTCTCCGGTGCCTTCTTTCCCTTCCCCTCCTCCCTCTCCAATTCACTTGCTCTACTATTCATCTCTCTTCTACCATTGTTATCATTATTTTAGTTAGTCCACTATACATACATACACATGTGTTTACATATATTCATATTTCATTGCAACATATTTCTACATGTCATAGTTTGATGTATTTCATTAATTTGAATAAACTTAATGTTTTGGTCAATTTCACCACTCTATTTTTCTAATTATTACCTTCATATGAACCAGCTATTCACAGTTTTTTCTTTACCAACTATTGATCATACTTTGACAGAGTTTGGATCAGGGTTTGAAGAAATTTTAAAGTTAGTCTCTGGAATTCTCACAGACTGGTTTAACTGATAGTTATCTGATCATCTTCAGTGAGATGATCAAAACATGGTATAGTTACATCATCATCTCCCTATTTCTTTTTACCACATTCCTATTAATAGCATAAGAGAAATGAGTTTCTCTACTTTTAAAATTTAGATGTGAGAAAATTCACTGTTTGTTGTACAGTTCAATGAAAATCAACAGATATATTCAGTCACGGGAGCACCATTAAAATCAAGAGACAGAATGATTTTAACAGCCCCAAACCTTTCCTCCTCCTCTTTTATAGTCAATCTCTTTGCAACCATTAACTCATAAAACCCATTGATCTGTTCTCTCTCCTGATAGTTTTGCCTTTTCCAGAATGCCATGCAAATGGAAGAATGTATTTGCAGTCTTTTGAGTCTTGGTTCTTACATTAGGCTAATACATTCAAATTCATGCACATAATTACATGTTTGATTCTTTTATTGCTAAGTACTATTCTGTGTATATAGTGATTTTTAATACTTTCATTGATTTAAAGGCATTTAGATTGTTTGTAGCTTTTGGAATTGTCAATAAAGCTGTTGAAGCATTCACACACAGGTTTTTCTATCAAACATTAATTTCTATTTCTCTTGAACAAAAACAATATGGTAGGGTCCTGGGTCATATGACCATTATGTATTTCAGTTTGTATTAAGAAATTGTTTTACCAAGTTATACCATTCTGCATCCTCATCAGAAATGTGTGAGGTTACTAGTTGACACTTTTCTATACTCATTTATTTTAACATCACACATCTCTCTTTTTTACAAAATGAATGTTGAAATCATTTGCCAATTTTAAAAATTGGATTGTTAGATTTCATTCAATTAGATTGATAAATTTTTATGTATTCTGTATATAAATTATTTAACAGAAAAAGTGACTCATGGATATTCCCTCCCAGTTTGTGATTAGTTGTTTTATTCTCTTAAAAGCTTTTCACAGGGCAAATGTAACAAAAATATTGATGATATCCAATTTAGAATCTTTTGCCTCAAAATCACAAAGATTTTCCTCCTATGTATTTTTCTAAAAGTTTTATAGTTTTACATTTTTTATGTTGTACAGTAATCCATTTGGAATTAGTCCTTATGTAAGATGTAAATAAATGAGTATAGAAAAGTGTCATATTTTAGACAGTGTTAGATATCAGGGAATTATAAGTTAAAACTGTGACTACATATCTGTTAGAATAAGTTAAAAAATTAACAATACTAACTGATTGTGAGGATGGAGAACAACTAGTAACCTCACACATTTCTGGTGGGGATGCAGAATGGTATAACTTGGTAAAACAATTTTTATGATGTGCATGTTATTTAAGGTCACCACTTCACCATATATATGGCATGTAGAACTGCTTACATTCAACTCCTCAAGACACCAGTGAATTTTTAAATACTTACCCCACCCCTCCCCACCACGCTTAGATGTACATTATATATATTTGTGCTCATGACGTTTCTATTGGGTTTATGTTTTCCCATCTCAACTCTCTCTACTCAGGAGAAACAATGCCATAACCATCTGTACTTCAGAGATTACTCTGGCTTTTATTTTCAAAATTACAAGTCTCTGATCTTTTTATTTAAAACCATTGAGCAGACTGATTTAGAGATGAATTGATGGTGCCATATCTGAGATATTATCACCCTTTAAACTCTTAACTATAAAGGTTAAAACAACAGCTATCAAGAAACAGAAACTTATGTCAAGCTAGGACAACTGACAGTACTTGTCCTGCAATTATTTGCTCATATATCCATGACAAAGAGCAAGAATATTATATATTCATAATTGTGTCTCCAGAATCTAAATCAGAGTACAGAGCAGATCATGCATAAATGAATATGGTTGTACATTCTGTGTCATAGGAACTGCTGAGCTAGAGTCAGAAAACAAAAACAAAAAAATAATTAAGTATAAAAAGGAAAAAAATGATTTTGGAACAAATAAATATTAAATTTTCTTACGTTACCACTGCACCCTAACATATACCTCCTTCCCCCTTTTACTCAATATTTATGGTTTTCTTAAGTCCACACTTTTTTTCCAAATTCATCTATTCTGTTCCAACTGCTGCTGGTTTCATGTACATCTTCACTATTTTGTACCTGCATTGTAGCCATGGCCTTTTTCACAGTACCCTGTATCTCCCCTCTTCAGGTCATGTTCTTCTTGGCCCCAGATATCTCATTCTGATAAAAAGATGACATTTTCACCCTTGACTTACAAATCTTTCAAAATTTTCCCATTGCCAAAGAAGTGATTTCAAATAATTTTCTTTAGAACTTTGGGTTTCGAAGTTGTGATTCCAATGTTTGATATGGGCTCAAAATTTAATTTTGAAACATCAATCCTTAAATGTTTTAAAAAGTTAAACAAGGGGCTGGGTTGTAGCTGAGTGGTAGAGCACTTGCATGGCATATGTCTTGGGGTTCAATCCTCAGGATCTCTCTCTCTCTCTCTCTCTCTCTCTCTCACACACACACACAGGAAAAAGGACAAATGACCTATCCCTTCTGAGAAGATAAATTGGATTTGGACTTCTAAGTACAGCTAAAAATTCTGGACATTATCTTTCTTACCATTTTTTTCTCCCTTCTCCTCTTTCTTGCTTCTTTTTTTCTCTTTTTTCCCCTGAGTTCTCTTCCTCTACACTAATAGGATGGACATTATTTCTTAAAAAAAAAACTAAAAAGATTCTGAACACGGAAAGAGGAAGATAAACAGGCTTAGAATCCTAAGACCCAGTACATTGCAAAGTAGTGAGTTCCCTGGGATTACTTTTTGTTTTGTATATCTTCAAATTTGAATTAGAAGAAGCAGAGAACCTGGAAATGCAAAAAGAAAATCAAAAAAGACAAACATTTCTTCAACAAAGTCTACTGTTTGAAGCAGTATAATCAGGAAACACAAGCCTAGAAATATATAAATCCTTTCAGATAATTACAGGCTTTCTCACAAGAGACCACAAAATAACTGGTACATCCTTTATCCATACCAGCAAAGGTTGAGAGGGTAGCTCCTCATATACTGAATAAGGCAACCTAAACACCATGCCAGAGTAGCACCAAATGAAGCCAAGTTTGTGGACTAGGACTTTCACACCCATAGGATAATAAAGGACCTCCTCTCCTGGGGTCAGTGGAGTCCACATGGGCAGCCAATACTTCAACCCATTTGAGAGTAACAATGACCTCTCCCCAGCACCACACGGAAGCCCAGTAGAGAATTAGTGCTTTCACCACTGTCCATCTGCAATAGGAAATCCTCCTCCCCTTTGGGGTCAGTGGAGACATGTGAAAGAAATGACACAGCATTCCTACTCCTCCAAGCTAGGGGGCTAACTAACTACAAGACATAAGTATGACAGCTTCCATCTTGGAGAGAAAACAGTTTATTGACATGGATTTCTTCCTTGGAATTACATTTTCCAAGCACTGAGAGAAATTGACCATCAATCCAGATTTATATATCAAAGGGAAATATCTTTCAAGAATAGAGTGGAAATCAAGGTATACTCAAATGAAAAAAAAATTAAAAGAATTTGTCACTAGTAGAATTATACTAGAAAAAATAGCTAAGGAATATTCCATAAAGAGAAAGAAAACAATACACACAGGAATTTTGGAACACAAGAAGGAAGAAAGAAAATAGTAAAGAAATAGGAGTAAATACAATAGCCTTTCCTTTTCCTTTGAGTTTTAAGGCAATTATATCATACACAGCGAGGTTAATGAAATATAAAGAAAGGTAATTTTTCTGTATTTCACTTGAACTGGTGAAATTATGAAGTTTATATTAGCATAGTATTACCTAGAACGACCCCTAAAAAAAACTAACATATGAAGAGAAAATTTTTAAAAATCTATGGATAAATAAAAGTAGAATTATATATATATAGTAAAAATAACCCATTGGAAGCCTGGAAAAGAAATCAAAGAAAGAAAATACAAAATATCTTAAGCTTTAACATAGAATAAATTATATTAAATGCAAATTGTCCAAATAAGATCAATTACAGAGACTGTCAGAGTGTATTAGAGATCATGACCCAACTATATATATATATGACTTAAATAAACTGACTTCAAATATATTATGTAGGCAGATTGAATGTTAAAACAAAGATATAACATGCAAGAATTAATCAAGAGAAAGCAGAAGTGGCTCTATTAATAATAGGAAAAAATAGGCTTTAGAGCAAATGGAATTGCTAAAGACACAGAATGATATTGTGTAATGATAAAAGGATCAATGCATCAAGAATACATGCAATTGTGAACATATAACAACAAACAATAGGACCACAAAATACATGAAGCAAAACTTGATAGAACTGAAAGGAGCAATAGACCATTCAACAATTATAGTTGGAGACTTCAGTCACTTCTCTTTTTGGATAATGATAGAACAACTTGACAGAAACTTATGAAGAATATAGAACCCAACACCATCAAAAACAGGCTCTAATTGATCATTCCCCCAGTGAATGCATTCAGTAACAGAAGACTACAAATTCATTTCAGGCATCTACAGAACGTATACCACAATACAGTAATACCTGACTGGGGAAAAATACAAATTTTAAAAAATTTAAAATTTAAAAGAATTGAAATGTCACAACATGCCCTCCAACCACAAGAAAATCAAATGAGAAACCCATTGCAAAAAAAGGGGGGTCTCCAAATATGTGAAAATACATATAAATAGTCCATAAACCAAATTATATATATATAATTCTACTTTTATTTATCCATAGATTTTTCTCCAGGGAAGACAAAAAAAGATACACTGGATTGAATGTAAATGAAAATGCAACACATTAAAATTTGTAGAGTGGAGTAAAGGCAGAATTGAGGAGGAAATTTATAGCATTAAATGAATATATAAGAAGAAAAGCCTTAAGTAATTAATCTCAACTTTGACTTTAAGAATATAATTTAGGAAAAGGATAATAAATAAAAAACCTGCAGAGGGAAAAGACAAGTGGAGTTAACATTGGAAATCTTTAGAGCACAAATAAAAACAGTGGAAGAAAGATCTGTCCCTCTGAAAAGATTCATAAAGTTGAAAAGCCTCTAATAAGGCTAACAAAGAAAATAGAAGACAATAATTACTAAAAACCAGGATTGAAACATACCATCCCAGAACTTGAAGACATCAAAATAATCACAAAGGAATGCTATGGACAACTGCACATGGACTGACTTTACACCCATAGGATAATAAAGGCCTCCTCTCCTGGGGTCAGTGGAGTCCACTGATGGGCTTATTTCTCAAAAAAAAATCTACCATAACTCATTCATAAATGTAAAAAAATATTCCTATATGAATTAGGAAATTGAATTTGGTTTTTGAAATTAAAAAAAAAAAGAAATTTCCTGGCTCTTAGAGTTTCCCTGGAGAATCCTACCATATATTTAAAGATGCACTAACATAAATTCTACACAGTCTTTTCCAGGAATAAAAATAGATGGGATATGTCTCAATTTATTTTACAAGACTAGTATAAATTTGTTACTAAAACAAGACAAAAAAAATTTCTTTTGAAGAAGAAAAAGAGGGGGAGGAGGAAAAGGAGGAGGAGCAAAAACACAATAAGAAGAATTAAAGGCCAAAATCAATCAAGCACATATACATACATATCCTTAAAAAATAGTAGTAAATTGAATTCAGTAATATAAAAATAATAACTATATACCATGAACAAATGAGGGTCATTCAAAGGACTTTTTTAAATTTTCAAAATTAATTAAAGAAATACACCATATAACTAATGAAATAAATCCCAAAAAAACTAGGAAGAGAGGTGAACTGCCTCAACTTGATGAAGACCATCACTGGAAAACCTGTAGACACCATTTTACTTAATGATGAAAGAATTCCCCTGAGATCAGGGACAAGGCATTGATGTTCACTCTTATTCATCATTGTAGTAGAAATCACAGCCAGAACAATAAGGCCAAAAATGAAAAAAATTCAGAAGTAAAGGAAGAAATACAATAAACATTGTTTACAGATATCCTCTTTTACCTATGTAGAAAATTTTGAATAATCTGCAGAAAACCCCCATTGAAAACAATAAATTGTTTTACAAATGTCAAATGCATAATATTAACACATGAAAAAAATCACATCCCTACATTCTACCAAGAAACACATAGAACCTGAATTTAAAAACACAATACCTAGCCAGGAACAGTAGCACATGCCAGTAGTTCTAGACATTTAGGAGGATGAAACAGTAGAATTGCTTAAGCCCAAGAGTTTGAGACCACTTTTGGAAACATAGTTAGATCCTGCCTCAATAACAAAATTAAAAAATAAAGACAACAATAGTAAGTACCATTCATGATTGTGCCAAAGAAATAAAATCCAAAGGCATAATAAACCTAGAAAAATATGTGAACTGTTTATATCCCAGAAATGACAAGAGGCTTATGAAAAAGTTAAAAAAAAATACATAGGAAGATATGGTATGTTCATGTATTGGAAGACTACGTTTTAAAAATGTCAGTTAGTTGATCCCAGTTTACCTTTAGTTTAAATGCAATTCCTGTGAAAATCCCAGAGAAAAATTATAGGCATATATAAACTTGCTCCAAAATACATATTAAAAGGAAAAGGCCTAGAAAACATAAAACAAGTTTCAAAGATAAGAAAACAGTGAGGAGAAGACAATTTAATCAAAGACTTAATGTAATACAGACAATGTGATATTGCTGAAAGAACAGCCACATAGATAAACAGAATAGAATGAGTAATCCAGAATTAGCCCCTAAAAACCTTTTAGTTAGATGTGTTATAAAAATTCTCTCTGATTTATCTTTTCTTTTCTCAGTATTATTTTTTTTTCAAACAGAAATTGTATATATTTAGGTGTATAATATGATATATGTATATATTGTGAAATGGCTAAACCAACTAAAAAGCATATTTATTACCTCATATACTTAACATTTTTGTGGCATTAGAACACATAAAAGCTACTCTTCAGTATATTTTAAGTATTCAACATTTTGCTATTAGCTATAGTCATTGTGATGTGAAATAGATCTCTTCAACATATGCTACCTATCTAACTGAAATTTTGTGTCCTTTGATCAATTCTCTTTTGATTTTTCACAGAAGTAATGACCTAGGAACTAATCAAAGTTAAACCTACATCATACCCAAGGAATAGTTCATGATTTCTCTCCTCAAAAACAATAGGTTAAGGATAACTTTTTCAACTAATGGTTCTGCAGCAATTGACATCAGTAACTAAGACTCATCTCCAAGAGCTAACATTAGGTAAAACACAGACTTAACACCAAAAGTATGAACCTTAAGGTGAAAAACTAATGAATTGGACCTCATCAAAATTAGGCATTTTGCACTGTAAAATACCTTGTAAATGGAGTTGGAGAAAAAATATTTGTAATCCAAATATCTGATAGACAAGTATATAAAATATATGAAGAACCTTCAAAATTAAATAGTAAAACCTCTCAAAGCTCCAGAAATAAAAATAAATTTATTTTTAAAAAATTGAGGTATGGCTGGGCACAGTGGTACATGCCTATATTCACTGTAACTCAGGAGGCTGAGGCAGGAGGATTATAAGTTCAAAGCCTGTCTCAGCTACTTAGTGAGTCTCAAAGCAACTTAGTGAGACCCGATCTTAACTCAAAAAGATAAACAAAGTCTGTATATGTGGCTGAGTGGTTAAACAACTCTGGGTTCATACCCTGGTACCAAAAAAAAGATTAACACATATGAAGACATTGATCACTTAAAATGGGAAATGGGTAGCCACAAGAAAGTAAAGTAGACCCAGCAATTGCACACTTGGACATTTATTGCAAAGAAATTAAAACTTATGTTCTCACAAAATTTATACATGCATATATGTGGCAGTGTTAGTCACAATCACAGAAACATGCAAACAGCCCTATTATCTTTCAATGAAAACAGCTAAATTATCCTTCAATGAGTTAAACAAGCTGTAGTACATTCATATGATGGAATAGTATGCATTAATCAAAAAGACAAAATATTGACAAACCAAATTAGCTGAATAAATGTTCCAAAGAATTATTCTAGTGAAGATGAATTTTTAGATATTGCATATTGTGTTATTCCATTTAACTAATAATACTTAATAAGTAAAATTTTAGAAATCAAGAACGTCTTATTGTTTGCCAAGAGTTTGGGAGAGAATTGGATAGGGAGGGAATCAATAAAATGGCACTATGAGGAAGGGAGTCTTGTAGTGATGAAAATATTTTATATCTTGACTGTAGCAATGTCACTATGTTGGTTGTGATATTGAATTCTAATTTTTAAAGAAGGTGTTGTTAGATACCACTTTGTGTGGTTTCCTATTACATTAAGTGAAATCTGTATTTTGTGTAAATGTGACATTGTCTTAGTTAGACCTGGAAAATCATAATTAAATACTGTAATTTGATACGTAGAGGGAACTAGGTAAAGGGAATATAAGATCTCTTTGTATTATTTTTATGGTCTCTAAAAATAAAAATTTGAATTTAAAAGAAATCTATACACAGAAAAGAATGACATTAAACAGAATTCATACTCAATATTTAGTCAGAATTAGCATGTTTGCAATTATTAGGTCATTAACAAGTAATGATAGGTAAATTTTTTTCATGGAAATAAAGAATAAATTAGTTGTCTATGCACATATTGGAATTTTTGCAAACGATTTCATTGATTATGCACATTATAGTTTTGAATTGTTTCTATAATAACAAAATAACTGAGCAACAACAGAAAAGAACAAATGTAGAAAGGTCTGGTTTATACATGTCTTCTAATGTAAAACTGTGTGAGACTTTTTCTATACTTTGAAGAGTATGTGGTATAAATTAGATTTCTAGAAGAGCTCAGCAAATTTATCAATGTATGATTTTATCAGGTGTAGGAGATTTTGGAAAGTGTCATATCCTAAATATCTATGCTTATTATTTTATGATAAGAAATGATAGTAGCTATTAAACATTTTTAGTAACTAAAATCTGAAACAAAATTTATTTTTTTGTTTATAGTCTAGGACAATTAGATAATAGTCCATGTTGCAAGGCAATCCTAGCAGGCAGGCGACTATACTGGTAGTGACCTAGGAATTGACTCAAGTTAAACTTACATCATGCCCAAGGAATAGTTGGTGGTTTCTCTCCTCAACTTGGGAGTAGCTGGTGCTATACAATGAGTTTTGCCTTGGCTATTGCTGCAAGCATAAGACCAGTCTCTGCCTTCCAAATCCATGTTTGTCGAAAAAAAATTGTGTTGGTTCCTCTGTAGAAAATTTATTGACTATGTATATACATGTGTCTATTCAATCTTTCTATTCTATTCTGTATACTTATTTGTTTACCCTTATGCTAACACTACCTATCTTAAGTACTGTAGGTTTTTAGGAAGCCTTGAAATCAGAGGGTATTAGTTTCCCAACTAGAGTTTTTGTGATATTATTTTTGACATCCCAGATCATTTGTATTTTGATATAAATTTTAAAATTAACATTTTAACTTCCACTTTTATAAATTTTCACTTTTGTAGATATCTATGTTTTGTATAGTCTGCGATTATGATATATTTTAATTCATAGGTGATTGAAAAATAAAAAATAAAAAATAAAAAATACCTTAAAAATACTGAGCCTTTCAATCCATAAATATGGTGTATCTCTCTATTTACTCATGCCTTTTATAATTTATCTCAGCTCTATTTTAATCTTTTGGTCTAGATATGTACATATTTTTGATAAAATATCCCTAAAAACTTTCTTTCATGATATTACTTAAATGGTTTATTTTAAATTTTTCATAATACAGACATATAATTAAATTTTGTTATTAAGAAAATTCCTGCTGTATTACTTTGTGTGTATTTCTTGGTTTCTCCCTCCACCTATGTAATAGAGGCAATAATATCAACAAACTTTTAAGTTTTTAACTGTCCTATGAACAGTTAATAAGTAAAAATATAATAAAAAAAACCCTAGTGATGACAGAGAGGTCCAATGGTATGCTGCAGAGAGTATGTTAAAAAATTTCACATACAAAGATAATTCAGTTAAATGACATAGCCTCATTCCTACATAAGATTTTTCATACCTCAGGTTAGAATTCATATAATTTTTTTGAAAAAGGTTGCTTTGAAATGCTTATGCAATTTGTTTTATTTTGAAGTTGAGCAGGGTAGACTATTCTGAGATGACAATTTAAAAAGAGATGTAGACATTGAGATGGTTCTGCCCTCACAGTGTGGATCAGTGTTGCCAGAATTTACCCACTCTATGTCCTTCAACACCTCACTTCCCCGAACCTCTGCTTGTTCCTCAGAAACTCTGTGTGGTTTCCTATTACATTAAGTGAAATCTGTATTTTGTGAAAATATGACATTTTCTTAGTTAGACCTAGAAAATAATAATTAAATACTGTCATTTGACAAAGACCCATATAGAATCATGATAGAGACTCTTATTTCAAGCATAACTGAAAAGCTTAAGTTCAAAATTTTAAAAATAGAAAAGAAAACTGGTTATGATATAAACATCAAAATAGATCATTATCTGAATTGCTATTTCTTCTCTATTTTTTCAAATAATTCATACCAGTAGGGATGAAAGTGAACAGAAGGGAGATAAATGATGTATGAAGAAAATATAGCACAACTCCCCCCCTCACTGCCCCCCCACTTAGCCTGCCCTTGTTGGGTCCCCAGCCTGCTCTGTAGCGGTAGCGGTGGTTCCTTAGAAGCCTTAATCAACTCCCCCACCCTGGTCCAGTTCTCTATCCAGAGGCTCACATGAAGATGATTAGCTCAGAGGAAGTGTTCTGGATTTCCTGGTTCTGTGGGCTCCATGGCAATGAATTCTTCTGTGAAGTGGATGAAGGCTATATCTAGGACAAATTTAATCTTACTGGACTCAATGAGCAACTGTCTCAATATTGACAAGCTCTAGACATGATCTTGGACCTGGATCCTGCTGAAGAGCTAGAAGACAACCCCAACCAGAGTGACCTGATTGAGCAGGCAATTGAGATGTTGTATGGATTGATCCATGCCCGCTACATCCTCACCATCTGTGCCATCTCCCAGATGTTAGAAAAATACTAGCAGGGGGCATTTTGGCTCCTGAACCTGTGTGTACTGTAATGAACCAGCCAATGCTTCCCAACAGCCTTTCAGACATCCCAGGCGAGGCCATGGTTCAGCTCTACTGTCCCAAGTGCATGGATGTGTACACACCCAAGTCTTTGAGGCACCATCACAAGGAGGGTGCCTACTTTGGCACCAATTTCCTTCACATGCTCTTCATGGTGCATCCAGAGTACCAGCCCAAGCAACCTGGAAACCTAATGACCCAATGGGGCCCGTAAAGTAAATAAAACTATAATAAATAAAATAAAAGTCAATTTAATTTTCATAATCCAGAGAGATCTATCATTGGCATGCTAGCATATTTCCTTTTAGTCACTCTTTCCACATTATAAGACACACACACACACATGTATATATGCTCAAATGCAGATTTTTTTGGTCCTTATTACTATATGCTATTTTTTGGGGGGGGCATCAAGGATTGAACACAGGAGTGCTTGACCACAGAGCCACATTTCCAGCCATTTTATGTATTCTATTTAGAGACGGGGTCTCCCTGAGTTTCTTAGAGCCTTGCTGAATTGCTCAGGACCTCACTAAGTTTCTACGGCTGGCTTTGAACTTGCAATCCTTCTGCTTTAGCCTCTTGAGCCCCTGAGATTAACTACATCCATTTTTATTACCCAATGACAATTTCCCATGACCTCGAGGTTGAACTTCAGCAATCTGAATCAAAATGTTCAGTCATAAGTTATAAAAATGTTGAACTTAATCACTCTCTCATTAGTAATATTTAGACTATTTCAAAGTTTTAAAACTGCAAAAAATTCTGTAATAAACATTGTTGTACATAATAAATTTCTAGGAAAAAAATATTGGGTCAAAGAAATGATTTTTACAGGCTTTGATTCCTACTTTGCTTTTGTTTATTGAGGTTAAGAAATTTAAACCAGCACCAATTTTACATAAAAGTAAACAATACTTTTTGCTCTCATCAGAATTGAGAAATATCATATGAAAACCAATGTTTTATTAGTTTAAGTTGGCAGTTTTTATAACATTAGTGAGATTTGACATTTGTTTTTAATGTGTCACCAACTTAATTTATTATTTTATTGTTAAATTATATATTTGTACTATTTATCTAAGTTTCCCCTAAGTTTTCATTTTTTTTTCTTAGTAGATTTTAAAAGTTTGGGCAGGGGGTGTAGCTCAGTAGTAGAATGTTTGCCTACTATGGATGAGGCCCTAGATTCTATCTTCAAATGAAAGAAAAGAATCTCAAAGGAAAACAAATACTAAAAGCAAAAATATTTTAAGATCTCTTTACATATAAGGGACACTAACTCCTTGCCATATTTGTTGAAAATATTTGTTTTACTTTTTGTTATATCTTATTATATATATATATATATATATATATATATATATATATACACACACACATACAATAACACAGTATTACACACATATACACATATAACATACATGGATATTTTCATATAACAGGGGAACTGATATTTTAATTTGCTATTTCTGTCAGATCTTTTATGCTTTAGAAGTCCTAGCCTGATTTAAATATATATATACTTCAATTTGTTTGTTTCATCTTTTATATTTAACTGAAATTTATTTTTATTATTTTATGAGGGTCTTCTGAATATTTAAACAATTATCAAGGAATATTTATGTCTAATTGTATATTCTGCTACATATTTTCAAAATAAATTTCATCCTAAAATAAATTCTAATATAGGTCAACATAGAATTCAGGGCTCTTTTTTCTCTATTTTTCTGTCTAGATATACTTGGATTATCATGTACTAGTTCTCAGAGCTACTGGGGAGATAAAAATACATGCTAATCTTGAAATCTTAATACTATATTTCTTATAGATGCAGTATTCAATAATAAAATTATATATGACTTAAATTTGCATAATGGAGATACCAAAATTTGCTTTTTCTTGTTTTGTCTTCCAGAACTCCCCAGGAGCAGGAATATTTAGACCTGCCTGAATGTGATAAATCTTGGCCTTAGGTACATAATGTAATTATCTGGGAAACTGGAAGAATATTGAAGAATATTGAAAAACTGGAAGAATATTCAATCAAGTAGCTCAAGAAAGAATACTGTGAAAAGACAATTAACAACATTTGCTTTTCTATTTCTTATTATCTGTCAAAGTAATTTGCAGAAAATGCATCAGGTATGTTTACAAAATTTTTGTGCTCTAGAAGTTTTTGTAAATCTCAGGCACTAAAAAGTTAAAGCAAAACATCTCAAAATTGGCCCTGGAATTCTTTAGAAGTATTATTTGATGAGTGTGGAGTTAGTCCAGTATTTCATTTACTTTTGCATTCTTTGGTTTATTTGTTTACTCAGCAAATGGAGTCACCGTTTTTTAAGCAGACAAATGCTAGATAATAAGAACAAAAATCATAAGCAAACCAGGAATATCTTTTATCCTTATAAGGTATATACTCTATATAAGGTATATACTCTAAATAAGGTATATAATCTAGCGGGGAGACATAAGGATCCAAGTATAATAAATATGTATGAAACTGCAGATCAGATGCTGGGAAAAGCCAGAGGCTTTTTAATTGGTGAATGAAATAAGAGAATAATTAATTGAGAAAATAATTCATGAGCTGAGGCAAATTTATATGGAGTTAATTAGGAAAGAGTAGGAGCAATAATATGTATACCAAAAAGCAAGCATACACAATAGTCATGTGGTAGAAGGAAGCAGGGAGATAGAACAATTGTGAGGAAGTTAATTTGTGGAGCAGATGGGGGCAGGATTTTCTGCTTTTATTATAAGAGTCAGAATGTATATTAAAAGATGTTAAGTCATGTATAACTGAAAAGAACCAATACATTTTTAAAAAGATGTTAGGAGCCAAAAATGATGTTGTTAATTATATTTTCTTGCTCCACTCTGAAGAGTTGATTGAGCAGGGGTGCTGGTGCTATTTACAGACTAGATGGAATTTAATGGAGCAGATATTTGAAGGTTATGCATACAATCTAGGGTAGTGATGTTTAGAAGCAGTACTAGATCCAAAGCCTGCAAAAAGCAGTCAATCTTACCCATACTTGTTTTTGAAAATACAGCTTTGTAAACACACAGACCTCTTGAAATTTACAATGTCTATGGATATTTTCATGTTTTAATGACAAAATTGGGTAGTTTTACCTAAGACTGTGTGAGCCTGAAGGCCTGAAATATTTCCATCTTTCCCTTTTCAGAAAAAAAACTTGCCAACTTCCAGATCATTAAAACAATTATTCTATTGATCAAATTTTCTACTTCTGGTAAAGTACTGTAATTTATATTATTTGTATTAATAATATTTTGTGACTTAGTAGTGAATATGCTACTCATTTATAAATTCTTTGCCTCAGAATCTGTGTTTATATGACTTTTTATATGCTAATGTGCATTTAATCTTCTGGGTTTGATTGATAAAAGCTGAAAATATTATCTCTACTTAATAAGAGATTTCAAAGTATTAGCACAGAAACTACATTATTTTATAGTTTTTCCATTTTCTCATGCAATGATTTCTTTTAATACCTTTTTACTATTTTTTAATAGTTGATATTTGTCTATCTTCTTTAGTTTAAATATTTAGTTTATTTCCATTCTATATTGTTTATTAAAGCATGTCTAAGGCCATATATATTTTTAAGTAAATTATTCCTCTGAATGCTATTAGATAATTATTTATTATTCTATGCTACATTAATAATAATAATGTCTGAGTTATTTTGGTTTTATTCTATATCAAGAGTGCACTAAATTCTTTATTTTACTTATTTCTTATTGAATGGCTGTTTAAATGTTATTATCTCTCTTTTATAGTGATCAGAAGTTACTATTGAGAGTTTTGTTATTTTACCCAAGTTTATTATCACAGTATATAACAAATACATTTTTATCCTTCTTGTGATGCAAGTTTGTTTTGAATCAGCTAGGAGGTACTATCATGCTCATATTTCAGATGCAATAAAAAAATTAACAATAACACAGCAGAAAGACATCTACTAGTTATAATATACCCAGTAATCTAAAGTCCTTGTTTCTGCTTAGTTGAATAAAAAGAAATGATCAAAAGATGTTTAGTTTTGTTTTTTTTTTTTTTTTTTTTTTTTGTCAGAGATGGAGATAGAGATGCAGATGGAGATGAAGTGAGGTCATAAAAGATTTTTATTAGTGCCTAAAAGAATTTGATTGTAGAATACTCTTTGTGAATTGACGTGGGTTCTACTTCTGTTACAGTTTGGATTCCATAGGTCCATGAGTTGAAGGGTTAATTCGCAGCCAATAGTGTTGATGAGAAGTGGTACAGCTTGTAGGAGTTGGGGCCTAATGGAAGTAAGTTAGGTTATTGGGGGTGTTCCCTTGGACAGGATGTTGGCATTCTGACCCCTACCTCTTTTCCTTTGTTTTCCACCTGCCATGAGTGGAGCATCTCTGCTCAACCAACACCTCCTTCCTGCTGCAGTCTGGCTGAGCACAAAATAACAGAGCCACCACAAAAGCCTTGTAGATTCCAACAGCAACTCTTTTTTCCCGAACTCTCACTGGCACTCTACATGCATATTCTAGGAAAATACACTCCCTCCACTGGGCTCTGCATACCAATACTCTCAGAACCCTGAGAGAACTCAACGGGAACTCAGGGAACTCAAGGAGCGGGCACCTAAGGCAGCAGGATATGCTCTATTCCCAGCAGGATCCACCCTAAACCTGGAGCCTCCCTATTCCCAGAAGGATCCTCCCTAATCCTGGAGCCACCCTAATCCAGCAGGATCCACCCTAAACCTGGAGCCACCCTAATCCCTGAGCAGGGTCACCTTTCAACCAAAAATGCCATACGTCATTCCTACTTAGCTATGGCTCTCAGCATCTCCCCACTTCTAATTAATTAAACAACAAGCAATGTGGCTTAGGGACCATGCCTGTTAGGTTGTCCAATTCAACATATGGTTCTTACCTGTCATCGGATGAGCTGACGTCTAGGCATCAGCCTCCTGTCTTAGGTTGGTACCACTGTAATTGGATCATACCTGTCACTGACTACCGGTCTAGCATACAACCATACTTGCGGATAGGCCTATGCACCAGTGCCTCACCTCTGTTGGCCCCAAATTTTGCTTTGGTGCCAGTGGGGGGTGAGGTTCTGTGCTTCACCTCTGTTGGCCCCCAAATTTTAGACTATCACTAGCAGAAGGGAGGAGGGTACAGAAATGCCACAACACCAAGCCAATTGATGGCTCTTTGGGAAAATTTGTATTACTGGTGACACCATCAGCAAAGATATGCCAGCACTACCACAATTTGCTTCACCAAACGATAGTTCACAATGCATACAAGTGTTACATAGTCCAGGCAAGTTCTGCAAGCAGTTCAAAGCGGAGGAATCTATCAATATGTCCATTTACACCCAAAGTAAATTGACTCACTGATTGAGCATTACTCGTTGAGTTATTATTCATTAATGCATCAGTTTATACAGTTTACTGTGATAGCTATCATAGAAGCTGTAGTTTGGTTTTATCTTTGTCTTCACCAGCACTGGGATGAAGATAGGAATTCTGGCAATGATGCTAAAAAGAAATT
This sequence comes from Urocitellus parryii, assembly GCF_045843805.1. Lineage (NCBI taxonomy): Eukaryota > Metazoa > Chordata > Mammalia > Rodentia > Sciuridae > Urocitellus > Urocitellus parryii. The sequence goes on from NW_027553833.1 coordinate 2,460,810, forward strand.
ATGTAACATTCCATCAGCTACTAAGAAAATAATTTTCTGAACAATTTACATTATCCTGAACAGAGTTATTAAATATAATGAAAAGGAAAGGTGAAAGTAAACAAACAGATCTGTTAACCTCCTTTAAAAACAATAATTAACAGCTGTTTACCTAATTTAAATTAAACCATTTAAATCACGTGAATAAAAAAAATTCGGATCCATGTTTTCATGAGCATTCCTCATATATGAAATATAGACATACGCACATACAGACATACAACACAAAACACAAGAGTGCACACAAATGTACAACACAAATCAATAGTAAAGGCCTTGTAGCTTTACACAGGTGAAATCTCCATTGCAATGTTTAGAAACTCCACAGTCAAAAAATAAAACTGATCAGAAAAACATTAATCTAGGTCTGTATGAGCTCAAAAAATAAAATAGAACTTTATGATATGGGAAAAGGCAATAATAAAATAGATATTGAAAAAAGCATCCTGGTGAATCACTGTCGCAGATGTAAGAATAGCCAAGCTGGAGCTCTGGATATCAGCTGTTATGGATTTGAGTCAAATCATCTTCTTTTTGGTCTGTAGAAATTGCCTTGGCTAGTCTCTCTGGAATCCAAATTGGCTGCTGTTCTCCCTGTGGAAACCCACAAACAGAACACAACTCCAGACAATCACTGGGTCGGGACATTTCCATTGTCCTGTTATATTATCTTTCCAAAGTACCTTAGGCTTATGTACATTTTTTGGATTCATATGTCTTTCCACAACACTAAGCCCTGATGAATCCAAATTTAAAAAGTTTAGAGTAAAAAGAGTTATTTTAAGTTTATCTTTGGGGGGTATATACCCCTTCCCAATTCCCTCTTTTTGCTTTAATAAGTACATTTTAATAGTTTGATGAGCTCTTTCAACTATGCCTTCTCCCTGTGGATTGTATGGGTTTCCTGTTATATGAGTAATACCAAATGATGAGCAAAATTGTTTAAAAGAGGTAGAGGTATAGCTAGGACCATTATCTGTTTTTAATTGTTTTGGAACACCCACAGTGGCAAAATTTTGTAAGCAATGAGCTATAACATCTTTTGTTTTTTCTCCGGCATGAAGGGAGCCCATCAAAAATCCGGAAAAATGTTATCAACTGTAACATGCAAATATTTTAATTTTCCAAATTCTGGCAAGTGTGTGACGTCCATCTGCCAAATATGGTTAGGTATCAATCCTCTAGGATTTACTCCAAGATTAACTTGTGGTAAAAAGGTCACACAATTTTGACATTGTTTTATTATATGTCTGGCTTGTTCCTTAGTTATTTTAAAATGCTTTTGTAAAGTATTTGCATTGACATGGAACTTTTTATGAAAATTTGTAGCTTCTTCTAGTGTAGAGAAAATATGTATGTCATGTGTAGTTTTATCTGCTAAATCATTACCCAAACTAAGGGCTCCAGGCAATCCTGTATGTGCCCTGATATGTCCTATAAAGAATGGATCTTTTCTGTCCTAGATTAGACTTTGTATAGTGGAAAACAAAGAGAAAACAGTAGAGGAAGGAGAAATCCTACAAGCATCTTCAAGGGATACTATAGCATTAACTATATACTGACTATCAGAAAATAAATTAAATACAGAATCTTTAAACATCACAAAAGCTTGTAATACTGCATTAAGCTCTACCTTTTGAGCTGATTGTTTGGTACTAAAAATGTAAAAGTTTGATCAGGTGTAACTACTGCTGCTGTACCATTATTTGACCCATCAGTGAATATATTTGGAGCATTCATGATAGGGGTTTTTCTTGTCATTTTTGGAAAAACTACAGGATGCTTAGACCAAAAAGACAACAATGGATTTAATGGTAAGTGATTATCAAATGAAACATTAGATTTACACATGATTATTGCCCAAGTATTTAACTCATTAGCTAACTCATCAATTTGATCCATAGTATATAGAGTAATAATTTTATTGGGAGAAATTCCAAACACTCCCTTCACTGCTTTTATTCCTTTGAGTATTAATTGTCGTACAGCCTCAGGATACCTAGTGAGAATAGTGTTAGGAGAATAAGATAAAAGTATTTACAATAATGGACCTTCTTGCCAAAGTATTCCTGTAGGAATATTTTTTGTTGGTAGTACAATAAATAATAAAGGCAAACTTATATCAATTCTATCCAAATGCATATTTTCCATATATGTTTCAATAATTTTTAATGCATTTCTTGCTTTAGGAGTTAACATGCGGGGTGAATTTGGATCTGATGGACCTTTTAGAATATCAAATAAAGAATATCAAATAAATACCAACTCTCCTGTTGGTGTGCCTAGATAAAGCCTTATTCAATTTATGTCTCCCAATAACTTTTGAAAGTCGTTAAGTGATTTGAGTTGATCTACTTGTATTTGAATTTTTGGTGGACGGACCATGGTTGAGGATAATAGAACTCCTAGATAATTAATTGGAAAATTTAATTGTACTTTATCTCTTGCTATCTCTAGATTATAAGTTTTTAATAAGTCTGTAAGTGTGGCATAACATTCTAGCAATGTGTTTTTATCTTTATGTGCTAACAATACATCATCCATATAGTGAAATATTTGTAGTTCAGGATTTTGATTTCTAAGTGGCTGGATTGCTTTGTTAACATAGATTTGACTCTTAGTTGGACTGTTAGCCATCCCTTGAGGGAGTACTTTCCATTCATATCTCTGATCAGGACCTTCATGATTTAGTGCAGGGATAGTAAATGCAAAACGTGGACTATCCTTGGGATGAATTGAAAAAAATGCAATTTTTAATATCTATAGCTAAAACATGCCAGGTTTTTGGAAAAGCAGACAATTGAGAAATCCCTGATTGAGCAGGTCTCATAATAACCATCTCATTATTAATGGCTCTTAAATCTTGCAATAATCTCCATTTACCAGATTTCTTTTTTTTTTTTTTAAAGAGAGAGTGAGAGAGAGAGGGACAGAGAGAGAGAGAGAGAGAATTTTAACATTTATTTATTTTTCTTAGTTCTCGGCGGACACAACATCTTTGTTGGTATGTGGTGCTGGGGATCGAACCCGGGCCGCACGCATGCGAGGCGAGCGCGCTACCGCTTGAGCCACATCCCCAGCCCCCAGATTTCTTTTTGATGACAAAAATAGGTGCATTATGGGGAGATACAAAAGGTTGTATATGGCCTTCCGCTAATTGTTGTTTGACCAGAGCATGGGCTACTTGTATCTTTTCTTTAGTCAGGGGTCACTGAGGAACACACACTGGTCATTCTGATTTCCAAGTAATTTTTGTCTCAGTGGCCCTTTCTGAAAACCCAATCCATGTCTATTTTTATTCCTTGATCTATTTGAATATACTGTGTTCTTGTTCTCCTAATCTTTTTTCTTTCCTAAAACCTTGTCTAGCCCTAGTAGTGGGAGCATTAGGATTGATGTTATTTGTTAACATCAAACCTAATTGATCTAGGACATCTCGTCCCCATAAATTTATAGGAAGGTGATCCAATACATATGGCTGTATAGTTCCTTCACATTGACATTGCTTGAATGTTTGAGAAAGGTGACCCTGTTCAAGGACCAGGGTGGATCCGGGTTTAGGGTGGATCTGTGTTTAGGGAGGATCCTGCTGGATTAGGGTGGTTCCAGGTTTAAGGTGTATCCTGCTGGGAATAGGGAGTATCAGGCTGCCTCCAGGCACCCGCTCTTTGAGTTCCCCTTGAGTTCTCCCGGATTCAGGGAGTATTTTGGGATGCAGAGCAGAGTAGGGGAGTGGATTCCCCCAGAACTTGCGTGTAGAGTGCTGGTGAATTTTCCCCAGAACGTGCCTGTAGAGTGTGGGTGAGAGTTCAGGAATAAAGAATTGCTGTTTGAATCTACAAGGCTCTGAGTTGCTTGTGATTTTTTGTGCCCAGCCAGACTGCAGCACTCCCCCAGCAACCGGGTTTGAGGGGTCTCTCCCATGGTGGGAGGAATTCACTAGTCACTGGGTGTGGCCGTACCTCATCTCCTCCCTTCACTTGGGTACAAGGTGTCTGACTCCTAAATAGTGGGACCCCAGGACACTGGGTGCGGCCGGACCCAATCTCACACCAACCCTCATATTCGAGTGGTATCTTCCCTAGAGTGAGTAGTCCCCGGGATCCTGGTGCAGCCGCATACATGATCTTCCTCAGGCATCTGGGTTTGAGGGGTCTCTGCCCTAGAAGGGGAAGTCTTCTTGACCCTGTGTGCTGCGGTACTTGATCTACCTCTGAGTGAGATCGAATTTAGATGGGGGAAATCCCCTGACCCTGGGTCTAGGCGTATCTGATCTGCCCTTGGATCCCGGGTTCCAGGGATCTCAACACTAAATAGGGGGAACCCTGGACACTGGGTGCTTCTGTACCTGAAATTCCCCAGACATCTGGTTATAGGCATCTCGCCCCTAGAGGGAGGGTGTCCTCTGGTGTCTGGGTGTGACCGCACCTATCTCCACTGGCACCCGGGTTTGAAGGGTCTCACCCCTTGAGGTGGCGTCCATGGGTACCTGTGATAGGCGGTACCTAATATCCCCCTGGCACCCAGTTTTGAGGAATCTCGCCCCTAGAGGGGGGCATCCCCTAGACCCTGATTGTGGCCCTACTTGATCTCCCCATGCACCATTTGGAGGGTGTCGCCCCTAGAGGGAAGATTCCACTGGACCCTGGGTGCTGTGGTAGCTGATCTCCCCCCAGAAGCCGGGTTCGAAGGGGCGTCCCCTCTTCCTTGTGTGCAGTGGTACCTAATCTCCACCTGGGTTCACGGTGTCTCGCCCCTAGATGGAAGAGTCCCCTGGACCCTGGGTGCGGCAGTACCTGATATTCACCATCACCTGGGTTCCAGGTGTTTTTTTCCCTAGAGGGAGCATCCTATGGGCCATGGGTGCAGTTGTCAACCTGATCTCCCCTCTGCACGTAGTTTGCGGGGTCTCACCCCTAGTGGGGGGTGTCTCTGGACCCTGTGTGCTTCCGTACTTGATCCCTCCCTGAATCTTGTTTGAGTGGTCTCTATCCTAGATGGGGGAGTCCCCTGGACACTGAGTGTCACTGTACCTTATCTCCCCCCAGGACCTGGGTTCTAGGGCTCTCGCCCCTAGATTAGAGAGTCCCCTCAACAATGGCTGTGGCGGGAACTTTCCAGACACTTGTGTTGGAGAGGTCTCTCCCCTAGAGAGGGGAGTCAACTCAACCCTGGGTGCGGTGGTATATGAGTTTCCCCCAGGTTCGTGGGTCTTACACCTAGAGCGGGGAGAACCCTGGAATCAGGTTGTGGCCATATCTATCTCCCCCAGCACCATGTTTGATGGTCTTGTCCCTAGATGGGCGAGTTCACAGGCCCATGGGTGTGGCAATACCTGATATCCTCCATTCACCTGGGTGCAAGATGTTTTGTCCCTAGAAGATGGATTCTTCTGGACCATGGTTGCTGTCCTACCATATCTGATCTCCCTCCGGCAGCCAGGTTCAAGGTGTTTCGCCCCTAGAGGGGGAGTTCCCTGGAACCTGGGTACGTCGGTATCTGATCTCCCCATGGCCACCTGGTTTGAGTTGTTTCGCCCTAAAGTGGGGAGTCACTTGCACCCTGGGTGCTGCATCCTTGTTAGAGGTGATTCACCCATAGAGAGGAGAGGCCCTGGACCCTGGGTGCTGCCGTACATGATCTCTTCCTGGCATTTGTTTCGAGAAGTCTCTACCCTACATGGTGGAGTCCCCTTTACCCTGGGTGCAGCCTTAACTATTCTCCTCTGGCTCCCGGGTTTGTGGGGTCTCGCCCCAAGAGTGGCGAGTCCACCCGACCCTGGATGTGGCTGGAGCTCCCCCTACATGCTGGTTCGAGGGTTCTCCCCCCTAGAGCCGAGAGTCCCCTGGATCATGGCTGTGGCCATACCTGATCTTCCCCTGGCACCATGTTTGACCAGTCTCATCCCAAGAGGGGAGAGTCCCCTGGACCCTGGGTGCAGCTGTACCTGATTACCCACTGGCATCCGTTTTGAAGAGTCTCGTCCATAGGGGGTGTGCCGTGGACCTTGGGTGCAGTCATAACTGAAATCCCCCCCGCCCCCCCGCATCTGGTTAGAGGCATCTCGCCCCTAAAGGGGGTGGTCCCCTGGTCCTTGGGTGCGGCCGACTTGATATCCCCCCAGCACCCAGGTTCGAGTGGTCTCACCCCTAGTGGGGGGTGTCCCCTGGTCCCTAGTTGCAGCCGTACCTGATCTCCCCCCTGAGCCGAGTTTGAGGGGTCTCTCCCCGAGAGGGGGCATCCTCTGGTACCTGGGTATGGCCATATGTAATGTCCCCATGCACCAGGTTCGAGGGATATTGCACCTAGAGGGGAGAGTCCAGTAGACCCTGGGTGCAGTGGTACCAGGTCTCCCAACAGCAACTGGGTTAGAGCGGCCTTGCCACTATAGGGGGTATCCCCTAGACTTTTGTGAAGTGGGAGGTAATCTCTCCCCAGTTTTGAGGGGTCTCAACCCTACAGTGGGGAGTCCAATGGACCCTGGGTGTTGCAGTACCTGATCTTCCCCAGCACCCGTGTCCCAGGGATCTCCTCCCTTCAGGGGGATGTCCCCTGGTCCCTGGGTGTTGCCGTACCTGACCTCTCCCCTCCATGTGTTTGAGGGGACTCACCCCTAGAGCAGGGTGTCCCTGGACCCAGGGTGCGGCCGTACCTGATCTCCCCCCTTCACCTGGGTACAAAGGGTCTCGCCCCTAAATAGGGGGTACCCTGAACCCTGGGTGTGGTTGTACCTGATCTTCCCCGGCACCCAAATTCCAGGGGTGAGGCCCCTAGAGGGGGGCGTCCCCTGGACCCTGGGTGCGATGGAACCTTTTCTCCCACCAACAACCGGGTCTGAGGGGTCTCATCCCTAGATGGGTATTCCCTCGAACATGGGTGGGGCCGAAACTTATTTCCCACAGACACTCAGTTAACAGTGGTCTCGTCCCTAGAGGGGAGAGTCCTCTGGATACTGGGTGCAGTCGTACCTTATCTCGCCTAGGCATGGGGTTCCAGGGGTCTAGCCCATAGAGGGGGAATTTCCTGGACACTCTGATCAGCCATACCTTATCACCTCACACACCCAGGTTCCAGGTGTCTCGTCCTTAGAGTTGGGTGCCCCTGACCCTGGGTGCGGCCATAACTCACTTTCTTCCAGCCCCTGGTCTGAGGGTTCTCACCCCTAGCAGGTGTAGTCCCCTGGAGCCTGGGTACAGCCATACCTGACCTCCCCATGGCACCTGGTTTGAGGTGTCTTGCCCATAGATGGGGGACATTCCTTAACCCTGGGTGTGTCCATACCTCATCTCCCGCTACACCTGGGTTTAAGTGATCTCGTCCCTAGAGTGGGGAGTCTCCTGGATCCTGCCGAACCTGATTTCACCCCACCACCCGGGTTTGAGGGGTCTCTTTCTTAGATGGGAATGTCCCCTCGACCTTGTGTGCAGTGGTACCTGATCTCAACTCGGGTTCAAGAGGTCTTGCCCCTAGAAGTGGGAGTCCCCTGGAACCTGGGTCAGCCGTACTTGTTCTCTCACCATCCCCATGTTCGAGGGGTTTCGCCCATAAAGAGGGGGACACCTGGACACTGGGTGAGGCTGTACCTGATCTCCCCAGACACCCAGATTTGAGGGTTCTCACCCTTTGCGTGGGCGTCCCCTGGTCTCTGTTTGCAATCCTACCTGATGTTCCCCTAGCACCCAGTATCGAGAGGTCTAGCCCCTCAAGAGGGCGTCCCATGGACCCTGGGTGTGGCCATACCTGATCTCCCCCAGCACCCGGGTTCAAGGGGTCTCGTCCCTAGTGAGGGGCTTCACCTGAACCCCGGATGCAGCAGTACCTGATTTCCGCCCAGCACCTGGTTCCAGAGGTTTTGACCCTAAAGTGGGGAGTGCCCTGGACCCTGGGTGTGGCCATATCTTATCTACCCCCCAGAATCCGGGTTTGAGGAGGCTCACCCATAGAGGGGGGCATCCCTGGATCCTGGGTTCTGCTGTACCTGATCTCCCCCCAGTAGCTATTTCAGGGGTTTCTAACCTAGAAGGGGTAGTCCCCTGGACTCTGGGTGTGTCCTGTAACTGAAATCCCACAGCTCCTGTGTTCCAGAGGTCTTGCCCCTTGGGTGGGGAGTCCCCTGAACACTGGCTGCGGTGGGAGTTCCCTCAGACACATGAGTCGGAGTGGTCTCTCACCTAGAGGGGGGAGTCCCCTGGAACCTGTGTGTGGCTGTACCTGATATCGATCGCAGAGAACTCTTGAACATGCATGCTGGGGGGAGCTCTCACTGCAGGCAGGGTCGAGGAGACCCCCCAATTTATGGGGGAGACCACTCGAACCCGGAAGCCGGGGGAGATGAGTTACGGCCACACCGGTGTTCCTGGGGACTCCCCACTCTTGGTGAAACACATCGAACCTCCGTGCCAGAGGGAGATCAAGTAGGGTACGGCCACAACCATGGTCCAGAGGATTCTGTCCTCTAGTGACACAACTTCAACCCGAGTGAAGGGGGAAGTTCAGGTACTGCATCACCCATGGTGCAGGGAACTCCCACATTTAGGGGCTAGACCATCAAACACAGTGCCGGTGGAGATCAGGTATGGCTGAAACCTAGGTCCAGGGAACTCCTCCTTCTAGGGGCGAGACACCTGTAACCCGGGTAAAGATCAAGTACTGCCGCACACAGGGTCGAGGGGACTCCCTCCTCTATGGGGGAGACCTTCGAACCTGGATTCAGGAGGGAGATCATGTACAGCGGCACACAGGGTCCAGAGGACTCCCCCCTCTAGGGGGAGACCCCACAAACCTGAGGGAAAATCATGTACCACTGCACACAAGGTCGAGGCAACTCCCCCCTCTAGTTGCGAGACCTTCGAACCTGGATGCTGGGGGGGGGGGATCCGGTACAGCCACACCCAGGGTCCAGGGGACTCTTTCTTCAAGGGGAGAGATCCCTCACACCTGGGTGTTGGGTGGAGGTCGCTCCGCAGTCATAGTTGAGGGGTCTCTCTAATCTAGGGGGAGAACAGTTACGGCCGCACCCAGTGTACAGGGGACTCCCACATCTAGGGTAGAGACGACTCGAACCAGATGCAGGGGGAAGATCCGGTCCAGATGCAACCAAGGACCAGGGGACGCCCCTCTAGGGAGGAGACCTTTGAAACCCCGGTGCTGGGGGAGATCATGTACTGCTGGAACCAGGGTTCAGGGGACGCCTCCATCTAGGTTCGAAACCCCTCGAATCTAGGAGGAGATTAGGTTCCACAGCACACAAGGACGACGGGAATCACCCCTCTAGCAGTGAGGCCCCTGGAACCCGGGTTCCAGGGAAGATCAGGTACGGGTGCACTCAGGGACGAGGGCACCACCCCTTCTAGGGGCAAGATGCCTCTAATCAGATGCCGGGGGAATTTCAGGTATGGCAGCACCTAGGGTCCAAGGATGCACCCCTTAGGGGCAAGATTCTTGGAAACAGATGCGGGGGAGGGGGGGAGAGATCAGGTACACCTGCACCCAGCGTCCAGTGGACTTTCCCCTCTCGGGGCGAGACCACTCAAACACGGTGCTTGGGGAAGATCAGGTATGGCTGCATTCATGATCCAGGGCACTGCCCCCTGTAGGGGAGAGACCCACGGAACCCGCATGTAGGGGGAGCTCCCGCCACATCCAGGGTTGGGTGGACTACCCACCCTTGGTGTGAGACCCCTCAAACCTGGCAGCCGGGAAGATAACTTAAGGCTGCACCAAGGGTAAAGCGGACCCTCCCCTGTAGGGTAGAGACCTCTTGAAACAGATGCCGGGAAGAGAACATGTAAGGCAGCACCCAGGGTTCAGGGAATCTCCCTGGTATGGGGAGTCTCCTCTAATACAGATGCCGGGGTAGATCAGATATGTGTGCACGCAGGGTGCAGGTGACTCCCCACTTTAGGGCAAAACAACTCAAACCAGGTGTCCTGGCGGAGATCAGGTACTGACGCACTCAGGGTCCAGGGAACTCTCCCCTCTTGGGATGAAACCCCTTGAACCTGGGAGCCGGAGGGAGATCAGGTATGGCATGGCAGCAACCATGGTGCAGGGGACTCCATCTTTTAGGGACGAGACCTCTCGCTCCCAGGTGAATGGGGGATATCAAGTATTGCCACACCCATGGTCCAGGGAACTAGCCAATCTAGGGGTGAGACCGTCAAACATGGTGCTTGGGGTAGATCAGATAGGGCCGAAACCTAGGTCCAGGGTACTGCCCCCTCTAGGGGCGAGACCCACGAAACTGAGGGAAAATCAAATACCACAGCACACATGGTCGAGTTGACTCCCCCCCCACCAGGGGAGAGACCCCTCGAACCTGGGTGTCTGGGAAAGCTCCCGCTGTAGTCATTGTCGAGGGGACTCTATACTCTAGGGGTGAGAACCCTCGAACCAGGGTCCCAGGGGGAGATCAGGTACAGCTGCACTCAATGTCCAGGGGACTCCCCCCTTCAGGGTAGAGACCACTTGAACCAGATGCAGGGGGGAGATCAGGTACATTAGCACCCAGGATCCGGGGACACCCCCCCACACACACACAAGGGGAGAGACGTCGCAAACCACATGCAGGGAGGAGAGCAGGTTTACAACCGCACCAGAGAATAGGGGACACCCCGCTCTATGCAGGAGATGCCTGGAACCCGGGTGATGGGGAATATCAGGTACTGCCATACCTAGGGTCCAGGGGACACCTCCATCTAGGGGTGAGACCCCACAAACCAGGGGGGAGATTAGATTCCACTGCACACAAGGAAGAGGGGTCTCCCCCCTCTACAGGTGAGACCCCTTGAACCCGGTTTCTGGGGAGAGATCAGGTACCACCGCACCCAGGGTCCAGTGGACTCTCCCTTCTAGGGGTGACACACCTCAAAACTCGTGTGTGCGGAGATCAGCTAGGGCAGCACCCAGGGTCAAGGGGATGCCTGCATCTAGGGGGAGACAACTCAAAACTGGGTGCCAGGGGGACATCAGATATGGCTGCACACAGGTACCAGGGGACGCCACCTCAAGGGGTGAGACCCTTCAAACCCGGGTGCCAGGGGAGATCAGGTACCGATGGACCCAGAGACCAGGGGATATCCCCCTCTAGGGGCAAGAACAGATGCCAGGGCAATTTCAGGTACAGCAGAACCCAGTGTCCAGCGTTCCCCCTATTTAGTGTCGAGACCCCTCGAACCCGGGTGCCAGGGGCAGATCAGATACACCTGGACCCAGGGTCCGGGAATTCCCCCATCTAAGTGAGACCCCTCGAACTCGGAGGAACTCAAGTACCACCGCACACAGGGTGGAGGAGACTCCACTTATAGGGGAGATACCCCTCAAACCCAGATGCCTGAGGAAGTTCATGTACATTACGGCTGCACCCAGGAACAAGGGGGACTCCACCCACTAGGGAAGAGACCCCTCAAAGCCGGGGGTTGGTGTGAGATTAGGTACGGCAGCACCCAGTGTCCAGGGGTTCCGCTATTTAGGAGTCAGACACCTCATACCAAGGTGAAGGGGAGAGATAAGGTATGGCTGCACCCAGTGACCAAGGAATTCCTCTCTCAAACATGGTTGCTGGGGAAGAGATCAGGTAGGGCCCCACCCAGGGTCCAGGGGACTCCCCCCTCTAGGGATGAGACCCCTCAAAACCGGGTGCCAGAAGTACATCAAGTACGGCCGAATACAGGGACCAGGGAGCGCCCCTTGTAGGGGTGAGAACCCTGGGACCTGGGTATAGGGGGAGATCAGGTAATGCCGCACCAGCATCCATGAATCTCCCCCCTCCATGGCAGAGACCCCTCAAACACGCATGTCGGTGGGAGCTCCAGCCGCAGGCAAGGTCGAGGAGACTCCCCAATTTATGGGCGAGACCACTCAAATCCGGGAGCCAGGGGAGATCAGTTATGGCCACACCTGGGTTCCCAAGGACTCCGCCCTCTTGGTTAGAGACCCTTTAATACAGATGCCAGGCGGAGATCAGTTACTGCAGGCAGCATCCAGGGTCCAGGTATGCCGGCCCTTTTATGGGCGAATCTCCTCTAATATGGATGCCGGGGGTAGATTAGATACGGCTGACCCAGGGTCCAGGGGACTCCCCACTTTAGGGGCAAAAACTCTCAAACCAGGTACAGGAGGGTGATCAGGTACGGCCGCACGCAGGGTCCAGGGATCTCCCCCCTCTATTGGTGAATCACCTCGAACCTCGGTGCCAGAGGGAGATCAGGTATGGTATGGCCACAACCAAGGTCCAGAGGATTCTGTCCTCTAGTGACTAGACTTCTCCAACCCTGGTGAAGGGGGAAGATCAGGTACTGCCGCACCCATGGTCCAGGGAATTCCCACATTTAAGGGCTAGACCGTCAAACACGGTGCTGGGGAGATCAGGTACGGCCGCAACTTGGGTCCATAGAACTCCCCCCTCTAGGGGCGAGACCCCTGGAACCCGGGTAAAGATCAAGTGCTGCCGCACACAGGGTCCAGGGGACTCCCCCCTCTATGGGGGAGACCTTCGAACCCGGATGCAGGGGGAAGATGATGTAGAGCTGCACACAGGGTCCAGAGGACTCCCTCCTCTAGGGGGAGACCCTACGAACTTGAGGGAAAATCATGTACCACTGCACACAGCGTCGAGGCGACTCCACCCTCTAGTTGCAAGACCTTCAAACCTGGATGCTGGGGGGAGATCCGGTACAGCCACACCCAGGGTCCAGGGGAGTCCTCCTTCAAGGGGAGAGACCCCTCAAACCTGGGTGTTGGTGGGAGGTCACCCCACAGCAATTGTTGAGGGGGTCTCTCTAATCTAGGGGAGAGACCCCTCAAATCTTGGTCCTGGGGGGAGCACAGGTACTGCCAAACCCACTGTACATTGGACTTTCACCTCTAGTGTAAAGATGCAGGGGAGAGTTCCGGTTCAGAAGCACCCAGGGACCAGTGGATACCCCCTCTAGGGAGGAGACCTTTGGAACCTGGGTGATGGGGAAGATTATGTACTGCCACATTCAGGCTTCAGGGGACACTTCCATCTAGGTTTGACACCCCTTGAATCCAGGAGTTGATTAGGTTCCACAGCACACAAGGACGACGGGAATCACCCTTCTAGTGGTGAGGCCCCTGCTCTCCTCCCTGCATGCGGGACCTGGGTACCAGGGGAGATCAGGTATGGCCACAGCCAGGGACCAGGGGACCACCCCCTTCTAGCAGTGAGATGCCTCTAACCAGATGCCAGGGGAATTTCAACTATGGCAGCACCCAGGGTCCAGTGACACAACCCCTAGGGGCAAGACTCTTCGAAACTGATGCCGGGCGCTGATCAGGTAAGGCTTCACCCAGCGTCCAAGGGACTCTCCCTTCTCTCAAACATGTTGCGGGGGGGGGGGGGGGGGAGATCAGGTTCAGCCGCACCCATGATCCAGGGACTGCCCCCTGGAGGGGAGAGACCCATGGAACCCGCGTGTAGGGGCAGCTCCCGCCACATCCAGGGTCTGGTGGACTCCCCACACTTGGGGTGAGACCCCTCAAAACCGCGAGCCGGGGGAGGTTAGTTATGTCCGCACCCAGGGTAAATGGGACTCCCCCCTGTAGGATAGAGACCTCTTGAAACAGATGCCGGTAAGAGATCATGTAAGGCAGCACCCAGGGTCCAGGGACTCTCCCCTGTATGGGCGAGTCTTCTCTAATATGGATGCTGGGGTAGATCAGATAAGTCCACACCCAGGGTGCAGGTGACTTCCCACTTTAGGGCAAAATAACTCAAACCAGGTGCCCGGGGGGTAGATCAGGTATGGACGCCCCCAGGGTCCAGGGAACTCCCCCTCTAGGGAAGAAAACAATTGACCTGGGAGCTGGAGGTAAATCAGGTATGGCACAGCAGCAACCATGGTTCAGGGGACTCCGTCTTTTAGGGATGAGACCTCTGGCTCCCAGGTATTCACCTGGGAGGATCCAGGGGAATTCCCCCCCTTTCTATGGTAGAAACACCTTGAAACAAATGCTAGGAGGAGATCAGTTAAGGAGGCACCCAGGGTCCAGGAACTCTCCCTTCTATGGGCGAGTCTCCTTGAACCCGGATGCGAGGGGTAGATCAGATATGGCCTCTAGGGTCCAGGGCACTCCCCACTTTAGAGGCAAAACCTCTCAAACCAGGTATTGGGGGGAGATCAGCTATGGCCTCACGCAGGGTCCAGGGGAAGCCCCTCTCTAAGAAAGAGACCCCTTGAACCTGGGTGCTGGGGGAGATCAGGTACCGCCAAACCTAGGCCAAAGGGTCACCCTCCTCTAGGGAAGAGACCCCTGGAACCCAGGTTCTGGAGGGAGATAATGTGTGGTACAGTTGCACACAGGATCCAGGGGACTCCCTCTTGTAGAGGCAAAACCCCTCGAACCTGGGTGCAGGGTGGGAGATCAGATACAATACTTCTGCACCCAGGATCCAGGGGACTCCCCCCTCTAGGAACAAGTCCCCTCAAAACCAGGGATTGGTGTGAGATTAGGAATGGCCGCTCCCAGGGTCCTGGGGACCCCTCTTTAGTGGTGACCCCTCTCTTACCTGCATGAAGTGGGGAGATCAGGCATGGCGGTACCCAGGGTCCAGGGAATTCCTCCAACTAGGGGAGAGACCACTCAAACACAGATGCGCAGGGCAGATCAGGTAGGCCTGCATCCATTGTCCAGGGGATGCCCACCTCTAGGGCGAGACCACATGAGCCCTGGTCCTGAGGGGAGATCAGGAACGGCCGCACCCGGGTCCAGGGGACATCCCCTCTAGGGTAGAGACCCTTAATATATGATGCTGGGGTGAGATCAGGTACAGCAGCACCCAGGGTCCAGGGAACTCCCCCCTGTAGGGGCAAAACCTCTCAAACAAGATGCCGGGGGGAGATCGGGTACGGCTGCACCCAGGGTCCATTGGACGCCCCTCTCTAGGGATGAGACCTCTTAAATACGGGTGCCGGAGTTATCAGCTTCGGCGGCACTCAAGGTCCAAGCGACTGCCCCCTCCAGGGGAGAGTACCCTGGAATTTGGGTGCCAAGGGGAGCTCCCGCCGCAGTCAGGGTAGAAGGAAATACCCACTCTAGGGGAGAGACCCCTCGAATTCGGGTGCCAGGGGAGATCAGTTATGGCTGCACCCAGGGACCAGGGGACGCACCCCTTTAGGGTTGAGACTGCTGGAATCCATGTGCTGGGAAAATCAGGTACTGCCTCACCCAGGGTCCAGGGAACTCCCCCCTAGGGGTGCCAGGCCGCACTTAGAGAATGCCCCCATCTAAGGGTGAGACCACTGGAACCATCGTGGCAGGGAAGATCAGTTACTGCTGAAACCAGGGACCAGGAAACTTGCCCCTCTAGGGGAAAAGCCCCTCGAACCTGGGTTCCAGGGGGAGACCAGGTATGGTACTGCCGCACCCAGGGTCCAGGGAACTTTCCCCTCTAGGAACGAGACCCCTCAAACCCGGGTGTGGATAGGAGATATGGTATAGCCGCACCTAGGATCCAGGGGATGCCCCATTCTAGGGCCGTGACCCATGGAATTAGGGTGCCGGGGAAGATCAGGTACGGCCGCACCCAGGGTTCAGGGGTCCCCTTCCTTAGGGACTAGACCCCTTGTAACCGGGTGAAGGGGGAAGATCAGGTATGGCTGCACCCAGGGTCCAGGGGACTCCCCCCTCTAGGGGCGAGACCTGTTAAACACGTTGCCTGGGGGAGATCTCGTACGGCTGCACCCAGGGTCCAGTGGAAGCCCCCCTCTAGGGACGAGACTCCTTGAACCCAGGTGCTAGAGGTAGATCAAGTACAGCTGCATCCAGGGTCCACGGGACTCTCTCATCTAGTGGCGAGACCCCTCGAACCTGGTTGCCAAGGAGAGATCTGGTTTGGCTGCACCCAGGATCCAGGGTACTCCCCTCTCTAGGGAGGAGACCACTTGAACCCGGGTGTCAGTGGGAGATAAGATACCTCCTTCACTCAGGGTCCAGGAGTCTCCCCCATCTAGGGGTGAGACCCTTCAAACAGGTGCCACAGGGAGATCAGGTACGGCTGCTCCCTGGGTCCAGAGGAATTTCCCATCTAGAGGGGAAAATCTTGAACCAGGTGATGGAAGGACATCAGGGTAGGCCGTGCCCAGGGTTCAGGGGACGTCCCCTTCTAAGGACAAGACTCCTGGTATCCGGCTGCTAGGGGAGATCAGGTACTTCCTCACCTAGGATCTAGGGGACAGCCCCAATACGGGAGAGACCCCTCGAATCTGATGCCGTGGAATATCAGGTATGGCAGCAACCAGAGTCCAGTGGTCTCCCCATTATGGGATGAGACCTCTCCAACACGGATGCCGGGGGAGATCAGGTACTGCCACACCCAGATTCCAAAGGACTCCCCCTCTAGGAGAGAGACCCCTTGGTCCAGGTGCTGTGGGGTATTGAGGAACAGTTCCAGGGGTTCCAGGGCCCAGGGGTTCCAGGGTCCAGGGGCACCCACCTCTATGGGAAAGATACTTCGAACCTGGTTCCCATGGGAGAACAGTTATGGCCGCAACCAGGGTCCAGGGGCTGCTCTCCTCTAGGGGCGAGACACCTCGAAACTGGGTGCCAGTGGGGAGATAAGGTATGGCCGATCCCAGGGTCCAGGGAACTTCACCCTCTAGGGGCGAGATCCGTGGAACCCAGTACCTAGGGGAGATAAGGTACGACTGCACCCAGGGATGCCCCCTTATAGGGACGAGACCCCTCGAACTCGGGTGTTGGGGAAAGATCAGGTACGGATGAACCAGGGTCCAGGGATGCTCCCCTCTAGGATTTTGACCGCTCTAACCATGGTGCCAGGGGAAGATCATGTACAGCAGAACCCAGGGTCCAGGGGTCCTACTCTTTAGGGTTGAGACATCTCAAACCCAGGTGCCAAGGGGAGATCAGGTATGGCCGCACCAAGGGTCCAGGGGACTAACCCCTCGAGGGGAGAGACCCTCAAACCCCGGGGGAGACCATGTACCGCTGCACACGGGTCAAAGGGACTCCCCCCTCTAGGGGTGAGACCTTTGAACCCGGATGCGGGGGGGAAATGAGGTATGGCCGCACCCAGGGTCCAGAGGACTCCCTCCTCAGAGGGGAGACCTCTCGAACCCGGTGCCGGGGAAGCTCCTGCTGCAGCCAGGGTCAAGGGGACGCCCCACTCTAGGGGCGAGAACCCACAAACCTGGGTGCCAGTGTGACGTCAGATACGGCTGTATCCAGGGACCAGGGGACGGCCTCCTCTGGAGGCAAGACCCTTGGAACTCGGGTGCTGGGGAAGATCAGGTACTGTCGCACCCAGGATCCAGGGGACTTCTCCCACTAGGGGCGAGACATCTCGTACCAGGTAGGAGATCAAGTAAAACCACACAAAAGATGAGGGGACTCCCCCCCTCTAGGAGGGAGATCTCTTGAATCTGGTGCTTGAGGGGAGATCATGTACGACCGCATCAAGGAACCAGGGGATACCCCCCACCCCCCACTACCGACACCCCTCGAAACCAGGTGCCAGAGGGAGATTAGGTATGGTGGCAGCCAGGGTCCCGAGCATTCCCGACTCTAGGGGAGAGACCCCTCGAACCTGTTGGGTGGGGGGGCGATCAAGTATGGCAGTAACCAGGGTCCAGCCGTCCTCCCCTTAAGGGCGAGACCCCCCCTCCAATATGGATGCTTGGGGGAGATCAGTTAGGGCCGCACCCAGGGTCCAGGAGGCTCCCCCATCTATGGGCCAAACATCTCAAACCTAGTGCCAGAGTGAGAGCAGGTACGGTGGCACCCAGGTACTAGGAAACATCCCCCTCTAGGGGCGAGACCCCTCAAATGGGGGTGCCAGGGGGAAATTAGGTGGGGTTGCACTCATGGTCCAGGGGACTCCTGTTAGAGTCTGTAAACAAGTCAGGATGGCGCCTGGCATTTTGCCAGAGGGAGTGGTTTGTGAAGTAACACTAGGGAGCCATTAAGTGTGGAGATTTCTTATTGACTGCTGTATCTAGTTCATGTTAATTAAGATAAGCTGTGTGGAATGTATAAATACCTCTGTTGTCCTACAAAAAAACAGCTCCCACTCCTGCTGTATCAACGTACATAAGTTGTTCTTCATCCCCCAGTTATTTTGCTGCAGCCAGACTGCAACAGACTCCCCCCTTAGGGATGAGAACCCTGGAATGTGGGTGCCGGGGGGAGAGCAGGTACAGCCACACCCAGGGTCCAGTGTAATCCCCGATCTAGGGGAGAGACCCCTTGAACATGAAACCAGGGGGAAGATCAGGTATGGCAGCAACCAGGGTCCAGGGGTCCTGCCTTAATGGGCGGGACCCTTGAAAATGGATGCTGGGGGGGGAGATCAGGTATAGCTGCACCCAAGTTCCAGGGGACTCCCCCCTCAAGGGGCAAGACCCCTTGAACCAGGTGTCATTATGAGATCAGGTACAGCTACACTCGGGGTCCAGGGGAATCCCAGGGTTGAGATGCCTCGAACAGGGGTGCGGGGGTGGGGTGGGGTGGGGGAGATTAGGTACTGTGGCACCCAGGGTACAGAGGACTCCTCCATCTAGGGATGAGACACCTGGATCCTGGGTGCTGAAGGAGACTGGGTACGGCCGCACCCAGGGTCCAGCGGACTCCCCCCTCTAGGGGAGAGAACCCTCAAGCTTGATGCTGTGGGGAGATCAGGTAAGGCCGCACCCAGGATCCAGGAGACTCCCCCCCTCTATGGCAGAGACAACTCAAACCACGAGCCATGGTGAGATCAGGTATAGCCGGACCCAGGGTCCAGGATACATTCCCCACTGGGGCGAGAACCCTCAAACCCAGGAGAAGATCAAGTACTGCCCCACACAGAGTCAAGGGGACTCCCCCCTCTAGAGGCGAGACCTTCATAAGCAGATGCCAGGGGGAGATAAGGTACAGTCGCACCCAGGGTCCAGGGGACTCCCCCTCTAGGGGAGAGACCACTCGAACCTGGGTGTTGGAGGGAGCTCCCGCTGAAGCCAGGGATGATGGGATACTCCATTCTAGGGGCAAGTCCCCTCGAAGAGATATGGCCGCACTCAGTGTTCAGGGGACTCCCCTCTCTAGGGATGGGATCCCTCAGACCCGGGTGCTGGGGTGAGATCAGGTATGGCCACACCCAGGATCCAGGGAAAGTACCCCTCTAGGGACAAGACTCCTTAAACCTGGGTGCCACGTGGAGATGACCTATAGCCACACCCAGAGTCCAGGGGAATCCCCCCTCTTGGGAAGAGATCCCTCAAACCCGGGTGCCGGGGACAGATCAAGTATTGCTGCACCCATTGTCCAGAAAACTCCCCTCTCTAGAGGTGAGATCCCTTGAAACCGAGGGGAGATCAGGTACCACCGCACACAGGGTTGAGGGACTCCAGCCTCTAGGGGCAAGACCTCTAGAACCTGGATGCAAGGGAAAGATCAATTAACCCCACACCCAGGGTTCAGGGGACCCCCCCCCCTCTAGGGGAGAGATCCTCTGAACTCGGGTGTCAGGGTGAGCTCCCGCTGCAATCAGCGTCCAGAGGACTCCCCACACTAGGGGCGAGACAGCTCAAACCCAATGCCGAGGGGAGATCAGGTACGGCTGCATCCAGGGTATAGGTGCCTCCGTCATCTAGGGGAGAGACCCCTAGAACCGGGTGCCAGGGGAAAAATAGGTATGGCAACACCCAGGGTCCAGGGGACGCCCTGCACTAGGGGCGAGACCCCTCGAACCTGGGTTTCAGGGTGAGATAAGGTGAACCTGGGTGTCAGGGTGAGATAAGGTAAGGCCATACCCAGAGTCCAGAGGACTCCCCGCTCTAGGGGTAAGACCCCGTGAACCCCGGGGAAGATCTAGTAATTCTGCACAATGGGTTGAGGGGCTCCTCCTTCTAGGAGCGAGACCCTCAACCCCCGATGCCATGGGGGACATTAGGTAAGGCCGCAGCCAGGGTCCAAGGGACTCCCCCATCTAGGGGAGAGACCCCTTGAAACCAGCTGTCAGGGGGAGCTCCTGCCACAGCCATATTAGAGGGGACTCTGCACTCTAGGTGTGAGACCCCTCAAATCCAGTTGGCGAGGGAGATCAGGTATGGCCACATCCTTCAGGGGAGAGACCCCTTGATCCTGGGTGCCAAAGAAAGATCAGGTACCACCGCACCCAGGATCCAGTCTCTCTAGGTTAGAGACACCTTGAACCCGAATGCCAGGGGGAGATCAGATACAGCCGCACCAAGGCTTCAGGAGACTCACCCCTCTAGAGGTGAAAACTCTTGAACCAGTTGCCGGGGGAAATCGGGAACAGCTGCACCCAGGGTCCAGAAGACACCTTTCTCTAGTTATGAGACCCCATGAACCAGGGTGCCAGGTGAGATCAGATAAGGCTGCACCCAGGGTCCAGAGAACACCCCTCTCTAGGGATGCGACCCCATGAACCAGGATGCCAGGGGAGATCAGGTACAGTCGCACCCATGGTCCAGGGGACTCCCCCATCTAGAGAAGAGATCCCTGTAAAGCGGGTACTGGGTGTGATCAGCTACCACTGCACCTAGGGAAAAGGGGATACCCCCTTATAGGGGCGAGGCCCATTGAACCCATGTGACGGGGGGAGATCACGTATGGCCACAGCCAGGGTCCAGGTAAATTGCCTCTCTAGACGCGAGATCCCTCAAAGCCCAGTGCCTGGGAGAGTTCAGGTACGGCCGCACCCAGGGTTCAGGGAACACCCCCTTTAGGAATGAGGCCGTTCGAACCTGATGCTGAGGGGAGATCATGTAAGACCAACAAGAGTCCAGGTAACACCCCCCTCTAGGGGCGAGAACCCTCGAACCTGGGTGTCGGGGGGAAATCAGGTATAACTGCACCCATTGTACAGGGACGCCCCCGTCTAGTGGCGAGGCCCCTCTAACCCCGAGTGCCGGGGGGGGGGCAGATCAGGTACTATTGCACTCAGGGTCCAGGAGTCCCCCATTTTTGGGGTCGAGACCCATGGAATCCTGGGGCCATGGGGAGATCAGGAACGACAGCACCCAGGGTCCAGGGGACTCTTCCCTCTAGGGGTGAGAACCCTTGAACCCCGGGGAAGATCAAGTACCTCCGCAAACAAAGTGAGGGTCTCCCCCCTCTAGGGACGATCCCTCAAACACGGATGCGGGGCGAGATAATGTACGGCTGCACCCAGGGTCCAGGTAACTCCCCCCTCTAGGGGAGAGAGCCCTCCAACCCGGGTATCGGGGGAGCTTCCGAAGAAGCCAGGGTCTAGGAGCATCCCCACTCTAGGGGCGAGATCCCTTGAAGCCTCGTGGCAGGAGAGATCGGGTAAGGCCACACCCTGCTTCCAGGGGACTCACCCTTCTAGGATAGAGACCCCTCTAACCAGATGCTGGGGGGAATCAGGTATGGCAGCACCCAGGATCCAGGGACGCCCCCCTCTAGGGGCCAGTCTCCTTGAACCCATATGCCGAGAAGTGATCAGGTACGGCTGCACCCAGGGTCCAAGAAACTTCCCGTACTAGGGGTGAGACCCCTCGAACACGGTGGGGGGGGAATCAGGTACGGCCTCACCCAGTGTCCAGTGGACTCCCTCTTTTAGGGGAGAGCCCCCTTGAACCTGGGTGCCAGAGAAAAATCAGGTACCAATGCAACCAGGATCCAGTGGACTCCCCCATCTAGGGGCTAGACTCTCAAACCAGGTGCAGGGGAGAGAAAAGATACGGCTCACTCAGTGACCAGGAAACGCCCCCTTCTAGGGGAGAGACCCCTCAAACACGGGTGCAGGTAAGATCAGGTACAGCTGCACCCAGGGTCCAGGGGTCCTTCTCTTTAAGGATGAGAACCTTCATACCTGGGTAAAGGGGATAGATCAGGTATGGCCACACCCAGTGTCCAGGGGACGCTCCCCTCTAGGGGCAAGACCACTCAAACCCGGGTGCTGGGATGAGCAGTTACGGCCTCACCCATGGTCCAGGGGACTCCCCCCTCTAGGAGCGAGACCCCTCAAAGCATGTGCTGGGGGGAAATCAGGTACAGCCACACCCAGGGCCCAGAGAAGCCCCCTTCTAGGGGCGAGACCCCTCGAACCCAGGTGCTGGGGGGAGATCAGGTATGGCAGCACCAAGGGTCCAGGGGCCCCTATTTAGGGTTGAGACCCCTCGAACACAGGTGCCAGGGGGAGATAAGATACAACCTCACCCAGAGTCCAGGGGACACTCCCCTTTAGTCGCGAGACCCCTCGGACCCAGGTGGATATCAAGTACCGCCACACACATGGTCGAGAGGACTATCCCCTCTAGGGGTGAGACCCTCGAACCTGGATGCTGGTTGGGTATAAGGTACGGCGACATCCAGTGTCCCGAAGACTAACCCCTCTAGGGGAGCGACCACTTGAACCCGGGATTTGGGGGAGGAGCACCTGCCATAGCCAGGGTCGAGGAGATTCCCCACACTAGGGTAGAGATTCCTCGAACCCAGGTGCCAGTGGATTTCAGTTACAACCGCTGCCAGGGTCCAGCGGACTACCCGTCTTGATTAGAGACCCCTAGAACCAGATGCCAGGGGGAGATGAGGTATGGCAACACTCTAGGGGCGATACTCTTCCAACTCAGATGCTGGGGGAGATCAGGTACAGCCACAGCATGGGTCCAGGGGACTCCCTGTTCTAGGGGCAAAAACTCTCCAATCAGGTGCCGGGGGCAGATGAGGTATGGCCAAACCCAGGGTTAAGGGGACTCCCCCTTCTAGGTTAGAGTCCTCTCGAACCAGATGTTGGGGAGATCAGGTATGGCAGCACTTAGGGTAAAGGGGACTACCAACTCTAGGGGAGAGACCCCTCGAACAGGGTGTTGAAGGGACCTACCATTGCAGCCAGGGTCCAGGGGACTTCCCGCTCAGGGGGCAAAACCTCTCGAACCAGGTGCCGTGAGAGATCAGGGATGGCCACAAGGATAACATTAACTCATCACAACATCATTAAGGCGACCTTCGCAAAGCCTCACGCCAACATCATGCTACACACAGAAAAATGAATGCATTCCCTCGAAAGACTGCAATAAGGCAGAAATGAAGTTTCACCACTTCTATTCATCATACTTCTTGAAACACTGGCTAGAGCAATTAGAAGGACAAAGACAATCCAAGTATATGTATAGGAACAGAAGAACATCAATTAGTACTATTGGCCGATGATGTGTTTCTTTACCTAGAAGACCCAGAAAATTGCACTGGAAACCTTCTAGAACTAGCAAATGAATTCAGCAAAGTAGCACTGTATAAAATCAACACCAATAAATCATAGAAATTTCTATTTCTCTATATAAACCTCTGAGATGGAAATGATAAACAAATTAAAAACTCAAATGAGAGTGTCACCAGAAGAGGAGAACTCTTAGAAGATAGGATATCAGACAAGACACACAGAGTATGTCATATTGAATAAAATGTAGACAGCACAAAGAGACTAACAAGAAGCCTAAAAAAAAAAAAAGAAGATCATGCAAAAGATATCTGATAGCATAGAGACAAATTTAAGAGTGTTTGGGATGGAGGAAAGTATTGTGGTCCAAACCAATGGAATAAGCAATATGTTTAATGCAATAATATTAGAAAATTTTCCAGAAAAGAAGAATGAAAAAGAAATCCAAATCCTAGAACATTACAGGAGACATAGGTGAAAAAGATCCACACCAAGACACATTGCAATGAAAATGCTGAACATACAGAACAAGAAGAAAATTTTAAAAGCCACGAGAGAATGGAAGAAAATCACATACAAGCATATATCAATTGGGTTAAAGGCTGATCTTTTAACACAGACCCTGAAAGCTAGAAGATTCTGGAACAATATATTTACAATGCTAAAAGATACTGTTTTCTCATGAAGACATTTTAATTCAGCCAGACTAAGCTTCGGGTTTGAAGATGAAAAAAAGAAAAAAACCTGCTTAATACACAAAAGTTAAGAGAATCTGCAGGTAGAAAACAGGCGATTAAACACATCTTTGGCAAAATTTTCATGAAAACGAAATGAAAAAATAACAATAAAAATCCAAAAGTGGGAGAGAGTACACCATATTCAAATCTAATGAAAGAGAAAAAATCAAACTATTTAAAATGACAAAAACAAATATTGCTTGATATACAAACCATATCTCAATAGTAAACCTGAATGTAATTGGCTTAAACTCACCATTCCAAACACATAAGCTAGTAGAATGGATTTTTTTTAAAAAAATTATTCTACAATATGCTGCATACAGGAGACTCATTTGATGGGAAAAACAAGAGACTGAAGGTGAAAAGTTGAGAAAAAACAATAGCACTATCATGAAACTTTGAAGGATGCAGGGATGTCCATGCTCATATCAAATAAAGTAGACTTCTAACTAAAGTTTATCCAAAGGGACAAAGAAGGACACTATATGCTGATCAAGGGAACCATACACTAAAAAACATAACAATCACTAATATCTATGCCCAAACCATGGTGCAGCTATGTTCACCTAAATATTTGTACTCAAGTTCAAGAGTCAAATAGACCACAGCACCATAATCATGGGTGATTTTAACTCACCTCTGTCACCATGGGAAAGGTCGTCCAAACAATTTGGATTAAAGAAATTATAGAACTCAATAACACAATTTGTAACTTAGACTTAATTCACATATATAACATATCCAAGGACATCAAATGGACAACATGTGTTCTTAGTAGCACATGGATCCTTCTCGAAAGTAAACAATATATTATGCCACAGAGCACCTCTTAGCAAATACAATGGAGAAGAGTTACTACTATGCATTTTATCCCATCATAATAGACTGCAATAGGAAATCAATGATAAAAGAAGGAAGAAAAATTCCTTCCTCAAATAGAGAATGAACAATATGCTTCTGAAAGAAAAATGAGTTACAGAAGACATCCAGGAGGAGATTAAATGTTTTTTAGAGGTGAATGGGAACACAGACACAAAATATTGAAATTCCTAGGACACCAGGAATGCAGTAATAAGAGGAAAATGCATTGCTAGAAGTTTATTCCTTCAAAGAAGAAAGAGTCAACAAATAAATGACTGCACAATACACATAAAAGCCTTAGAAAAAGAAACAATCCAGCAGCCAAAGCAGTAGAAGTCAAGCAATCATTAAAATCAGAGCTGAAATCCATGGAACCAGAAGAAAAGAAACATTTGGAAAAACTGCCAAAACTCAGAATTGGTTCTTTTTGAAAAATACATAAGTTTGAAAGATTCTTAGGCATGCTAATGAAGAGAAGAAGATAAAGAATCCAAATTACTAGCATATATGATGAAAAAGGAAATATCAGAACAGACACTACAGAAATACAAAAGATAATGAGAAATTATTTTCAAACCATATTCTAATAATATAGAATATAGTGAAGGAATTGGTAAATTACTACAGTCATAAGACCTGCCTAGAGACAGGCAGGAGGATATGCACGAATGATAAAGACCAACAGCAAGTGAAGACATAGAAGAAGCCTTCAAAAGATTGCCAACTTATAAAAGCCCAAGACCAGATGGATATACAGCCAAGTTTTCCAACACCTCTCAAGAAGAACTAATATGCATACTCCTAAAATCATTTCAGGGAATAGAAAAGAGGGAGTACTCCCAACTTCATTCTCTGAGGCTACTATCACCATGATTCTAAAACCAGACAAAGATACCTCAAAGAAAGAAATCTTCAGACCAATGTCTCTAATGAATATGGATGCAAAACTCCTCAGTTGAATTCTGGCAAATTGCATACAAAGATATATCCAAAGGATCGTGCACCATGATCAGGTAGGATTCATCCCAGCTCTGCAAGGTTGTTTCAACATACGGAATTCAATCAATGTAACTCATCACATCAATAAACTTCAAGATCAGAACCATATGATTATCTCAATAGACAAAGAAAAAGCATTTGACAAAATCCAGCACCTCCTTTATTTCAAAACACTGGAAAAACTAGGGATACCAGGAACTCATTTCAACATCATAAAGGCTACCTATGCTAAGCTTCAGGCCCACATCATTCTAAACACAAAAACATGAAGGCATTTTCTCAAAAAACTGCAACAAAACAGGAATGCTCTGTTTCAAAACTTCTATTCAACATACTTCTTGAAAAAAATGGCCAGAGAAAATAGAGAGACAAAGGAAGTCAGAAAGATATGTATAGGAAAAGAAGAACATCAATTAGCACCATTTGCCTCTGATATGTTTCCACACCTAGAAGAGCCAGAATATTGCACCAGAAATTTAAAAGAAGTAGCATAAGAATTCAGCAAAGTAGCTTGATATAAAATAAACATCAATTAATCCAAGGAATTTCTCTATATAAGCCTTTTAGATGGAAATGATAAACCAAATGAAAACTCAAATGATAGTGTCACCAACAGAGGAGAACACTTAAATGATAGGACATCAGACAAGAAACACAGAGTAAGTCAGAAGAAAAATTAG
The DNA here is from genome assembly GCF_045843805.1 of Urocitellus parryii. Lineage (NCBI taxonomy): Eukaryota > Metazoa > Chordata > Mammalia > Rodentia > Sciuridae > Urocitellus > Urocitellus parryii. The sequence goes on from NW_027553833.1 coordinate 2,487,293, forward strand.
GCCCTAATCTCCATCATGTGAGAGTAGGTCTCAACTGCCTTAAAAAAGTTCCTTTGGTGCAAGAATTAAAATCAAGAATCAATAAATGGGATAGATTCAAACGAAAAAAGTTTCTTCTCAGCAAAATAAACAATCTGTGAGGTAAACAGACAGGCTAAATACTGGGAGCATATCTTTACCCCTCAAACATCAGAGCATTAATTTCTAGGTTATATAGAGAACTCAAAAAGCGAAGCAAAAAAAGAAAAAGAAAAAAACAATTAGGCCAAGGACCTGAACAGACATTCCTCAGAAGATGATATACAATCAATCAACAAATATATGAAAAAAATGTTCATCATTGCTAGCAATTAGAGAAATGCAAATCAAAACTCCTCGAAGATTTCATCTCACTCCAGTCAGAATGGCAGCTATTATGAATACAAACAATAATAAGTGTTGGCGAGGATGTGTGGAGAAAGGTATACTCATATACTGCTGGTGGTGCTGCAAACTGGTGCAGCCAATATGGAAAGCAGTATGGCACTTTCTTGGAAAACTGGGAATGGAGCCACCATTTGACCCAGCTATCCCTCTCCTGGCTCTATACCCAAAGGACTTAAAACATCATAATACAGGGACACAGCCCCATCAATGTTTATAGTAGCACAATTCACAATAGCTAAACTGTGGAACCAATTTAGATGCTCTTCAACAGGTGAATAGATTTTTTTTCTCAAGTGGCATATATACACAATGGAATGTTACTCAGCAATAAAAGAGAATAAAATCATGGCATTTGCAGGTAAATGAATGGAGTTAGAGAAGATAATGATAAGTGAAGGTAGACAATCCCCCCAAAAGAAAACAAATGCCAAATGTTTTCTCTGATATAAGGTGGCTGATTCATAGTGGACTAGGGAGGGGGAGCGTGGGAGGAATAGATGAACTCTAGATAGGGAAGAATGGTGGGAAGAGAACAGAGGGGGTATGGGGTTAGAAGTGATGGTGGAATGTGATCACATTATTATCTAAAGTACTTGTATGAAGACATGAATTGGTGTGAATATACTTTGAATACAACTAGAGATATGAAAAATTGGGCTCTATATGTGTAATAAGAAGTATAATAATTCTGTTGTCATATATAAATAAAAAATTTAAAAAAAAAGTTTAAGAAAGAATTTTTTTCACAATGTTTATTTTATTTTTATGTAGTGCTGTTTATAGAACCCAGTGCCTCACAGATGCTAGGCAAGTGCTCTACAACTGAGATAAAGCCCCAGCCCAGAACTTTCAACCACATTTTTAGAAGTTAGAACATAGTCAGCTGTCAACCAAAAGGAATTAATAAATCAAATCATGAAATTTTTATCATATACCTATCATCCCAGTATCTTAGAATCTACTGAAATGAGTGATCTTTCCATTTTTGGGCCAGGCAATGAAATTAAAATTTGAGGATATTGAAAACAGAAAGAAACAGAAAAGATTTGTTTTGTTCTCTAGCTCTCTAAGATAATGGAGGCAGTATTTATATGTTATACATATTCCATCAAGCTTCATACCAAAGGTGGGGTTTCTCTCAAAATATAGACATGTTTTGTTAGTGCCTACCAAAACATCTCATTTAGGAATGTAGCCTAAAGGGTTTGTCTGAAACTCCAATTCAAGCTTTAAAGAATGCCCAGGCAACCATTGCAAAAAATCCATCCCTGCCTTTGTGATAGAAATAGATCTTTGACGAAATCTAGTCATAACCTACCTGCCTATCTATTTAGGACAGTAAGGGATAATATTTTTATTTTGTTCTGTTTAGTCTTTGTTTAGTCTTCTAAACAAACAAGCATCATTTTTAAACCAAGAAGAGTTTTTGGTGGATTGAATGGTGGATCTCAAGATATGTCCCTCCATGTCCTAATGCTCAAAACCCATGAATGTGACCCTATGTGTGGAAAAGAAGAAGAGGGGGGGTGGTCTGTGGAGATGTGGTTTGGTTAAGGGATTTTTTGTGGGCCCTAAATTCAGTGAAAGGTGTAAGAATAAATATGTAACCATACAATGGCCAGACCATTAAAAAAGAGAACTCTGAGAAAAAATCTGCAGCCACCTATCCAGGAAACCAATTCACTACCTACAGTAAGCAGTCCAGGAAGTCAATTGTTATTTATAAGTCAGACATGCAGGAAGTCAGAACATTCTCTCTAGTAACAACCCAGAAAAACAAATATAACAGTTGCCCTAAAATAGTCACTACCTGATTAATGATGATATTTTCCCTATTTCTTACCTCTGCTTCCAATTTGGAACCAACCAAAGAACACCAAATATACACCCCTGATCAATCATATTGGATGCCTCACTTCTAATTAGCCTGCCTGTAGCTTCCCTATGTCTATACCTCCAATCAAGTCATACCCACTTCACTGCCTGCCTCTGACTCAGCTAAAATGCAGATAGTAGCAGACTTCCTTGCAACCTCTGAACAACTAGCCTTTGCTTGTTCTCACTTGATTGATCTTCCATTTATTTTCAAGCTGTCCTTATAAGAGAAAGGTAGAGAGCAACTTGAGACTCAGACACGCAGAAAGACCAAGTGAAGATGAAGGCACAGACCCCCAAGTCAAGTAGTCACCAGGCTAGGTATGTCTGAAGTCACCAAAAATTGGAAGAGGCAAGGAGAGCTTCAAAGGGTACAAAGTCCTGTCAACACCTCTGTTTTATAATCTAGCTTCCATAACTGTGAGGGAAGAAATTTTTGTTATTGTAAACTATCTAGTTTGTGGTAATTTGGTTTGGGAGCCCCAGGAAACTAGTTCAAGTTTTATGAAGGAAAACTTTATCTGTTACATGGTCTTTTCATTAAAGATCCATAAACTGTAGTGCAAATGCCTTAAAAACAACTGTTAACATTTTTTAAAAACTCCACTTGTTTTCATAAAATTTACATGTTAGCATAAGAATGTCTGGGGATTTCCCAGCAGTTCTCCTGAAAAGACAGGCCCAATCTCTGTCTTCAGAATAAATGTTCTAAATCTCTATGAGGAAGAACACATATAGTCAAATAATTAAAATGGAGAAGCACAGTAGATGTTCTGCTAGCCTCTCTACACTTGACCTCTAAGCAATTAACCCTATTTCTTTTGTAAATCTTAAGTGGGTAATTCCCATATCATGCTAAATGCTCTTGGCTAGCAAAGTACTCTCCATTGAGGGTGCCTGTTTCTGCACTACCAGATGTACAGTCCTATGAGTTACTTGTATTTTTTTCCAGTCTGTTTAGGCCACTTATATTTGATATTATGCTTTTATATATTATATAAATAAATAAAATAGCATGGAAATAAGGTTTTGCATTTATTTAAAAACTATGTTTAATATTTTGGAAAGATCCAATAAAGCTGTATGAGATAACTTTTAAAGATTATAAAGATTAAAATTGCACTCAGATTACTTCACAACTGCCTTTAAATTATTTTCCTCTTAAAGGAACAAAATCTTGGGAAATCTTACTAGTGAGTTAGCTATATGATTTATGCCAGAGATAAAATGCAGAACTCCAATCAGTAGACCATGTGCAAAGAAAAGGCCCTGGGCTTTCTTAATAGATTGGTGAATAAGCAGACAGCTGTTTTAGGTAAAAATAAAATTTTTTGATGTTACACTCTTTCTTGATTTTCTGGGGTAACTGTTATTTTCTATTTTAAAAAAGCTTTGCTTAGATATAATTTATATAACATAAAGTTCAAACCGACTTTTTCAATTTATTGTTTGGATAGAGGTCTGGACTGCATCTAAGACAGGGTTTCTGGTATATGAACAAAATGCTCAAGAAACTATTCTGCACCTAGGATGGGAATTCAAGGAACGCTATGCTTGAGCTTGAAGATCGAATAAGCAGCAGTTACCTAAAGAGGCTTACAAAAAGAAGGATGTCCTAAGTAGAACAAACAGCAAATGTAAAGAGGAAGTCATGTGGCCTATCCAAAGAACACCCTTTATTTGAATGGCTTGAGAAGAAGACCATTGTTTTTTCAAAAGGAATTATGCATCTAAATAATCTATAAAGAATAAATCAAGAAAGATGGCCTTGTTCACAAGAAAGGTAGAATCACCAAAAGGCAAACAAAAAATACACTAAAAAATCTCCCCCTTGAGGCCTATTCCTTGAACCTTGGATGGGACTTGTCGCTAAAAGCTAAGGTGACAGGATCAGGCCTGGACTCAATAAACCAAGTGTCCCGACCACCAGTGGGTCATTGGGAAGCGCCAGCTGCGGGAACATCCAGCCCGCTCAGAGGATTCGCCCTCAGCCTGGAGTCCTTCGGGCCATGCTCCCGCGACCGTATGGCCGCCAGGCCCGCCGTCCAGGCCCTCCCAGGACCCACCGTTCCCCCCTCGCGACCACTCCATGGCACCCCCTCTACCGCCGCCCTCTCTCCTATCTGGCCTGCCCTCCTCCATACCGCGGACCCGCATGGCTCAGCCAGAAAGTCCTCCTTGGCTGCGGCTTCTGTGCCTGCGACCTCAGGGGCGGATCTGACCCAGAACTGCTCAGCAGCGGTGGGTGCTCAGCTCCGACCCGTCCTGGGTATCCCCGGCCCCAGCCCCTGCCTTTGGGTTTCCACCCGGAGCTGGCGTGGAGGTTGCTGGGGCCCTGGGGCCTCGGTGAGGGTAAAGGTGCGTGGGGCTCGCGACTTCCGGTTTCCAGCGGCCTGGGGGCTCCGGACTGAGGCTGTGGGTCGTGGCCGAGCAGCCGAGTGTGAGGCTCGAGAAGGGGAGTCCTCATGTGGTGTGAGAGTGTGCAGAGGTTCCAAAGCCCTAAGTGGGCTGAGAGCTGTGGGTGGAGCAGCCTGACGGGTGCAGAGCTGCGGCCTTGCTCCGGAGCCAAGCATCACACGGTGGACAGGGACTCCATGGTGACAGACACGCGGGGTGGGAATCCATGGTGCCAGCGAAGGCCGGTGGCCAACCTCTCACAGATGTCGAAATGAACCTGGGCTGGAGCTGAGAGGACGAGGGGCAGCGGGAGAACAGGGTCAGGGCAAAGGGGTAACCATACTCGCACCAGGGAGAGATCTTTAACCCCAGATGGGCGGAAGGTGAGGAGTTGGCTGCTAATCAATAATAACCAATGTGATTCTGCAACCTGTACAATCAGGGAAATGAGAAATTATACCCCATTTGATTAAAAAAAGATACCAAGTGAAAAATAAATAAATTAATTAATTTTAAAAAATAATACCCAGATGGCTAGGAAGCACGTAAGAGTCAAGTTGCAGCCATGTAAGTGACATTGTCCAGTGTGCACATACTGAGGGGCAATCCGTTAGTCCCTCCTTTCATTCCCACAAAAATTCAATTTTCAGGTTAACCTCTGAAACATGAACTTAAGGCTGTGTATTTCATATGGGGGATGTGACCCAATTTAACAATTATGCAGAACTAATGATAGAGCAGATAGATTGACACCTTGTAATTAAAAAACAGGACTTTCTAAGTCAACAAGTAATTTTCTACTTTTTGAAAAATTTTTTTTTAGTTGTAGATGGACACAATGACTGTTTATTTATTTGTTTACTTATTTATTTGTTTTTATAGAGAGAATTTTTAATATTTATTTTTCAGTTTTCAGTGGACACAACATCTTTATTTTATTTTTATGTGGTGCTGAGGATGGAACCCAGTTCCTCACACTTACTAGGAAAGCACTTTTCCACTGAGCCACAACCCCAACCCTATTTTCGTTACTTTTTGAGGTCAAGGCAATTAATTATTTTCTGTTGTTGTTGTTGTTGTTGTTGTTGTTGACCACAAATTTCTGCTGTAAGCGTTAGAAAATTGATATTATTTTGTATTCTTATATGCACCAATTTTTCTTTTTTCAGGTAATTTGTTTGGCACAGAAGTCTTCTTTGAAAAACTTTGTATATTATTGAAGGATGGCAGAAGCAGTTTTGATTGATCTCTTTGGTTTGAAGTTGAACTATCAGGAATACTGCAGTCAGACATTATTGAAGACATTGAAGGCCATCCAATACCACCATACTGCTAAGGCCAGGTTCCTTTGCATAATGGGTTGCAGTAACATGAGCTGTGAAAGAGATGGTGAACATGATAATTGCGAACTAGAAACAAGCAATGGATTGTTAGCTCTCTTGAGAGAATTTGAGACTGTTAACAATCCCAGCATGACTGCCTCCTTGTATACCATTAAACAAACAAAAAAAATAGATGATGAAAAAATCTGAGCAGCATTAAGGTAATTGTACCTGCACATAGGAAAACCTTAATGAAGGCTTTTATTGATCATCTCTTCACTGAGGTTTACAATTTTGAGTTTGAACATTTACAGGTAAATTTGAGGGATGACCTTTTGAAACAGTCCACTGAGATAAACACAAACAGAGCTCATGAGCTAGAAGAAATCCAGAGTGAAATAGAAACATATTTGAGAAGTTTGCCAACACTGAAAGGAGAATTATCACACTGAAAGGAGAATATTATCACATATCCTTTGATCCCAGGTATATTCAACATTCTCTGTTGTTTTTCTGTATATGTGAAAATCCATTCTTCAGAGGTTGCTCACCTCTCCCCACCCTTTCTTGTGTTCACTTATTGTTCATTAGCATCATTTGCTATGTGTGTTATGGATGGCCTTGTGGGTCAGGGGTGACAAGGGAAGACTCCTTCAATGCCATACTAAATAAACAAATTTGTTCTAAACAAATTTAGCTTTAAGCAAAATTTCCAGCCTTTCTTTACGATGCAATTTATAAAACTGGAAATATTTTATTTAGAAGTTCTCATTAATATTTTCACAGAAGGGTAAAATTTAACATAGTCAATTTTCCTTCTTGGTGGAGACAGTATTTACTGTTAGCTGTATGCTGTTGGTATGAAAAAGACAGATGAGACAGAAGATACCCTTTGAAGAGCAGTAATCCCATATGGAAGGTAAACAGCAGTAGGTAATAAGAACATATGGAGGTACAAAGTGCTGTCAAAATTAGAAGCCAGATAAATAAGAGCTGGTTGAAGTGGTAAGGGAGATCTTCTGGAGAGACTGGCTTTTGTAATGCTTTGTAGTCTTTTGGAGAGCATCTTTTTAATCTTCATTACTTGCCTTCAACAGATATTTTCATACATGGATTTACTACAAGAACAGGTGGGATATCTTATATACCAACTCTTAGCTCATTCGATCTCTTCAGTAGTTCCAAACAAAGAGATCCCAAGGTAGTTGTTCAAGAAAATCTACATAGGTTGGCAAATACTACAGGATTTACTGTGGAAAAATTTTATCAAATAAAGGTAAAATTTTGGTTCATATTTTGAACCATATTTTTACACCATACAAGTAACTACATGGAATTTAATTAAGCTATTTCTCTTTTGCTTCTGGTATTTTATCTAAAATTTTAGTAGTTATTTTTCTTGGATTCATATATCATAGCCTAAAGACAAATTTTATGAGATATATAAATCTCACAAATATATATTTATATAAATCTCATATTTTTATATAAATCTCATTATATATATACACATATGGATTCTTTTTTCATCTGGAGCACTTCAATTCTAAAAGTATGGTTAGTTCTTGGTATAGTAATACTTCCCTTTTTGATACAGAAGAAAGATTACTGAATGGTAAGAAAGAAAAGCCATTATTTTCTAAACACTAGCATCATAAGAAATAATGTCTTGTTCCTTACAAAATTCTAGCTTTATTTGAGTCTATGAAAATAAATTTGGGGGCTGGAGATGTGGCTCAGCGGTAGCGAGCTCGCCCGGCGTGCGTGCGGCCCGGGTTCGATCCTCAGCACCACATACCAACAAAGATGTTGTGTCCGCCGAGAACTAAAAAATAAATATTAAAAACTCTCTCTCTCTCTCTCTCTCTCTCTCTCTCTCTCTCACTCTCTCTTTAAAAAAAAAGAAAATAAATTTGATAATTAATTTGAATTTATTAATTTGATAATTAATTTAAATTCCTTATTAAAATGTTAAATTTCTGCTTTTTGGAAGACTAGTACCCATTTCAAGTATGAGGTATTCAGGATGAACTTTATTGAACTGTTAAGTGTTAAGACCTAGTTTCCTTTGAATAAAACATGCAGACATATTGCATTTAGTATTTTGTATTGAAGAGAGATTTATTGAATTCTAGTAATTTATGCTGCTTACATGATTTTTCACTGAAATAAGTACTTTCAGAAAATCTTATATTATGAGAAACCCCATTTTCAAAGCCTTTTTATCATGTATCTTTGGTATTAGACTGATCATGCCAAAGAAGTGGGGATAATGGGAAGGGAGGAGCCTGAATCTTTTGATGGAATGTCCTTGAACCAAAGAGGAGTCACAACAGCAGCTCTTGGTGCTGACTGGATACCTGTAGTTTTTACAGATCCTGTCAAAAAAGCAACTGGGGTTGTTCACTCTGGTATTATACTTAACTAAGCACTTAGGATTTTCCTAAATTTTTAGTACAGGAAAAAATGAATTTTTCTAGTGGGTGTGGCAGTTAATTATATTACTTTGTGATCAATGTAATGAATGGGGTGGAGCCTGCATACTCTTATTATAGGAACAGATAAAGGGAATATATAAATCAAATGATACAAATCGGAGTAAAATTCCCAAAGGAGATGGTACCTGGGTAGGTTCCTGAGGAGTCTTTAGGTTTTCACTAAGTGTCAGTATTTGTAAGCAAGGATATTATTAACATTGGGGATAAGATAATCCTTGAAAGTACCTTTGGCCCTTGCAATTCTTAATGCCAGTAGCACCCCCAGTCATTGCAGTAATAAAACAGCAACCCTCCATGCTTGTCTAAGCACTGCCTAGAGACATGGTGCTGCTTCTGTTTGGGAATGTCAGGTCTGGTATAGAAAGGAATTCACACAGATGCAGATGTAAAAGTAGGGAGTTACAAAAAAGCAAGACATGTTTGCAAAACTGCATTTAATTTAAATGATTACTTGTATTTAACGATAACTGTTGCTGAAGAGCACAGATATACTTTTAGATGCTATAACCTATACTAAGGTTACAGAATTTTTGTATGTGAAGGTATTTGAAAATAATATTTAGATTATCCTGTGGTTATGATTCTAAGTGAAATGAACTGATGTTTTGAATTTCTTCTTACTTGTAAATCTGTGACTACTTTGATATTTAGACTATAAAGAAGAAAGCGACATATATTTCTTTTGACCTAGCTAAATTAATGGAATTGGTTGAGAAGTTACGTTTATCATGTGACATTGTCAAAAGTTGTTTAAGTTTTGAATCTCAGTTCTTGGTTTTAAAAGGAAATATTATTTACTTCTAATGTTTTGAAATGTTTAGTTTTAAGATCTCTCAGATGAAACAGTCAAAATGAAGTTATAAAAGTGAACTTTTATGTTATAATTAAATTAACCTTGACATTGGATACAATTGCATTCGTTACTTATTATTTTATCAGATATCAGAAAGTACAAAATTCTTCTATATGATTAATTTAATAAGAATTCCTCAGCCAAATGTGTATATTTGCATATGCATGTCCTTCAGGAAAGAAAGAAATAGAGAGGGGATGAATAAATTATAGGTGTGTAAATAATTAAGGAAGGCCTCCAAGACAGAGAGATGCTCTTGTCCATATAAAAGTCTTGACAGTATCTCTTTTTAGCTCAGAATGCTTTTTTCTAGTTGCTTTCTTTGGAAATCACTGCCAGTAATTTCAGAGGTAGCTCAAAATCATCATGTTAAAAATGCAACTTTTTTTTTTTTTTCCTAAAGCCTTCTTTAATACACTGTTTCCTATTTTGGCTACTAATAATACACTTACCTAAAATCTGATATTTCATTCTGTTCTTCCCATTACCACATATCTAGTGGGTTACCAGCTGAAGTTTAATTTATCATCTAAACAATTCTTGCTTTCATCATCTCCTTCCTTTATCTGGAAAGATTGATCTCTTCACCTGAGTGCTTAGTTTTAGAAGCATATACATATGGGTACAAAACAATGGTTATTTCTAGTAAAGTTTGTTTTTAATGTAAGCACTGCTACTAACTGCATATCAGTGATTTTTGTTGCCATTTCATTAGTAAGAGGAATTGGTAGATCAAATGAATTCATAGTACTTTTATGGAAGTACTAATTATCAAACTGAAGTTCAATAGGACACATAAGAGATGACCTTGTCCTCTTTATCTAATTATAATTTCAAATTGTGAAGAATTGCATAGTGGCTGTACTCCAGTGCTTTATAAAGCAAAAAGAGGGCTTGAGCTCTAGGTGGCTGAATTTCTACAAGCATCTCTGCTGTTTCTTTGCATGAAATTGAACAAATTTTAATTTTCATTTAATTTTCTTGTGGGAGGGGGAAGGGAGAGGATGGTATTTAACATGACTGAGTGTATTATTCTTACTTAGGCACAACATATTTTACTTGAAATTGATAAAAGCATTTAGGAACTCTTAATCTTCTGCATAATTGTTAGTAACAACTTTTATGTGTTGATATTTTGGGGGAATTCAGAAGACTATACTGTGTTATAAAACAAAAACATAAACTACTGATGAATTCAAAATCTGGAATATAAGAGGACAGTAATATATAAGTTACATTATTTTAATCTCAAAGTGGATTTCAAATGTTTTCGCTTGGTTATCCTAAATTTATATGTAAAAGATTTTTTTTTAGTTATAGATGGACACAAAGCCCTATTTTGTTTATTTACTTTCATGTGGTGCTGGGGCTCCTACCCAGCACCCAAACCCAGCCCCCTAAATTTATATTTATAATGTAGTTATCTTAATTTTTTTGTGTGAACTCTTAGAGAATGCTACCAATCTATGGAATTCCATCAGTTTAAAAAAAACATTGTTCAGTTATCTGTGTTTTTTTTTTTTTGGTATGTGTTGTGTTATGCATGGGTCTGTGTGTTTGAAATACAAATAAGAAATGTGCATATGTTAGCTATGGTATGTAGCCTCATTGCTGTACCTAATGTCAGTTCATATACACAACCATATTAGCTGCAATGAAATCATAGATTTTGCTATAAATTTTTTAAATAAATTGTGCAGCAAAGAATAGGAAGCATGACAGGTATGCATACTAGGTGTGTTTATAGTAACCTGGTCTACAGCACATATATTTCCATTATAGACAGTGTTTTTAAACTTTGCTTTCAAAAATGAGGAAGCTGCCATAAGGAGTGCATTGTTCTATGCTAGGTCATTGCTTAATGAAGGAAAAAGAAATCTGCCAGTATAGCTTTTTCCAGATTAACACATTTAGTTTGAACTCACAGTGATTACATGTCTGTTGTGTTGAGACAGGTTTTTCATACTTTATTTAGATGCATTTTCTTTGCAGAGAAAGAAATGCTTACATCACATTGCCTGTGGCTTGTGCCAGATATCTGAGGTGAACTCTGTCCCTTCTATATTGGAGCAGGCTCATTTGTTTCATCAAATTCTCAGAAGGCTGGAGTGTCCAGTTACCATATTTTATTAAATGATTAAATTTTCCAGCAGACTCTATAGCCTAAAATACCACATTTTTTTCCCAACCAGCCACCCCCCCACACACATACACACCAAATGAGTACTCTCATTTCATGAGAAATACTCACAGAAATCAGCTTTGCTGATGGTTAACGGCCTTCATATTTTTATTAAAACTTTGCATCATCCATAGCTTCAGTTATATCTTACCATTCTTTCCCAATGCTTTCCTGAATCACAGCTTTAAGATTGTGTTTCCTTATCTCCATCACCTTGTTTTCATCTTTGATATTTCATAGTCACAGATAATTTCATTCTTTGAATTTTCTATCCACTCTTGACTATGTTGCTTGTTGGCCACATTTTATGGCCCCTTAATACAACATCCTCCAAACTTAACTCTACCTCACTGAAACCTGCTTCTCTCTGCTGCAGTATGTTATCTTAGAAAATTCAACCATTATTCATTTTGTTGTCCAGCCAGAAGACCTGGAGTTCCTCTGAGTGCCTCACTTTCCTTTTCCCTTCCTTTTCCACACTACTGGCTCAGTATATCTACCATCTGTTCCTATGCTCCTATTTCAACCACCAGACATTCAGGTCATCATCGCTCACCTGTGTCACTAGATAAGCCTTTTTTTTTCTTTCTAATTGCATATCACCTTGTCATCATTGATTATTTTAAAATCCAAATATTGTTCCAGGACATTTTTCTAAATTACTCCAAAATGAACACACTGACTAAAATGTGCAAATGTAGTCAAGAGCTCACCCTTGCTGACTTCTTCACTTTCCACTCCCTTGTCTGTACCATTTACTCTAGCCATTCTGTACTTTTCCAGTTCCTAGAATATGGGCCAGTAAGCTAGGTCAGACCACAGAGGTTGGATTGCATTCAAAGACCATCTAGAACTCAAGACTTTATTCAAGATTGCTTTCACTTAGTCTTTCTACTAAATTAGCATATTAATACCAGTGACATGTATATACAATGTAAACATGTAAGGGAATGAACACAATGTGTGTCCCTAGTTTCTTACAGAGATATGGCCAACATTCAGTTGTCAATATAGAATATGCATTTTCTGGGGCTGGGGCTCAGTGGCAGAGCCCTTGTAGACAACCCATGTGTGAGGCACTGGGTTTGATCCTCAGCACTACATACAAATAAACAAAATAAAGGCATTCTGCCCATCTACAACTACAAAAAAATTTAATTCAAAACATTTTATTGTCACGCTGAAGAGTGGTGTATAGCCTCATTAGGTGTGGTGTACATGGGTGTGGCACATGTGTGATAAACATTCTGCATTGAATTAGATAAACAGTTTTAAGTACAAACATAGTGTTCCAAGTCCCTATTATATTACATATATAAATATATATGTACACATATTACATATGTATTTTTTGCAGTGCTTGGAATACATTTTTGCAATTTTTAAAAAATATATATAGTATATGCACATCTCCTGCAAATGACATGATTTCATTGTTCTTTATGATTGAATAAAACTCCATTGTATGTATGCTACATTTTCTTTTATCTATTCATCCATTGATGGACATCTAGCCTGGTTCTATGGTTTGACTATTGTGAATTGTGATGGTATAAACATGGGTATGCATGTATTGCTATCGTATGGAGACTTTAATTCTTCAAGATAAATACCAAGTAGTGTTATAGCTGGGTCATATGATGGTTCCTTTTCTACATTTTGTGGAACCTACTTTCTGGTTTCCAAGCTGGTTGTACTACTTTACACTTACACCAATAGTGGGAAAGTGTTCATTTTCTCAACATCCTCTCCAACACTTATTGTTCTTTGTATTCTCCATGATTGCCACTGTAACTAGTGTAAGATGAAATCTCAGTGTCATTTTAGTTTGTATTTACCTAATAACTAATGATGTTAAACATTTATTTATTTATTTATTGTCCATTTGTATTTCTTCTTTAGAGATGTGTCTGTTTCATTCATTTGTGCTTTTATTAATCAGGTTTTTTCTTTTTGGTGTTAAGTTTATATATATATATATTTCCCCCCTAGGCATTAATCCTGTATCAGAAGTATAGCTAGCAAAGATTTTCTCCCATTCTATAGGTTCTCTCTTCACATTCCTAATTGTTTCCTTTGCTGTACAGAAGTTTTTCATTTGATGCTGTCCTATTTATTAGCATTTGACATTATTTCCTGAGCTTTAGAGGTCTGACTTGAAAAAGTCATTTAGTGTGCCTGTGTGTTGGTTATTGACTCTGTTTTCTTCTAGAAGTTGCATAGTTTCTGGTCTGTTTCCTAGGTATTTGATTCATTTTGAGTTGATTTTGTGCAGGTGAGAGATAAGGGTCTAGTCTTATTCTTCTATATATGGATAACCAGTATTCACAGCACCATTTGTTTAAAAAGCTATCTTTTCTCCAATGCATGTTTTTGGAATCTTTCTCAAGGATCAATTGATGTAGATGTGTGTGTGTTTGTCTCTGTATCTTCTGTTCAGTGCCATTAGTCTGTGTCTATTTTTATGCCAGTACCATGCACTTTTTTGTTCTGTAGTATAATTTGAAGTTAGGTATTGTGATGCCTCTGTCCTGTGAACACATAGTGTACCCATAGATTCCCAGCATCTCACAGAAATGGGGGAAACATACAATAGCAAAAACCAAAGCCAACAATATACAGCATCAAAATAAATGCCTCTTGCCTATATGACATCTACAACACTAATTACCACAAAAACAGGAAAGATGAGTCAGCAATTGCCAATATTAAAAGCAATAGTAGCCATGAACTACATCTGGTATCACAGTAAACAGTAAGTATCAAGTATACCAAGTGTACTAATAATTGCAACAACATGAATGGTGAGAGCAATAATTATATAAACCAAATAGTTTTAAGAGATTGTGAAAATACAGTTCATCAAAAGAAAAAAATATGATAGGAAAGTAAAAGAAAGTTTAGGAAGTTTGAAATGTGAAGAGAATGCAGAAGAGATGCAGCTAGTGGTGGGTATAAAGAAGGAGAAGAAAAAATAAAGTGAGAAAAAAGAACAAGAGAATTTGGGTGTTAAATGGGAGAAAGAAAGAAAAACAACAGAATCGAACAAAACAAAATAAACAAAAAAACTATCAAAAGACAACACAAAAAATTGTTTAAAATGAGTGAGAAATATGTCCACAAACTGATCAGCACAGCAAGAAAACACACACACACACACACACACACACACACACACACACACAATGAAAAGTAAATTGTTTTTACTGAGGTAGTCAAAACTGTCAACATGGATGAATGGTCACTGCCTCTACCTGACTGTTCTTTCTATTTTTTACTTGGGCTATGTTGAAAGAAGGAGAGAGGAAGAGAGCACACTCTCCAAGGGCTTGTTAAACTCTTCCTCTTTTTGTGTTGCTCACTGAGCTGCCAGTAGGAGTGGCCTAAAGCTGAAGTTGATTGAAGTAGCTCTCCACTTCTCTTCTCACCAGTATAAGATAGGATGGAATGGGAAGTACTATTGATTGGAGTTTTGTCTGCACAGACCAGATCAATGCACTCCAGGATGAGACTTCTGCAGAGTTCTGGGAGGGAAGTTTTGGGGGTAGGATTTAGGTCTAATCAGACCCTAGGGCTTTGTTGGTTGGTAACTATTGTGGGAGAATACATCCACATACCCCAAAGGCCTAGTACATACCAATTTCTGCTGGGAGTATGGATCTCAAGTGCTTCCCAAAAATTGTATTGGTGGGACAGGGGAACTAGTCCTCGACAGGTCTCACACACTCTGCCACCCCAAAATACTACCTTTCCAGGCTTAGTCCCTGAGTGTATTAACACCCACCTTTTCAGTTTCCTTGACCCTCTTCAGCCTGTCATGTGATCTGCCAGACTCACAGGGAATGCTAGTTAGTTGTATTCTCCTCTGTATTTCTGACTTGAATCCCCCTGAATACATTCTTCTCTTTGCTCATGCCACTCACTTTCTGCTAGATACAGCCTATGCCATATGGTAGGGGCTTGCTGGGACAATATGGCAACATTTGCTCTGGTCTCCCAGGATTCTACAGCAGCTAGCTGCAGTGTGGCCTCAAGATGACTCTGGCCTCAGCTTTCTCTCCACTTTCCAAACACCAGTTTGCTATGCAGCCTCTGGATCAGCCAAGTTAAGACTGCTTTACTTATCCACATTTTTTGTGCGCCAAATTTGTCCACTATGTTTGTCTTTGTTTTATCCCTCCTCCCTGAGGTGAACCCGCTCCACTGCCATTGCTGCAATGTACTTGGCTCCAATGTACTCTTTCTTGTACTTTGTTCAATGCACCCAAATTTCTGAGTCTCTAAGAGACTCTGCCCTACATTTCACCCACTTTGCTCTGAAGTAATACTCCCACTGCTTGAATCCTGAGCCATGAACCAATTGGCAATTTGGCTTTCCTCCTATCTGCCATCTTGAATCTTCACTCTTGAGGAACTCATAACCACCCTTTAAGAGTCAGATCAGAGGTGGAGTTTAACTCAATGGTAGAGTGTTTTCCTAGAATGTGTAAGGCCTGGGTTCATTCCCCAGTACAAAAAAAAAAAAAAAAAAAAAGATTCAGATCAAAGATCACCTCTACCAGAACATTTTCTTTGGCTGTTTGCCTCATTATTATCCATTCTGAGTACCAGTTTTTAGAGTTCCTAATGAGTTGATTTGTAAATATTGTTCTGTTTGCCTGCCTACTAATAAATATAACCTTCATAGAGTCAGGACCATGTCTTAATTATCTTCATATTTTTATGATCTAGCAAAGATTATCACATTGCAATCATTTTAGCTCTATGGAAGGAAAAAGGGAAGAATGGAGGGGAAAGAATCTTTTAATGATGTAATGTAAGGTCTGGATGGTAAAATAATGGTAAAACAAATAAACAAACAAACAAACTTTATTTTGGAGTATGTGTTCTTTATCAATTTTCACCAGGTACTATCTATCATATTCTTATTGATTAGGTGGATTTATTCAAATCATAGGGAAAAATTAAGGTCACTGTCAGGAAAGAATACTCTTAATGAAGGTCTGTTTTAGGACATACAGCCATGTTTCTTTATTTATCCTTAAACATTTTTATTTCCAAGTTGTATAGCAGTATAAACTTTAAAATACCACTTTAAGATACATGCTTTCTGTAGAATCCTGTCTGTTAATAACAATTATTAACTTTTATAAAACTGTATTTCTTTCCACTCCTATATAATACATTTTCAGTGTTTATATTATATCACACCCTGTCCTTGGCACTTACTCATTTATATGCCTTTAATGAAATGAATACAAACTATTTAATCAAATCTCTAGGAGAGTGCCCAGAGAGAAAACAAGGTATTTTCCATGAAAAAATCCATCTTTTAATTAATTTCTCTTGATATTTGAGGGTAATGTAGCTATATACATGTATACTTTTTGGTAGACATTTTTAGAGTCACTCATTACTTTGGCTGCACAATAGAATCATCTAGTAAGATTTAGAAACTCTGATGTCTAATTAAATCATAATCTGGGGTAGGACAAGCATCAGTGGTTTTTAAAAGTCATTAGATAATTCTAATGTGTAACCAATTTTGAGAACCACTTTTAACCAGGTGCTTTTATATCTTCAATATTTATTTGAATTTATTTAAATGATAATAACATATTAAAAGAACTCCAAACAATGAATACTTCCAAAGGAGATCTATTTTAAGGCATTTGATTATGTTTCTTTACCTATCACTAAACTGTTTCCTATTTGTGGTAAAGTTTGGAATATTAACAAGTCTAATCTAATCTCAATTTAAAGCTTCTCTCCTTCCCAGGTGGGACTGGACAAACACTGGGGAATAAGGCATAATATATTTGTTTTTCTTACGAAACTAATGTTCTCTACTCACTGATGCTAGAGTTTTGATATTAGGGAAAGATGAGAGATAGGCTGGTTTAGTGGAAGGCCTTCCCAATTACGTTCTTCACACACACGTTCAGACAAGGCGTTTAGCTAACCATTCTGTTTTCCTCTCAGCTCTTACTTTGATAGTACACTTTACACAGCCTCTTTCCATAGTCTTGGGCAAAATCTTTTAATGATAATTCTAGCCTAGCTATGGTTCCTAAGCCTACACAAAGCTGGCTTTTTGGCCCCAAGAAATTCTGGATGTGCAGACTATTCCTCATATATAGCCCTCTTTCTTTTCTTTGTTACTGCAGAGAGCTCTAACCATTAGCCAACCTCTTCCTTTAGACTTAAAAACGTGGGAGAGTAAACATAGGTCACACCCAAGGTATGGGAAGCACAGGTCAAGTTTAGCAAAAGTTCTTCAGTTGCTTTAGTTCCCTTTTGTCACCTAGCTCTGCTGAGGGTGAAGGGAAGGAAAATGCACAAGACCTTGACAATACTCTTTAAGAAAAGCCCTACCAACTTCCCCAATCCCAAGCTTTAATCTCTGCAGGTAGAGGATGCTTTAGAGGAATCACGTGATATTTGGGGACCCACCTGTTAGCAAACTTTTTTTAGGCCTGTTTGTTTGTTTGTAGAGTGTGGAGCTCTTTCTCTCAGCTTTGGCCACTCAACAAGAGCCGCACAGTAGGAAAACAATCTCCCATTACATTTTGTTAACTTCATAGAAAAATCACATCTCTTCTTTTTCAACTTAGATGAAGTTTTATAAAAAGATTTATATGAAGTGAATCTGTAGCAGCTTAATCTTTTTTCCTCCTCCCCATTTAGCCATATTATTTTATTTATGTACATATCAATTCATAACCTTCTACAGAACACATGTATTTAAAGACTATGAAAAAAAATTAGCCAGTGGTTAATTGCAGATCTTACTCATTTGAAGGTCTAAGAAGTCATCATTTTCTTTCTGACTTTACACTTTTCCTTCAAAAGCTATGGTCTTGGAAATCTAACTGGGGCATTATATGTTCCAGGTTTCATTTATTAATTTTTTTTGTTCTATTCTTCACTTTCCATGTTGTAAGTTTTTAGCTTCTCATTGCTAATGAGATTCTTGTGCTTGGTCTTGAAACTGTAGACTCTTCAACCTGCTGGCAAAGGACATAAAAGAAACCACAGGATGAAGGGAAAATTCCATCTTCTCCTCTAGATGCATAAAAAGAAATGATTCTGGGTTATAAACCTATCCTTGCAAAATCTGTTTCAAACAAAGAACCTCCCTATAGAGGCACCCAGATTCCGTAATTATTAGTACATTCTGTGACAGTATCCTTTGGTCTTACAAGTATCTATAATTCTCACTGGTTTTCTTCAGCAGTCTTGAATCATCACTTCAAAACTCCTTCTGTGAAATTTAAACAGATTAACAAGATAGAGTAATCAAGAAAAGTTGGTGACTTGAAATCCCTCCAAATCCCAAGCTATAGGTGGATGTGCCCATATCACCAAAAAGAGCAGGACGTAAAAAAGATGAAGATGAACAGCAGTATTGTAAGTGTTGCTCAACATAACAGTAAAAGGAAACTACAGTTCTAGAAAATAATAAAAATGAAAAAAAAAAAACATCAAAACTCAGATACATTTGAAGCAATGTTTCTAGAAACATTTATTATATAAAAATCCTTTATCTATAAGATGAAAATAGTGAATTCAATATTCAACAAAAATACAGAAATGAAGACTAAAATAAAGCAGAAGATATCGAGAAGAAATGATGGCAGAAATTGACAACTTAGCAAAATAAAACATTAAAAAAGGTGATTAAGAATGAAGAGAAATAAGCTGTTAATCATCCTAATTGGTGAAAATACAAATTCACAAAATGCAAAATGACACAGGGAAATAATGTTTGAAACAGAAAATAGAAAAAGTCTACTTGGAATAATTCTGTACAAAGTACTTGAAAACTCTGAAAAGTTGTCAAAACTCTGCTACTGTCTGTCTTTTCCCCATGATAATCATTCTAGACCTAATTGACTTTACCAAGAAATTCTGTTATCCTTTGATGATCTGATAAACCCTATGGTATGTAAATTTTTCCAGAGTGTAGAAGAGAAAATTTCCAAATTCTTTTTTTAATGTATGTGTCAAAATGAAGGCCTGATAACTAGTACTAAAAAAATTATAGGCCTGTCTGATTTATGAATATCAAAGCAAAAATCTTTTAAAAATATGGTTAAATGGGATCTGTAATGTCAAATAGAATGCAAAATATTAAGAATATATCATAAGCACATGACATTCATTATGGAAATGCCACAGGTTCAATATTAGAAAAAATCATTAGTATAATTTATCAACTTATCATGCCATAGTTACAAGAAGAAAAATCATGTGACCATTTTTATAGGTATCTAAAAGTCTTAACAAAATTCAACATATATTCTTGACAAAAAGAAGGAAGGAAAGAAAGGAAGGAGGGTTAAGGAGGAAGGAAAAAGGGAGACAGATAAGGCTAGCTCAAGAAAAGAGTCAATCAATAATTTCTTAACAGGATTTCATACATGGGAGGCAAGTAGACATTGCTGCTTCTCAATCTGCTGGAATAGGAAGTACACAAAACACCTTGAAATAATTCTCCAGTTTATAAGAAATATGGAGAGGGAGGATTAAGTTAAAGGATACCACAAATTAAGGATGTGGGTTAAAGATTGACTTTTGCTGATGATCAAAGGCAATAAATTAAAAAAAAATAATGACAAAGAGACTATTAGATTGAAAGGTTTATGAAACATGTCAATCGCATACAATGAGTGAATCTAGTTTTCATTATGATTAGAACAACTCTAAAGACTGATTTATTGAGAAAATGGGAGTAAAGTGAGCTATTAAATGATACCAAGAAATTATTGCCAATCTTGTTAGATGCTAGTGGCATGGCAGTTATGTAAAAAGTACCCATGTTGCTACATATTGACCTATTTAGAGATGAGCTGATGTTATCTAAGTGTTGCAACTACATGCTTCAATGTTATTAATAACAAGAAACAAAAGAAGGATAGATGATACAAATGTGTTAAAATCTTGATAATTGTGGAATCTGAGTAATGGGTATCTGGGTCCATTGTATGATTTTTCTCATTTTTTCTGTTTGTTTATAGTTCTTATATAATTTTTAAAATTAAACTAATACTCCTACTAGTAATAAGGTAACATCTCTCTCTTAAAAAAATACATACACATACACAAACACACACACATATCAGTTTCCTTTTTCAAAGCAACAGGTGCACATTGTCTATATTCTCCTATGTGCATGGTGGAGGGGGTAAAAGCATCTGACTGTTGGATACTTATTGAAACAAAGAGAGTCATATGCCATATATATTAACAGAAAGAACAAATAGTTTATCTAGAAGAATTTCATAAATCAGAAAGTAAAGACAACATTAGTTATACTTCCTACTAGAACTACTAAATTATGAATAAAGAAGGATCTCACTCTAACACTTTCTACTGTGATGAATGGGATCTCCTTGGCATAATATTTCCTGTGATAAAAAAAAAAAAACTACATGGAATTTCCATCCTCTGCCACAGGAATAGAGAAATATATGACTTAGTGGCAGTGTATGGTAAAAACCAGGATTTTGCTTTGGGAACTAATAAAACTGCCAAGAAAGCTCATGGATGCATAGTTTGCTAAAAATAATAAAAAATAAAAAGTATATTTCTAAAATAAGTAAAGTACTTTTTCTAGTCTGCTCTAAAGGCACTACACAATCACTGAGAGTATCATAGTCTATTTGGGAAAGTAACTCATAAACAAGTTCAGAAGAAAGCAATTCTGAAGGTGAGGGTACCCAGAATCAAATATGGTCAATGGAAGAATGGGATTAGAAATGATCAGCTCAGAGAAAAGAAGTCTCCGTGGCAAGAGGGATAACACCCAACATGTATGTGAAGTAGAAAATGCTCAAGTGTTAGAAAAATAGCAAAACAAGTGGGAATTATCAGAAAGTTGATTTTGGCTTGGTAAGAATGTCAGTTGGCAGTTCTCTACCTAGAAGTGGATAGGTAAACATTTTTGTAACGATGTGAACATTAGCAAAAAATTAAATCTCAGATAAGATGATTTCCTTGGACCTTCAATGTCATTCCAATCCCATATAATCTGTCCTTATTGTTTAAATAACACAGTGAGTAGGTTTGGACTTGTCTACAGAATACCAGATGACTCTTGTAGAGTTACTCCCCAAAAAAAAACTATTGCTCTGACCCTCCCAGTTGAACCATTAGGAAATCCCCAGGTAAACATTGCCTCACTACTTATTTAAATGGATCAGCTTCCATCCATTGTCTATGTATTCCCACTATAAACATTTATTTTGCTTTTAGATGTAGGGGCATTTAAATTATTATGCTCCAAATGTAATTCATGTCAGACTTTATGTCAGAGCTCTCAGTACCTGGAGGATTATGACTTGAACCTCAAGTCTATGCCTTGACAGCCCTCTTTATGCCATGTTATAAGATAAGTAACTTTGACTTGTCTTATTGGAAATTCATGGGCGTAAGTTTCATTAGCATAAATGAGACTTTAGTATTTAGTATGGTGGTAAACACATATCCCATAGTATTTATCTTTTATTCTCAAAGCCTCTGGTAATGTTTATCAGGATACTTTGAAAATATATAGTAAAACCTGGCCTGGCATTCTGAGTGGCATAATCAGTTTTGGATCACATGGTAGGCCGCCTTCACTGAACACAAAGCTTCAACCTCACATCATGGAGGTAACCCCCTACTGTCTTCCTTTGTCTTTTCCTTTGCAAATGTTTTGTGCATCATGCACATTCATCCACTGGGTGGCAGTATTGCTCAAGAATGTTTACTATTTCTGGTCTGACTCTAACAGAATTTAAGACATCAAACTTTTTGGCTAGGAAATTAGCCATGGTATCAAATCTTAAGAAAAAGTATTGTCTTGAATGTAAGTGCCTACCCAGAGGAGCCTACAGGAATTTTAATAGTGTTAATACTTCTTGCCATTTACTCTCAACACATTCTCCTTTCTGTCATCAGGTTCACACACCACACATGTAAAAAATAGATTTCCCCTCATGTTCTTCAGTTTCATCACCATTGTATAGTTTTTCACATCTGAAAAACACACATGCCCTTTCCAAATTCCTCAAGCCCACTTTCCATCCTCAGTGTTCTCGGTACCCTACCTCATTTCTGTGGCTTTCCCTGACTTTCTGTTTTGTTTCTTAAATATTATACCACCTCCACGGTGAAATCAAGAGACAGACCAGTGAGTTCCCATATAAAATCATGTGTATCCCCTCTGACTCTGCACTGTGTGCTAGACAAATAGAGCAAATAGACCTGTAGTCTTTGGAAGCCATATGGTTCCCTTTCACTTAAATCAATTCTTTTCATAATGCACAATGAGGCCAATTGACTTGGACTATGTAAGATTTATCTTCAATGAAGGAAGGCAAAAATGTCCAAGAGATTAAAGTGCATGTCAAGTATGATTATTACCATGAAAAACCCACAAAAAACATGGGAATATTTTAAAAAATGAAAAAAAATTCCTAATAATAGTTGTTCTAGATGAAACTGTGAAAACTTTTATCTCCCCTTTCTGCTATTTTATAGTTTTTCCCTATAGTATCATTTTTCTACTAAACTAAAGCCAAAAAAAAACAAAAGCAAAAAATAAATGAATAAAAATTTAAAAACCTACAATATTCAAAGACCACAACCACCAGTCACTAGCCACCAACAAACGTGCTAACTATCTGGGAGTCTGATAGGTTACAACCAAGAGCTTCCTGTACTTATTGACAAAACACCAGAAGTGGTCATGCTCTTATATACCTGCAGTTTGAAACTCCCTCACAAGCCTGTCATCCCAGCCATTCGGGAGGCTGAGACAGGAGGATCATGAGTTCAAAGCCAGCCTCAGTACAGTGAGACTCTGTCCTTAAATACAATGAAGGGCTGGGGATGTGGCTCAGGGGTTGAGTGCCCCTGAATTCAATCCCTGATACCAAAAACAAAACAAAACAAAACAAAACAAAACAAAAAAACAAAACAAAACAAAACAAAACAAAAAAACCAAACCTCACAATGTCACAATGGCTCTTTGTGAGGTCAGAGCCAGACAACCACCCAGTGGTTATCTCATTATGGGCCTCCAGGGCCTTTCTCACTTTCATAATATGAATAAGAAAGAACTCTGAAAGGGCTTTTGTTTCAGTGGGTTTTGGAGACTGATATTTTCTTGTTTAGAATTTAAAATCTGTAGGATACTTCAGTGGTCTTTTCATTTTGAGTCTGAAAATCTGTAATCACTTTGTGGCTTTGAAAAATCTCATCACGTCTACACTCAAGTTTCTGCTTCTTTACTGCTCTGAACTGAGCAGCTTTCCTCCCCTGGACCCTTACCCCATGATGGACTACCTTTCCTTGGGCAGAGCAATGGAGTCAGCCATCTAGGAACCATAGTGCATAATAAATAAGAGCCCAGTGAGTTGGCCCCCACTAGATGTGCCCTGTGTGAGGGGAGTGGTCCATGTTGCATTGAAGAACATTAGATAGGGACTAAGATCTTGATAAAGGCAGAAAGATCCCTGGTAAAGCTAGTGCTACTTTTCTTTTCTACAAGGGTGAGAATAGCGTATCAGAACACCCCAATTTTATTTCATGGTATAAATGCCATATAAATTCCATATGTAACACTGTAACATTAGTAACTGAGGAAGAAGGGTTGGAGAGCCATGTCTGTACATTGCTATGGATTCAGGCCAGAGTAGCATCTATTTCTCATGTTACATGAAACTTCTGTGAGAGTCTCTTTCTTAGCCTGACCAGGCTTCTTTTGAAAATAAGGTGTGTGGGTGCCAAAACCTTGAGTTAGGGCTTAGAGATCTTGGGACTTGAGATCCACTGGCACTTGGGAGTTGAAGAAGTCACAGTGTAGGATGACAGGATTCTAATGGCACCCTATATCCTGTCCAGCAGGACATCAAAGCAACTCAGAGTAAACCAAAGTTGTGTCCTGGTTCAGCTGGTGTACACACCTGGGACTGAGTACCAGAGGTGGTGCATCCTGCCTGCCCTGCCAGAAACTGGTGAGCCTGAGTATCCTGTAGGCTGTCAGCTGTAGGCAGTCAGCATCTGGATTCACATCACCTCATCCACTGGCCCCAAATGTCCTACCATGTAAGAAGAAAAGGATGAAACAAGCATCTTCCCTCCCATAGTGTCACCCAGCAGCCGCTGGGAGATCCAGCTGTAGTCTTCTTTAAGTGTTCATTTCTCAGGATACAGCAGGACCTTCAACTAAGCTTTGTAATAATCATTGTACTTTTTTGAGCCCTTATTATGTCTTACACACTAGAAAGGATATGCATTCTCTATTTGAAACAACATAACAATCCCAAACTTAATATCAAGTATCCCAAACATTAGTACTGCTAAATATTATTCATTGGTTTTATACAGTGACAAACAAGTTTGAAAAATGCTGATCATCAATTCAGTGATATAAATGGTAATTCTCCAAAAATGGAATCCATGTAAAATTTTCCAACCTTAGTCCTAGGGCAACTTGGAGTAACTGGGTATTTTAAGGAACACAAAATTAAAGCTTGAGGAGATGGTATTTAAGTGAGTCAACAGACAATACGTCATGGTGGAACTCATGCCACTATCTTTGAAAATGGAAACTCATGATATACAGGGATGGCCAATGATTTCTTAAGGTAGCTCTGTTTATTCTCATAAGAGTGCCATCTACTTTAAAACTCTCCAAAGAAGGCTGTGATGATATCATATGAGCAAGGAGCTTCATCTGCTTCTCACTCCAAGTCACATGTGCAAAGTAGAAAGATGCCAAACCACTGGGAGGTTCTCAGGCTGCCCCTCTGCTGTGTCCACATTCTCCAAGAATTTGAAAGGCTCTTTCCAGAGTGCAACACTGCATGGGGCCAAGGACCAAAGCCACTAGGTATATTGATACTCCAGAATCCATACAAGCTGCAACCCAAACCTGTTCTGTTTTTCTAAATTTGCATCCTAAAGACACCCTTCTTTCCTTTTCTCCTTCTTATATCATCAAAATATTTCAGTCACATTTACATATATTTTATACAACTTCATATTCATTTCACCCAATGGCTTTGAAGAACTTCCATTTGTGATTAAAATATTTCACATCTTCTGAACTCTCTAGTGATCCTGATTAGGACTTGGGACAGATCAGGAAGGAACTTTCTTATCATAGTGTAAAGGTTGCCTTAGTTAAATACAACACTATCTTAAAGCTGGGCCTTATTTTGAAGATGGTATAATCATGTTATAAGTTATTATGTATTCATTAAATTATATATTCATAAACATGTATGGGATGGTGGCAAGCCTGGGTCTGAGCATTATCCATCTTACATCTTAAAAGTTGAAACTTTAGCCCTCTCTGAGGGACCTACTACAGCTCATATTCACATTTGTGAAAGTGAAGCACTGGAGGTTAAATCAGGAATTATAGCTCATGCAGCCTGGCTTCCAGAGTCTTCAGTGTTAACAAGAAATTCTCAACAAACAAACCTTTTACTAGTAAAATTGTCATTTGTATGACCATGGTCTTCATAAGCAAACAACATTCTCAACTGAAATAGTAATTGGTCCATGCTAGGGCTGCTTTCTGACCAACTCTTCAGGACATCCTTGGAATCATTTCACTCTGGACAAAATGTGTTAACAGAGCCAGGTTATTATAAGACTAAAGTTTTTAAAAATTGAACTATGAAACTTGGAGTTATTTTAAATGCTCCCATCCCCCAAAATGGTGATAGTAGAAGCAAATGTCACTCAATTTTGGTTTATGACTTCATCCTGTAAAACAACCATGCCAAAGTAGAAGAGTCATGACTGGGGCAAGATGTTCTTTTTCTTTTGCTATCTAAATCTTTAAGAACAAGGAACTACCTAATGGGACATTGTTTCTGTAACTAGGGGTGACTGGGCTGTGATTGGTTAGGCTTCCCTCCTTTGACTGCACTGTCCTGCTTCTGTAACCTGGCTTGCTTGCATTGGCTAGACCCCCTGAACATCCCTTTTGTGGTTTTCAGGCTTATAAGGAGTGCCCTTGCAATTGTTCTGGTCAGCCGCCACCGGTGTGCTTCAATAATGGCTTGATTCGATTATACGTGAGTGGTCTGTAAGTCAGTGTATGAAACCCTGGGATGAAGCCCTGGGATGAAGCTTTAACAAAATTGTCACAGCTATATTTGGCATCTTGAAAGCAATTTTCTGGATAAACTTGGTTGGAGAAAAATGTTATATTACGATATTTATTATATAATACAATAATATGGTAATTCTTTGATTTGAGGCTTACAAATAATAACATGCTTACAAATAATAACATGGTTAAAACAGCATGATAGAGTACTTTTACTAAAGTAAAAGTAGTTTTTGTTATCAATTTCTGACCACTAAAGATAAGGGCAGGAAGAAGCTGCCGGAGCTACAGAGATGGCAGGGCTGGAAGGTTCAGGAAGCCTCCTGTGCAACCCACTGTCCCCACACACTTCACGCCTGAAGATGAGGAAAAGATCTGGAGCAACCAGAAGATGAGGACCAGCTCAAAGTGAATCAAGTCTACATTGTCTCAAGGGGAGCATCTCCATCAATTTACATTGGCTTGAGGCAAGTGACTCCCCATCTACCCTGGCTCAAGTTGAGAGACTATATAATTAGTAGAGGGAGGCACTGTGGTCCAGGCCTTGGAGAGGATAGATACTGGGCTCTGGCTCTAGTCCTTAGGCCTTTCTCTAAAAAAAACAAAACCTGCAATTTTTTAAATCTTTGAAACAATTTATTATACAATGTTAAAAAAATGAAAATAAATTTCTCCCAAAGCATGGAAGAAAGGACAAAGAGCAGGGCAGGGGGAAGGAAGTGTCCCAGGGAAAAGACTCTATGATGTATTCCACAGAGAAAAGTCTCTTATGATGTGTCTTCGCAGGTGGGGGCAGAGGAGTCTTCTGGTGGATGCAGATGCGCTCCTGCCTGGATCTGGGTGGAGAAGCCTGAGCCCGTCAGCACACCTCACTTACACACCATGATGTAAGCAGCCGCACAGCTTAGCATCTTCCTGCTGTCCATCAGTTATGTCTGTCTGGGCTGGGCATTTCCACAGGAACCACTCTCTTTCTGGAGCACTCTCCAGAAAGCAGGGAAGCAGGGTATGTAACATAGCTGCCGGAGGCATTTGGCAATCCTCCTCCTTACCCTCTTCCAACCCAGGATTCTGTCTGGGGGTTGCCTTGTGGAGGTCTCTTGGGAGGGTGAGGGGCTGGGCACTGGGTCAGGCTGGGAGGCTAGACTGGGAGGCAGTGT
The DNA here is from genome assembly GCF_045843805.1 of Urocitellus parryii. NCBI lineage: Eukaryota > Metazoa > Chordata > Mammalia > Rodentia > Sciuridae > Urocitellus > Urocitellus parryii. Next base: position 2,515,121 of record NW_027553833.1, read on the forward strand.
GTCCTTGAGGAAGCAGCGGAGAGTGATGGTGAGCATGCTGGCACTTCTAGCAGGCTGCTGCTGCTGCTCACAGGGCAAGGGAAGGGCAGGCTCACTGGAAAACTTCTTGTGGCAGACCCAGGGAGGATCCTTAGGGCCTGGGTAATGCTTGGGCTTCACCTGGGCTGTGGAGGCCTCCCCTTGGGTGCTGTGGTGCTGGAGGATGTGGTAAGTGGCCATTGCATCATTGAATTTCCTTCTCACCACGGACACCCAGGTGTTATAGTGGTCATAACCCATGTTGATCATAGTTTTCAAGATTGTGAGGTCCAGGAGTTTGGGGAGTACCTCACAAGGAGAACTGGGTGAAGCTTCCTCACCCTGGGTCAGCCATGGGTGCCCCATTACCTCGTCTATGGTGGGCCTCTGCTTTGAGTATCTCACGGATAAGGCTCTTGGCTTCCTTGGAGACATGTGAAGGAATGATGTACCTTCCCAACTTGATGAGTTTCTTCAGCTTGCTATCAGTGCTTGCCTCAAATGGCCATATCCCTGTGAGCATTGCATAGAGGACCACACCCAAGCTCCAGATGTCTACCAGGGGGCCCTCATATTCTTGATGACAGATAATTTCAGGGGGAACATAGAGGAGAGTGCCAAAGAATTTATTCAGCTTATTTCCAGCTGTGACTCTGGTGCTCAGGCCAAAGTCAATGAGCTTCACATTACGTTCGTCATCCACCATCACATTCTCTGGCTTCAGGTCCAGGTGCACAATGCCCTTCTGGTGGCAGTACTGCACAGCCTGCCCGATCTGCCTAAACAGTCTGCGGGCCTCCTCCTCCTCCATGCCAGTTTCTGGGATGAAATCCCAAAGCTCTCCCCCACCTATGTGCTCCATGATAAGGTAGAGGTATTTCTTGGTCTCCATGACCTGAAAGAGGTGGATCACATTTGGGTGGTCTAATTCCGCCATCATCTCTGGTTCAGATAGCAAGGTGAATTTCATGGCTACTTTTGCCAAGACCTTCACTGCAACCACTGTCCCAGTAAGAAGATGGCGGGCAAGTTTCAACTGGGCGAAGCCCCCTTCCCCAATGTCCTGCAGGACCATATAATGGTCCGTGAAGGCAGGCTCAGAGCAAGAGCTCTGCTCCTGCAGCGCTTCTCTGCTCTGACTACACTGATCTCTCATCCTAAACAGGAACAAGGATGCTAGCTAAACTAAAAAATATATATATAATAAACCAAAACAAAAAAACAAAACAAAAAAACAGAAAATGAAAGCAAAGAAAACAAAAGGGAGAAAAAAAACCCAAATCAAAAAACCCAATATCCAAAGACCACAACCAGCCACCAATCACCAACCACCAACCACCACCAAACACTCTAACTATCTGGGAGTCCGACAGGTCACCACCAAGAGCTTCCTGTACTTATGGACAAAAAACCCAGCCACGGCCACTCTCTTATATACCCGCAGTTTGAGATTGCCTCACAGTGGCTCCTTGTGAGGTCAGAGCCAGAAATGACTCGGGCACACCCAGGCATAACCCCCAGGGGTCATCTCACTTTTGGGCCTCCAGGACCTTTCCAACTTTCATAATAACTTTCCAACTTTCATAATAGAACAAGAAAGGACCCTGGAAGGTTTTTTGCTTCAGTGGGTTTTGGAGACTGATATTTACTGGTTTAGAATTTAAAATTTGTACGATATTCAGTGGTCTTTTCATTTTGAGTCTGAAAATCTGTAATCACTTTGTGGCTTTGAATGGCCTCATTCTATCTATGCTCAAGATTTCTGCTTTATATTGCTCTGGACTGAGCATCTTTCATCCACTGGGCCCTTACTCCATGATGGACTACCTGTCCTTGGGCAGAGCAATGGAGTCAGCCATCAAGGAACTGAGACCTCTGGAACTGTTAGCCCCACAGAATCTTCTCCTCCTCCAAGTTGTTCTTGTTGGATATTTTGGTCAAAGAGACAAGAGAGATAATTAAAATACAGCCAAACATCACTGCACAACTTGATAAATGAAATTGTGTGTGTGTGTGTGTGTGTGTGTTCCCACACTTGTGCAGTTCTGGGAAGTGAACCAGGTTCTTGCATATACTGGAGAAGCTCTTGTAATGTGCACATTCCATCCCTGGGGTTGGGGCTTTCTGGCCTAACCAGCTCTCAATCCTGTTACATTGAGGCTGAACTGAATACAGGAATTTTGGAGGGATACCTACATTCAAACCAGAGCACATGATAAACCAGAACCCATGGAATTGGTCCCCACTAGATGTGTCCTGTGTGAGGGGAGTCCTTCATGTTGCACCGAAGGACTAATATTAGATAGGAACTCACATCTTGAAGGAGACAGAAAGAAACCTGGTAAAATAAATTTGTGAAAATTATTTTAAAAAGCTAGTGCTTTTTTGTTTTCTACAAGACATAAGAGAATATGACAGCACCCCAGTTTTCTTCTATAGTATCAAATAAATAGCATAAATAACACTGTAACAAGAATGAATGAGGGAGAGGTGTAGAAGAGGTACAGAAGCCTCATCTGTATACTACTGAAGTCATGATGCTAAAGATTCACACCAGAGTGGCATCTCTTTCTCATGTTAAATGGAACCCCCATGGGAAACACAAGGAAGTCCTTGTAGAGCATACCCAACATGAGAGGTTAGGGAATTGAAATGTTTCACTACTATCATGAACTAAATAGGAGGAAAGATAATCAAATAAAGAAGCAAGGCATATTAAATAAAAGCTTGTGATGTTCTTCTTATAAGGACACAAGACATGCTGACCCAAGGGTCCATCCTTTTGTCCTTATAAGGACAAAAGCCACAGCAAACCAAAGGCCTTGTCCTGATCTCCTTATAAGGACACATGCCATTCTAAACCAGGGCCCCTCCATTATCTCCTTATAAGGGCACAAGTCAAGGTGATCCAGGGCCCCACCCAGATCTCCTTAAAAGGGCACAAACCAAGCTGAACCAAGACCCCACCCTGATCTCCATTTATGACACAAACCATCTCTTGGAAGAAATGAAAAACAATAACCAAAACCATCAGTGGGAAGTGCCTCTATAAAGACAGAGGGCGGGGGAAAGATAACCTTGGAGAATCAAACTAAAAGAAGATAAATAATCAAACGTGGCTGGAAGTACAAACCATACATCAATAGTAACTCTAAACGTTAATGGCTTAAACTCTCCAATAAAGCGACATAAGCTGGTAACATGGATTAAAAAAACAAATCAAACAATATGCTGCCTCCAGGAGACACATCTGATTGGAAAAGACATACACAGGCTGAAGGTGAAAGGTTGGGAAAAAATATACCACACACACAGTCCTTGTAAGCAAGCAGGAGTGGCCATCCTCATATCGAATAAAATCGACTTCAAGACTAAGTTAATCAAAAGGGATAAGGAAGAACATTATATACTGTTAAAAGGAACCATTCACCAACAAGACATAACAATTATCAATATTTATGCACCAAATAATGGTGCTGCAATGTTCATAAAACAAATTCTCTTCAAGTTAAAGAATCAAATAGACCACAACACAATAATTATGGGTGATTTCAACACACCTCTCTCACCATTGGACAGATCCTCCAAACAAAAGTTGAATAAAGAATAAATAGAACTCAATATCACAATCAACAACCTAGACTTAACTGACATATATAGAATATATCAACCAACATCAAGTGGATATACTTTTTTCTCAGCAGCACATGGATCCTTCTCAAAAATAGACCATATATTATGGCATAGGGCAACCCTAAGTAAATATACAGGGGTGGTGATAATACCATGCATTTTATCTGATCATAATGGAATGAAACTGGAAATCAATGATAAAAGAAGGAAGGAAAAATCATACATCACATGAAAAATGAACAATATGTTACTGAATGATCAATGGGTTACAGAAGACATAAAGGAGGAAATCAAAAAATTCTTAGAGATAAATGAAAATACAGACACAGCATATCAGAATCTATGGGACACCATGAAAGCAGTTTTAAGAGGGAAATTCATAGCCTGGAGGTCATTCCTCAAAAAAAAAGGAAAACCAACAAATAAATGAGCTCACACTTCATCTCAAAGCCCTAGAAAAGGAAGAGCAAACCAACAGCAAATGTAGCAGAAGGCAAGAAATAATTAAAATCAGAGCGGAAATCAACAAAATTGAAACAAAAGAAACTATTGAAAAAATTAACAAAACTAAAAGTTGGTTCTTTGGAAAAATAAATAAGATCAACAGACCCTTAGCCATGCTTACTAAGAGAAGAAGAGAGAGAACTCAAATTACTAACATACGGGATGAAAAAGGCAATATCACAACAGACGGTACAGAAATACAGAAGACAATTAGAAATTATTTTGAAAACCTATATTCCAATAAAATAGTGAAGACATCAATAAATTCCTTAAGTCATGTGATTTGCTCAGTCTGAGTCAGGAGGATACTCACAACTTAAACAGACCAATATCAATAGATGAAATAGAAGAAGCAATCAAAAGACTTCCAACCAAGAAAAGCCCAGGACCGGATGGGTATACAGTGGAGTTTTACAAAACCTTTAAAGAATAATTTTCCTCTTAACTCATCCTGATTATTGATTGTTTGAAAAGGGTGAGAGATATTACTTAACCACAGTAAATGTCAAATAAGTATTTTTTTAACTGAATGCCCAGATCACACTTCTAGAGGAAAAGAAAACAATTAACAACTAAAAGCATTGATTGTAAATCAATAATGAGTATATAAAATATCTGCCACAAAAAGCTCAACTTTTTATTTATTTATTTGTTCTAATTTATTATACATTATATCAGAATGCATCTTAGTTTATAGTACACAAATGGAGCACAATTTTTCATTTATCTAGTTGTACACAAGTTAGAGTCACACCTTTCATGTCTTCATACATGTACCTAGGGTAATGATGTCAATCTCATTCCATCATCTTTCCTATCCCCATGCTCCCTCCCTTTCCTTCCCTCCCTTTTGCCCTATCCAAAGTTTCTTCATTCCTCCCATGCTCCCCACCCCCATTATGGATCAGCATCCACTTATCATATAAAACATTAGGCTTTTGGTTTTGGGGGATTAGCTTACTTCAGTTAGCATTATCTTCTCCAACTCCATACATTTACCTGCAAATGCCATGATTTTATTCTCTTTTAATGCTGAGTAATATTCCATTGTATTGATTGTGCAATATATTGTACATATATATACTACAGCTTCTTTATCCATTCATCTACTGAAGGACATCTAGGTTGGTTCCTCAATTTAGCTATTTTTAATTTTGCTGTTATAAACATTGATGTGGCTGCATCACTGTAGTGTTCTGTTTTTAAGTCCTTTTGGTTATAAACCAAGGAATGGGATAGCTGGGTCAAATGGTGGTTCCATTCCAAGTTTTCTAAGGAATCTCCATACTGCTTTCCATATTGGTTGTACCAATTTGCTCTCCCATCAACAATGTCAGAGTATATCTTTTTCTTTTTGTTATATATTTAGGCCTATAATTGTTTTCTATTTCTTCTTGGATGAAATATTGAAAAAAAATGGAATCATCTCAGCATCCAAATTCCCCATGGAAATGAAAGGAAGAAAGCTTAATAATAGGAAGAAAGCTTTTCTATTTAAAAAGGAAATTTGTTCTTTTTATAATTCACATTAGAAAGAGAAAAAAATGAGTTTTGTTTCTTATTAAAAAGAACAAACAAAGATATTCAAGTCACCCTTTGCTTTTAAAACATTACTGCTAGTGAGGTGTAAAGCAAATCAGTCTTATTTCATAAACCAATGGGAAAGCTTTCTGAAACGAGATGTTTCTTTTAGGCTGTCTAATGTACTGAAGAAGGGGATGAGGCAAGGAGGGTGGCCACTGACAACAGTAAGTTTCAGCTGCAGTTGTGGGGAACAACTTAGTGACGATACTCTAATGTGCTCTAATCCATTCCTAAGAGGAAAAGTCACATGTTTTATCTACCAAATAAAAATGCTTATTAGTCTCAAAAATGATATTTCAAATAGTAGTCATAGGTGCTAAAACATACCTCAGAAATGATAGAGCTATGGTACCCTCAGTGGTAAAATTGTTTCATTGAGGCATAAAAGCATAGCGTTGATCATGTTTAGAATGCTTTCAAATAGGTAAAAATCTAACCATAATACAGACCATTATTGAGAACCACAATTGTATCCTATAAGAAATCAGCAAAAAGATGTGTAAAACAAAATTATGTTCACAATTTAAATTTTAAAATGACCAGTAGCTATTCATTTATAATATATCCTTATAAACATTTCAATATGTATGTAGTCTAGTTATATCAGCTCTTTCATCTTTTATATTGGTAAGATGTATCTTAGTTTCCTTTACCAGTATGGTTACATGTTTATCAACTTATTACTTGTTTAAGTAATATTTAAATTATTCTATTTATAATAGAATTATTATATAGAATATAAATTATTCTATATTTATAATATTTAAATTATTCTAATTTGTTCATCTCTATTCTACCCTGCCTTTATCTTCATAATTTTCTTCCTTTTGATTAGTTTAGGTTTGATTTAATTTTCATTTTCTAGTGTCTGAAAATGAAGCTGAGATCACTGTTTTGTGACCATTCATTTATTCCAATATAAGCAATTTAGACTATAGATTTTGCTATAAGCACTACTTTAGCTGCATCATCAAATTTTATATATTTTCTACTTATTTTAATTCACCTTCTTTCTTGATTCACTTTTGATTGGCAATTATGTGTAGCTGATTAAAACTGCTCATCTTCTATGTTCTAACTACAATTTTCTTACCACTTTTACTATTATCTAAAAGTGTAGAAATCATTAGCTCTAATTATATATTTTGATTTTTTTTTTACTTCAAGTCCATTAGTTCTTGGTTATGCAGTTTGAAACTTTGTTGTTAAATTCTCCACAATTAGGTCCCCTTGCATGTGTGTATGTGTATCTGTACCCTACTGATTGCCAACAGACTCAGGAGAAGTTTCTGAACTGGATTCTAGGAGAGAATCAAGCTCCATTATCTACTAGAATTAGGATGAGAAGCAAGTGCATAACTTCCCTTGGACTCAGATTAGCCATTGGCAAAAGGAGAATAATGTACTTTATTCACATTATACTTTGGGGACATAAATTTAATTTTAAAAAATTTGTGACCCACCTACCATAGGGTTCAGAAATGTAAAAGGCGATTATTTATGTCTCTCCTTAGAGTAACCACCTCCCTTTGTTAATGAGCTTTGGAGGTACCTTGGTGAAAAGCAGGATTAATATAGGATTATATAGAATTAATGACTAGACTCAAAACATAATTTCTTTCCTCTGCTCCTATCTCCCTGGTCTCCTCTTATAAAGTACTTCTACATCAGGCCACTAAGATTAAGACACAAAAATGTTCTTGTTGCCCTTAGAGAGCAGAGGGAAATCTTCAACTCAGTCTTTTGGGCATACTTTTCTCCCTGAAGCAAATGTTCAGCTATCTTTATTCACCTGGTAAACTCCTACTAATCCTTCAAATCCAGGCAAATTGTAAAGTCCTTGGTAAAGCCTTAGCTAATTCTCCTGGAGTGGGTGAGATAATCACTATCCTTATCTGTGATCCACCCAGAATTCTTTATGCTCATTCATTACCCTATATGTTAGCACTAGAGTCTGTCTGTTTACAGGATTCTATCGGACAGCAAATATTTTGATGGCAGAAGAGACAGTTTGTTTGTTTAATCTTTGTATCCCCAGCAAGTATCATTATTAATTAACCACTGAATGTAAAGTACTTCATGTCCTGTAATATAATCACAGTTAGTGGGCATCTGTATGATTCAATCCTTGTTATTGGCATAAAGATGAAAATAAAAATATAAAATGCACCAAAGGAGAGTAGAAAGATTTACACTCAGAATTTCCCAATTATTGCTGGCTGTTTAATCTTGGACCCTATTCTTTTCATCTTTAAAATGGAATAATTATAAAATCCTACCATACAGGATATTTTTTTAAACACAAGTGAAATTACAACTGTGAATATCTAAAAACTTTATAGTTGTTTTTAAGACATGGCCCTTTGATTTTATGGAATCCCTAAGATTTGTATTGAATTTAGCTAAGGTTTATGATCCATATATACCTGGGAAAATTCAAATGATATCCATAACATGAGAATGATATAACATACAATAAAATGTGTCTGAAGAATGGAGCTATTAGTTTGTTTTCTAAAATATAAGACAAGAATGATAGTTGTCAGCTGGATGTATTAGGGGAGCCAACACAGAAAATTTAACCAGAACAGGCAAGACTCAAATGTATGAACAAAAGACTAATTATGTACTTGTGAGGCTCCAGGTACCTAGAGCACAGTATGTATTTGCAAGTCATCCAATAGACTGTTTCAAAAGATGCCTGCTGGTTCAATTCCTATACAATGATGGGAAATAAAAGATAGCTACAGGTGCAAAATGTCAGCAGTGATAGTTGTCAACATGACAGTGGACAAGTGTCATTGTGCAATGTGAAATGTGATCAGAGAATGGCATGAATGATAGTGTGGAGATCCCAATTGGTGGGGCTATAGACTAGCACTATGGGATGGGCTCCAAGCACCATCTCTTTCCTAATAACAAAAAGTCTTCCCTCCACCAACCCCATCATCTGAAGGCAGTTTCTGTTTCTTGACTCTTTTGATTTTTATATTGTACAAGTCAGTGATTCTTTTCCTCTTTTCTCTAAGGAATTCTGCAACCTATTCTGAGTAATTTGGATTTGAATAATTTAGTCATACATTTGTGTATACATTATAAGCCAAAGTTGCCTTTACATAACTAGCAGTAATAATGTGATGGTTTTCATCACCAAGTAAAATAGGGATTAGAGTCACACAGTGTACCCAGGATGTGTGAAAAAAATTTGCAAATGATTTTGATAAAATCTAAATCTTCTCTTAACTCTCCTTCCCCAGCCACTGATTCTTGGGACAACATCCTTCTTAAACCCTCCAGTGTGCCCTAAATATAGACTTGAAATTTGTCTTTCTCTGTCATTCTATTGGCATTACATACCAATCCTTTGTGAAGTAAAAGAATCCCTATGCCGAGCAAACTTATTCAGAACTCATCCAGTTTTGCTTTGACCCACAGTAATGTTCCTTTCTGCAGAGGCATGGCACTTGACAACCAACCACCCAGAGACCTGAATGCAATGAATAATGTGCACTTTAAAGAAAAAACAATATCTGGAAGAAAAACAGTAAAATAAAGACATATTTGTCAGTAATTCTAATCATTTATCATTAGATTGTATATTTATCCTCTTGACTGAATCCAATAAAAAATTGAATTTAACAAACTTTATTTTTCAAATAGCCAAAAACATTGGATATAGATATTTGGAAATAGATCTTATTGTTTCAGGGGGCTTTGCAAATGTTTTGGTGACTGATTCAGGGTAAACACAGGATGGGAATTTGCAGCTGGGGGCCTGTACTCAACAGAAAACAGATTAAGGTGGGTTTTTCCAGACACATAGTAATGGAGCAAAGCAGATGAGAGATTCCCAGAGTGGAACCCTATGTGTGTGGGGGTGTAAATGCAGAGAAAAAAGTTTGGAAGTCTGGAATTAAACACCTATATTCTTTGGTAGTCCCACCTGGAGCAAAGGAAAAGTAGTGCTGTTCAACACAGAGAATATCTGAAAATACTTGTTTTTGAAAATAAGCATATGGATACATAGACAGATACAGGCATTAAGTATAATTCTTGCTCAACAAATCTATAATATCTAACAGGCTGCTGGGCACAGAGCAAGAACAATGCTAACAGAATATATAGCACGTAGTAAGAACAATGATCCCTAAATTTTTAATGTTGTGAATTCTTCCTTTCACTTGCTAATACACCTGATGGTCAGGAGTTCAGGAGATCACAGCCTTGCTCCTGAATGCAAAAGCTCACCACGTTTTGCTTCTCATCACAGGCAGGTTCTTCCTCAGGGCTGCTGGTCTCTTCCTATGCCTGGAGACACTTCCTTTTCAGCATCCTGTGGCTCCAGATAACTCACTCTTTCCTTCCTGGGTCCTCATACCTTCTTATTTTGCTTTCCACAAGTACTTGCTTTTCCCAGCAGGTATAATTGTCTCTGAGTCTGTTCTGAGTAAACTGCTTCTGGCACTCCCTTCGGAGCATTTTCCTCCCTTGCTAGCTTGTTGGGCGTCTTCTGGCATTTTCTCTGTTGTACGCCAGAATCACTCGCAGGCGATTCATCCCGACTCCCACAATTGAACATTCATCAGAATCATCGCTCTTGCTTCCTGTTATCCGTCCACTAGAACTCAGGAAAGCAGAAAAGGTGGCTCTGAGACTTCAGAGACGAAGCAATGGTGAAGTGCTCATTTTTAAATATTAATACAAAACTGACTAGTCCAGCCTCTTTCTGTACAGAGGTGGCTGGAAAGGCCCACTTTCTTCTGGAACCTGATACTTTTCAAGAATTGTAAGTATTAGGGACAATTGTGCTTGCCCACAGAAATTCTCACTTGGACATCTCCCTAACTTCTCTCTTAGGACTCAAAGTTGTGGCTCTCTCCATGTTTACATAATTCACTTTTATAGAAAGAAAATGATTTATGACTTACAAAACTTTTGTGAATAGATGTTTTATATATATATATATATATATATATATATATATATATATATATGAGTTCTTAGTTATTATTTCCTCCATAGACTAGTTTATTTCTATGTATTTATATATGGATATTTATGTATATATAAAATATATATGTATATATGTGTGTGTCACATACATACATATATATAACTCACCTTTTCACTAATAGGTCCCATACTAGATCTATGGTGTGTGTTATTTCATTGTATGTTCCAGCAACCTCCACTCACAAGACACCCCCACCCCTACTCCTCTCCATGGTCACACTTCCCACACTAGAAAGTCCCTCATTTATACATGATCTTCATACACAATATTTCCTAAGGCTATAGTTGTCTCTTTTCTTCTCCTCTCTTTCCCTCATTGCGTAATGCATTCTTCATGTATCACTTGAAATATCATTGTTTCATGTTACATCTGCCTATTATACTGACACATAGAAACTGAGAACCTTCCCTTTGTAGCTTTTATCATACTATTTATTACTTTCAATAAGGTCTGGAAGTCTGGAATTAAACACCTACTTTTTTTGGTAGTGCCACCTGTCCATCTTCCCTATATCTGATTCCAACTTAAAGTCTTTAACAGTTGAAAAAAATTGGCTCATCTAGACAATTTAAAGAAAAAAGTCATAGAAAAAAAGACACCCATGTGAACAATTAATCAAAGCTACAATAGCCAAGGAAAATCATATATGAGTAGAATGACCACTCAAATTTGTGTTTGAATAATGACAATCAACCAAAGAGAATGTTTTTCAAATTGACTTCTATTTCTGTAAATCCCTGTTAACACAGGGCACAATAAATTGGATGAGTCCCTAATATAGTATTAGGAAAATTGTAGGTGTTCAGAAAGCATATACCACAAGTTTGATAGAAAAATCATTCCCACCATACCCTAATAGACAGTCTCTGAGAAGAGAGGACAAACCATCTATTTCCATATAAGTAAATACCTCATACTCTTAGAAACATGAATAAAGCTTTAAAATATCAAGTTGTTATGGATGTTTCCACTCAGCCTAATTGGTACCATTTTAGACCTTCCCTACAATTCTTATCACCAATTGTAGGGAAGGTCTAAAATGGAGAAAATAACTTTATAATCTATCTGTATCCCAGATGGTAGTGTGAAACACTAATTTGTTGCTGGGAAACATTCACAGTTATAAATGTGCCCAGGTTATTAGAAGGACTGTGTGGGATTTAAATTTTCTCAAGTATTAATCACCCCTTTGAAAAGGCTAAATGTTACCCATTTCTTTTGACCATATTCTTCTCTTTGGCATCAACCACCCACAGGCCTTATTCTTGTGTTAGGTAAAGATTCTCTCTAATGTTCCCCGTAAGTTACTTCCATTATGTGAGTATGTGAGTGTTTTGATACAAAAAATTTTCATTGCTGCTCTAATAAGAGGATATAATGTATTTATTTATTACAACAATAAATATGGCTATAAAATGGACCATAAAAAATAGATGACATGAAAATTCCTGTAACTAATGTGTCGGCGTAATTGAGAAATAAATTAAATGATCCATCTGCTTCCAACCATTGATTCCACAATTTCCTTCAGTATTTGAGTATTTAAAATGAAGTCAGCATTATTTATACTAATTACTCACTAGCCAAACTGCCACATTTATATTGATTGCCTCCATAATATAATTTTACCAATCCCTAACATATTGTTGCTTTTTTTAATACACTCAAATCTAATGAGCATATGTACTCCCTGTCATACTGATATCATGTTCACTTTAATTTATAATATTAAGTTTATCTATAGGCTCTTGTGTGACAACTGCAGGAATAATCTTATCAGTTTCTATAGTTATTATTTAAAAGGAGATGAATAAATAAATAGATGTTTTTCATGCGTGTTGATCATAAGACGTAATTTTTCTGCTACTTTAGTTTAACAGTGAGAACAGGAATAGCCAACGGTCATAGGAATGAATTAATTATAGTTATATCATACAGGTACCCTCATATTTTTAAGTGACTCCACAATGAGACAGTATATAGTACAAAGGAACACGGTAATGATTAATTTTAATTCTTCATATATGTATATTGATATATTTTAATAATTATTATTATTTTTAATTTAACCCTTTTCTATTGCTAAAACCATTTATTCTTGACCCCCTAGACCTGTTGATGGCTCAGCACAGCAAATTAACTATAACACTTTGGAGAGGTGTTGACAGTGCTGTGCTGCATCTGGAAATACATTTTTCCCTCAATGTCTCATTCATTTGCCTATATAAATAATTCATATTCACTGCAATAATAGTAGAAACTACAGGTCAAAAATTAGAAATTATCACATACAATAACCAAAAACAGATTCTTATGTGCTGCTTCAACTTTGTATTCCTGCATATAACAAATCACTTCAAAATCTGGTAATTTAAAACAGTCACAACACTTATTTTGCTCAACAATCTGCAATTTGGGTGGGACTGGTTGTTAAGCTAATCTTTAAAAATAGAGCCATGTTGATTTGATCTGATAAAATCCTTCAATTAAGTTCAAAAGAAAGTATGAATTTTTTTTTTTACTTCTCTGAGAATATCACTTTCCAAATCTACATCTTCCTTTCTTTCTGAACTTCTTCCAACACATGCACCCTGCTGTTTGTACATATCTATCTGTCCTGCTGAACTGGCATCTGGACCAAAACTAAATTATTTGCTAATTTCTTATCCCTTTAAAAAAAATTTGTTAATACTTCCAGTGTGTTCCTAGTTAGTTTTTCTTTTTCCAATTTCCAGACTCACCTGACAGTGAAAATAAGATGATTATCTAAGTTCCAAGACACTGATGACCATCTAGGACTGTTTTGTATGAAAAGAGACCTTTGTTATTCTTCCCCTGAGGTACTGAAATCACCTCATAGGCGCTCTATTACTGAAGACAAGTCACTTCTGTGTGTGTGTGTGTGTGTGTGTGTGTGTGTGTGTAGGCAGGAAGTTTGGATCCATAGAAACTAGTGCTTTAGTGCCTTGTGGTCTCGTCTCATTTTCCCTACTTGGAGGATATGGGGAAGTAATTTATCTTAGTCTCTCTGTGTCTCAGTTTCTCTTTCACCAATATGCGCACAATCAAATGACCATAAGTGATATCCAGTGAGTTCCCAGCATTCTAAACACTGCTCCATTTAATTTTCATAAAACATGTCTTTGAACACATCACTCTCTTTGGAAAATAGCTTTTATGTCTCTTCATCACTCTCCAAATTTAAGAACAAAGTACATCGTAGTTTTTACAGTCCTATCGTTTTGCCCTAATGGTTATGTCTAATATCTGTTCCTACCAACTTTCTTGGTATAGCACACTACAGATTTGCCTTCACTGTCAGATTCCATTGATTCCTCATATTTTTCTGACCCTGATTTTAAATTTATGTCTATCTGTCTTGGACAGACTAAGTCCTGGAGGCTGTGTTACAAGGTGGTTGCAATATGGACCCTGAGGTTAGACTACAGATCTTCATGTCCTAATTTGTTGTACTTGCCAGACGGGTGACATTGGGTAAGTTTGTGATCTCTATGACTTTGTTTACCCCTTAATAAAAGAAGATAATAACACCTATATCACATGATTAAAAAGTTTTAACAATTTGTTAAATGAAGAATGAGTTAACAGTTATTTCAGTACTTAGAAAACTGTGTGTGATGACACAGTAAACACTTAATAACTATCAGCTATTATCATGCAGTTATAGCTCTCAATACCCTTCAAACATCAGCTAAACTCCTTTCTTCAAGAGACCTCTCCTAGGGACCTCACCAGATAGAACGTCTTCTATTCTGAACCCATCCTTCATCTGTATGAAGTTCTTGATATTTAGTTTGTATAATGTATCATAATTAAATGCATGCACCACCTCTATTAAACCATCTACTTCTTAAAAGACAAGTATCTCTTTAATCTCTCATTTAATGCACTGCTAAACACCAAGTGGGAGTTAGGGGAATATACAACAAATTAATTGGTTTTATCCCCTCCCCCACCAATATATATACACAAAAGAGCACATTTAATTCATGCCATATACAATGTATTAACTGATCTTATAAAGGCTATTACAAACTCCAATTTCAGAATTATGGTATAAAACAAAAATAATACAGAAACTGTCAAAGTTAAATAAATTTAATCTAATTGATCCTCTTCTGTTGGAGGTCAAAATCAATTCTACTAAGGAGTTTCATTTGTAACAACTGAAAAATAAACTATGCACAAAAATAAAGTTCTAGGCTAACAGTTCTGGTTCTTTGCCATGTTAAGCAACACAGGGAAGCTCTTAGAAGTTCAAACTCTTACCAAAACAAAAAGTGTTATGTTCATCCAAGCATTTCTATGCTCATTTCGTTATCTGCTTACAAATTAAAAACAACTTGCTCAGGAAACAAGGCTATGCGATATGGAAAAGATCTCTCTCCAATAGTTGATCCTGGGAAAAATTAATATTCATCTGGAAAAGAATGAATTTGGACCTGAACTCTACACTACAAAAAAAAAATAGCACAGAATGAAGAATGTCCTAAAATATAAAAATTCAGAAGCAAGCATAGGGGAAAAGCTTCACAAAATTGGATTTGGCAATGATTAATTTCTTGGATATGACATCAAAAGCATTATCAACAAAACCACACCAGACACAGGAAGTATATAATCAAAAATTCTGCAAGAAAAAGAAAACCAACAGAGGAGTCAAAAGGCAATTTCAGAATGAAAAAAAAAATTGTTAACCCTATATCTCACAAGGGTTAAATATCCAGAGAATATATTTTAAAAATCCCTATAATTGAACAGCAAAATTCCCAGTTAACAAGGAGCAAGGAATTAGATACTTTTCTAAAGAAGATACACAAATGGCCAAAAAGTAAATAAACATATGTTCAAACTCACTCAGTCATCAGTAGAGAAATTCTAATCTAAACTACAGCATTACTGCCTCAAACCCATTAGGATAGCCATAGAAAAATCAGACAGTAACAAGTGTGGGTGAAGATAAATCAGATCACTGGGAATGTGAGGTATTAGTGCCACTATGGAACAAAATACGGAGGTTTCTCAAAAAACTAAAATAGAATTACATCTACTCAGGCAATTCCATTTTCTGGTTTATATCCAAACTAATTAAAAGAGGCACATTGAGAGGTATTTGTACACCCATGTTCATCACAGCATCATTCACAATTGCCAACCTGTGGAAGCAATGCAAACACTTGCGGGTTGACAAAGAGAATGTGGTATTTACACACAACAGAATATCAGCTTTAAAACGAAGGACATTCTGTCGTTCTTGAATGAACCTAGGATATGTTATGATAAATGGAGTAAACCAGTCATAAAAAAGGCAAATCCCATATGGTTTTTCTCATAGGATGTATCTAAAGTAGTCAAACTAACAAAAACAGCAAGTCAGATGGTGGTTGTCGGGGGTCTGGGGCAGGGGAAGGGAAGTATTAATATTCAATGGCACTGAGTTTTGGTTTTATAAGACAAAAATGTTTTAGAAAAGTTTTTTACAACAACAAGAATATACATAACATCAATAGAGTATATATACCCTTAAAATAGCTACATGGCAAATTTCATATTACATGTTTTACACCATAAGTAAAAAAGACATAACTGTATAGAGTACACAAAAAATAAGCATCTTTAGAAGAAATTACATATAGCAGTTTCAGCTTTTTAGTTGAAAAGATGTTCTTCATTTATTCAATCAAAACTCAGAATTCTAAGTATAAAATCTGAGACTAGGGCCTGTCAGTGATTCAAAGAAAAATCTAGGATAATGTTTCTATAACATGAATGAAGATGAGTCAGATGTTCTTCTCCTCCCTCACATTTCTCTTTGCCTTTATCTATTTCTGCACACATTTATCTCCTGGAGACATATTATTTAGATCACTTGATGAGGTAATCAATCTTTAGGTTGAGTGCATGCCTACCACAGACCTGGTAGTGCATGAAACACAGGAACTTCCCACGACATTCCTCCTAAGACTGAGCAGGCCAGTCCTTAAGTTTCAGGGGAGACTGAAAGGTCCATAGAGTCAGGAGCTGTTTGCTGTCCTGCACTAGCTCTGCGAGGGCATCAGAAGAAACCAGAGTCCTGTCTGCAAACTCTGGATCTATGAAATGATTAATCAGGTGACAATGTTCTTCAATGGTTTAGTGCAAATAAAAACTGCTTTCACTCTAGACAAAGGTTACCTTATCTTTTAGGCAAACAATATTGTTCCCTATAGCTTTGGTGATAACCAGATTTATAAATTTATATCATTTTCTTTTCTCTTGGACTCAGGTATTTCGTGTGGGTATTTTTTTCTCTTGAGTTATATTACCTGTGCTTAACCAAAAAGATATTTATGAGCTCTAATTAATATTTGCTATCTATTTGGTGAATGTTGAATTTTGTGCTTGAATTCAAGAGGTTCAAAGACAACCAAGATACAATTGCTGCATTTAAGGATCTCAGATGACTGGGGGAAAAAAATCGTCCATGCCACTTGATTTAACATAAGCAGACATAGATGTAGACCTGTCAGCAAAAACTTGACACCTGTTGGATCCTGAGACTAGAATTCAAGTGCGAGGAGAGGTGAGATTGGAGTCTGGAAGCAGCTAGAAAGAGATTGCATTCTAAGGGCAAAATTTAAGACTTAGATCCTCCCCCTAAAGCCACTAAGCCCTGAACTTTTCTTAGTTTGGATAAGTAAAATTTCTTCTAATTTAAATGATAAAACCAAAATCATAAGCAAATCCTCAAAATCTCAGAAACCTTGGGTGTTTCAAGGAAAACAAGTGAAAATTCTTTTGGGGAAAAAAAATAGAAGAAAAATACTGTGTACTATAAGGTATTGGTCAATAACCAGAACATTCACGGGTTGACATTTTCCTCCAACATCAGCCCACATCATACATTTCCATGAAAATCAATCTAAAAGGAAGTAGCAAGTGGGTCCATGCTGATGAAATGTCATTTTCCCTTGCTGCTTGATTTCTTTCCACTCTGCTCAGGTTGCCTCCCACATGGTGTCAGATGCAGGTTAATTGACACAGATGCTTTTCATGAAGCCCAGCTTAGGCTGAATCAGAGCTGTGACTATAAGCCAGACTTGGATGAAACGTGATGATGCAGATGACAATGATTATGATGACAGTAATGGAGATGACAACAATGGTAACATATATGATTTATTCAGTGTTTACCATATTAACAATATGGTGCTAAAGATATTATATATATAATTTATTATACCATAATTTCCACCCTATTGAGGGTTGCTGAAGTTCTGAGAATATGTTATTTGTTTATGAAATTATAATCTTTAAGGGATAGAGCCAAAAAAATAAAAAAAAAACCCTCAACCTTAGCTTTATTGAAATTTGGGGCCAGATAATTTTTTAACAATCAGTGTATTATAAAATATCAGTAATATCACTAGTCTTCTCTATTCTCTAGATCCCAGTAGAACCTCCCTGCAGAGGTGACAACCAAAGATATCTCCTTCAACCTCGAGGTACAAAATCTACAATGTGTCTGGACCCTTGTTAAAGAAGTTATTTGTTTTATCCTATTTTATACTACTTTATTAAAATACCTGAAAGTGGGTTATAATTAATAGAAATTTATTGGTTCACAGTTTTTGTTTGTTTTGTTTTTGTAGTATGGATTGAATCCAGGGGTGCTTAACCACTGAGCCACATCTCCAGCCCTTTTAGTTTTTATTTTGAGACAGCGTCTTGCTACGTTGCTTGGGACCTCACTAAATTGCTGAAATTGAATTTGAGCATGTAAACCTCCATTCTCAGCCTCCCAAGGAGCTTCTACTTACAGGTGTGTGGCACCACACCTGGCTGGCTCACAGTTCTTGAATCTGGGAAGTTTTAGGTCAAGATGCCAGAAATTTTGATGTATGATTAGGCCATTCTCTTATTCTAAGATGGCACTGTCCACACTGCATTTTCAGAGAGGTGGAAAACTGGGTCCACACATTGCAGAAGGGCTAAGAGAGGTCAGAGGGGTCTGAACTTGATCTTTTGTTGTTGTTGATTTTTGTAGTGCTGTGGATTGAACCCAAGGGCATTCTACCACTGAGCTATACCCCCAGCCCATTTTATATTTTATTTTGAAACAGGGTCTTGCTAAGGTACCCAGGCTAGTCTAGAACTTGTTCTCCTCCTGTGTCAGATTTCTGAGTCACTGGGAATGCAGGCATGTGCCACCATGTGCAGAAAATCTTACTCTTTTGTAAGAGCATTAATATCACCCATGAGTGTGAAAGACTTGTGGCTTAGTTACTTCTCAGGCTTCCCATCTCTTAATGCTGCTCTAATAGTAAACAAGTACAAACATGAGTTTTGGAGGGAGCAGACACTCAAATCATAGCATTACAGATAGCAAACATATGGATGGTGCTAACTGTGAGTGGAATCATCAAATAATATAACACTCTGAAATATGCCATGTCACTATTGACTAAAAGCATAACTCTTATTTGTGAAAAGAAAAATCAAAGACCAGACAAAATAAACTCCCTGGGAATTGGACTGAGTCAAGTTATGGACCTTGTCATTCTAGCTTGGGCTGTAAATTAATTTTCTATCTATTTCTCAGCAAAAGTTTGGGTCTGAGCCTGATTAAAAACCAGCAGATGACGTTAGCATAAAAGGGCTTAGCAGATCCCTGGCCTGACACCCAGTTCTCATACCACACCATCCTGGAAGACATGTGGATACATGGTCTCATTGAAGGTAAAACACTTGCAAACTACACAGCATGCATTAAGCACTGTAGGTAGTTGTTTTATTCCTATTTTGGCAAATACATACTTGAGTTATGGAGAAGTTAATGGTCTCCATCTCCCTCACAAATTGTCAAACTAATAAGTGGAGGAATAGAGTGTGGAACTTTATAACATCTGAATTCAGGTCCTTGTAATCAATCCCTCTCACAATACATGAGAAAAAAAAGGTGATGAAAAATGTTTAATATCTCCAGCAATTAGAGAAATGCAAATCAAAACTACACTGAGATTTCATCTCACTCTAGTCAGGATGGCAATTATCAAGAATACAAGCAACAATAAATGCTGGCAATAATGTGGAGGGAAAGGTACACTTATACATTGCTGGTGGGACTACAAAATAGTGCAATCATTATGGAAAGCAGTATGGAAATTCCTTAGCAACCTTGGATGGAACCATCGTCTAACCCAGTTATCCCACTCCTGGATTTGTACCCAAAGGACTTAAAAGAAGCATACTATAGTGATCCAGCCACATCAGTATTTGTAGCAGTTCAATTCACAATAGCTAAACTATGGAACCAACCTACATGCCTTTCAACAGATGAATGGATAAAGAAAATGTGGTACATATACCAATGGAATATTACTCAGCCTTAAAGAAGAATTAAATTTTGGCACTTGCTAGTAAATAGATGGAGCTGGAGAATATCATGCTAAACAAAATGAGCCAATCCCAAAGAACCAAAGGCCAAATGGTTTCTTTGATATGTGAATGCTAATTCACAATAAGCAAGGGGTGGGGAGCTAGGGAAGAATAGAGGCACTTTGGATTAGACAGAGGGGAATAAAGGGAGGGGTGGGGGTAAGGGGTTGGGATGCACAGTGGAATGAATCAGACATTATTACCCTATGTGCATATATGAGTAAAAAACTGATATAAATCTACACCATGTACAACCAGAAAAATGAGAAATTATACTCCATTTCTGATTGATATGTCAAAATGCATTCTACAGTCATGTATAACTATTTAGAACAAAAAAAATTAAAGATGATGAGTGGAAGTTCCAATACTATCAACTGAATTCTTTCCAAGAACAGATAACAATATCAGAAGGGTTTTTTTTTGGGGGGGGGTATGTTAAACTCAGGGGCACTTAACCCACTGAGCCACATCCCCAGCCCTATTTTGTATTTTATTTAGAGACAAGTTCTCACTGAGTTGCTCAGCGCCCTGCTTTATGTTGAGACTGGCTTTGAACTTGCAATCCTCCTGCATCAGCCTCCCGAGTCTCTGGGATTATAAGGCGTGCACCACCATGCCCAGTAGGAGGTTCTTATTGCTTTAAAAATGCATGTAAACTCGTTTAACTTTTCCTTAGAAAATATGTTATCAGTCTGAAATGAGCCAAGGGATTCTTTTCTCCAAAGGAAACAGGAAAACCTCTTTGTATCAGTCAACCTCCAGTTCTTCAGTCTCAGAATTATCATAAGGGTTATCATAAGGGGTATGAACAAATATAAATATCTGAACATACCCTCATGGCAATAATTAAATCACCATTGAATGATGAATAAGAAGACTAAGAGTTGGACGTCAGGAGGAGGATTCTGGAAAATAGCTGAGTAGGAAGTAACAGGAATCTCATCACTGAGGTGGCAATTATGATTTCAGAACTTGCCTGCTGTAGCTAGTTTGGAAGTCTGCCTTGTCTGGAAGGTTTCTGAATTCCAAGGGAAGAATTGACCAGTAAATTGGTTACCTTTGGTCAATTCCAGCAGTGGCTCCTTATTCCTCACCTGCAGCCCCATGGCAGGCAGATATACGTGTTGCTAGAGCAGCTTCTGTACATCTTGAAGAAGCTCTTGGGGGATGCCATCAATACCTTTTCCTCTACAGAGTGGGGTCCTGTGCTCTGATCTCTGATTGTTCCTTCTGTAAGGTACAGAAGTAGGCAGATATCATTGTTGATCCTCCCTGATGTAAGAAGCCCAGCTCCCTCCAGCTGAAGTGCAAGAGATTCAAAGAAACATCACCTTTCTTTTTCCATCTTAATTTTTCTCTTTTCTTTTTGGATCCGCACAGTAATGACTAGTACATGCAAAAGAAACTACATTGTCTGTTCAAATGACAGCAGGGTTTTAGAAGTAACTGTGCATATTTAGAATCTGAGAAAATACCGGAAGAGACTTTAAGTTTACACCTTAAGCTGATCCGTAGCACAGAGACATCCTGTCAAAAAATAAATAAATAAAATAAAGCAAACAGCAAACCCTGAAAAGGGGGAGAAGCTGATTCCCAGAGTTATTACCTTACCAGATCCAAATGTCCAATTTTCAACAATGGCACAAGGCAGAGAGCAAAATAGAAAATAGTGGTCCATTCCAAGGGGGAAAAATAAATCAACCATCCTTAAAAAAGACCTCATGGTAGATCTATCTAAACAATTTCTACCACTGTCTTCAAGATGCTTGAAGGATTAAGGAAGACATGGAAAAGTAAAATAATAATAATAATAATAATAATAATAATAATAATAATAATGTATGAAAACAATGTACTATCAATAAAGTAATATAAAACAAAAATCCCTCTAGATTTGGAAAAACTTCAATAACTGTAATTTTAAAAATTAATTGAACTTTTTCAACAACATATATGAGCAGGCAGAAGAAAGGCAAAACTGAAGAAAGTACAGTTGAAATTAGTGGGGAATAGAGCAGAAAAGGATTAAACACGTTAAGCCCCAAGTTTCTAATTCTATGAATATTTAAATTAAATTCATATAGGTACATTAAAACAGGTTGTAAATCATAATGTAAGCATATATATTACATATATATACTTATTTACTTATATATACATATATATGTGTGTGTGTGTGTGTATATATATATATATATATATATATATATATATATTCATATTTGCCTTATAACTTTCTAAGTTAGAAATCACTAAAATGTCTACAAAGATCTTACTCCTACCACTAAAACTTTGTTTTCATTTCAAGGGGGATTGCCACCAGAGAAATCATCAAAAACTGGAAAGGAAATATATTTAGAATATATATATATTCTAAATATATATATCTACCTACCTACAATGGGTCTTAAAAGTTGCAAAAAATTGATGTGTCATACTTATTTTTGTCACTTGATTGGGGAATGCTGTGTCAAAGGCCTGAGCTGACTCACAGATCTGCATTTACCAAAACTGACTCTAAGACATCAGCAAAATGACACATTTCAATTCCCACACTACACCTGCTTTCCAAAAATTCTAAAACACAGCAATCCATGTTAGGTTTTTAAGGAAGTCATTCACATTTCACTTTTACTAATGGTCTTTATATACTTATTCAAAATATCTGAACAAATCCCATTGGGCTCTGTCCTTTTTTGTAATTGCTTTTCTCCTGCACAAAAGTTTTAATACTTCATTGGTTCCAGAACCTTAGAACTTGCAAATGACCCTTAGGCAAGGAAGATTCTTAACAAGGAGTTGAAAGATAGAATGTAAAAGCCGATGATCCCTAGAAGCTCTTCATAAATTTTAACACTATGCTTGTGTATCAGGTATGGCTCTAGAATACCAGGAGCTTCAAAATCACTGTCTAGTTTCAGTCAAGAACTCACCAAGTTGCTTTTATAAGTCACTTGACTATAATGTCAAATGAAAATAGTGCAAAATCTGAATAATGCACCTTAACAGTTATTAATACCACATGAAATAAAAATCCCATGTTAAGTCATACAGTTACTTTTCCATGCTGTGTTTTGCTCAAGAGAAAACTTAAAACTTTCATGGTTTCAAAAGGGTCATTTGGGACATAGTCTATTGCACTTGTGTTATCTAGAATCTGCTTTGATACTTCTTTTATTTTTATTTCTTTAAATTTTTGTTTTGGGGTACCAGAGATTGAACTCAGGGGCACTCTACCACTGAGCTACATCCCTACCCTATTTTGTATTTTATTAGAGACAGAGTCTCACTGAGCTGCTTAAAGCCTCATTATATTCCTGCAGCTGACTTTGAAATCACTATCCTCCTGCCTCTGCCTCCTGAGTGGCTGGGATTATAGGCATGTACCACAGTGCCCAGTCCTGCTTTGATACTTTAAGTGTTCATTCTCTACTGATCTTTTAGTATTTTGTTGTCATTGTTTGCCTTAAATTGTTATCTTTACTGTGTTCCAAAAGCTCCCCCCCCAAAAAAAGTAAGAAATAAGTGGGACTAGTTAATATTGCATTTCTGCTGATGGGTATGGGATTGTCCAGGTGACAGGCAATCACTTCCAGACAAATTAAGAAATGATATTAGAGCCAGGACAGTAACTTGGGAGGCTGAGACAAGAGAACTGCAAGTTCAAGCCAGACTCAGCAATTTGGTGAGCTCCTAAGCAACTCAGTGATACCCTGTCTCAAAATAAAGAATAAAAAAAGGGCTGGAATGTGGCTCAGTGGTTAAGTGTTCCTGGGTTCAATTCCTGGTACCAAAAAAAGAAAAGGAAATGGAAATTATTCTTAAATATGAAAAGCTATTCTTAGTGGAAAGAGAAGACATCTGGGGATGTCTTCCAATTTCATAATATTTCTGCCTAAGAAAAAAAATTCAATTATTATTACTTTGTCCCACAAATAAACTCTTTTGGAAGGATGACAGTCACCAAGGACACAACAGCTGTCAATCAGCTCGCTCATCAATTTGCTGATTTGTCCACAATGACAGTTCGTCTGTACACACACACATACACATCACAGCACTAGTTAGCTTTCAGAGAGCACTTAGGTATAACACTTATGGAACATTTAATAAGAATTGTGTTGACCACAGCCCTACTTCCATGGTAAATTCTCCATAGAAACTTGACAGTCTGACATCCCTTAGGAAGACATTTTAAAGTTAGGTACCCAGGTGGAGCTTATACTCATGGCCTACAATCTGTACCTTCCTAAATCTAGGAAACAGTGTTGCAGTCAAGGTGAATGTACATTCAAAGGAATAAAGGAGAAGGCCTCTGGATTTAATCAAATGTGATGTTATACAGACTTCCATCCCCCATGGCTGTACCAGAAAGTGCAGAGCTTTCTTCTCACCATTGATCGATACATTAGAACTCCTCCTTGAGAAATGCTCTGAAGTTGGGGACGTGATTTTTCCCAACAAGTATGTCAGGAGGTGCTTCACATGCAGTCAAAAGATGCATTCTAATTTAATGGCAGTCTAGAAGATCAGGTTAGGCTAGACAGAAAGAAATTCAGTGCTGTCTAGCCCAACCTCCATTTATGCTTTAATCCTTTCTACATGTCCATGCTATGTAATCATTTGGGCAATGCTAGAATATGCACGAAGAGAGGGAGCTCACTACTTTCATATTGTTGGGTAGCTCTAATCATTATTTAATTATGCATTATGTAAACATTTATTAAAACATTTTTCTTGATAGACTACCCTTTACCAAATACCCAAGGACACACATCCAGATACCCATATACTCACAGGAGATTCCTCTGAATCAGTAACTACAGTACCACATTCTTTCTCATTTTGCACTGAATCCTCTACCTAAAGCACATTCACTACCTTTAGTACTTACACAAAAAAGACAAATGATACCCCAACAAAGGCACCAGAACTTCCAGGAAATTCTTCAACATGTTTTCTTGTGATTGTCATTTCTCTCTCTCTCTTCTCTTTTTTAAACATGGTCCCTTTTTCCCATTTAATGGTCACAGTTTTTCCCTTTCTCTACTCTAGGCATTAAATATTAGCATTGAAGTTTTCCATGTTTTTCCTTCTCAGTAACATAACTACATGACTTTGTAAATGACTGACTGTTGTCTCATAAAGATGCTTTGATATGGCATATAAATAAATTTTCAACTATTCTATTAACAAGTTTTAAGTGAAAGGACATCATTTATATCTCCCTAAGTCTTACCTATTATCAACCTTTCCTTTTGGGATGGGTTTCCACAAGTTTTGGAGATTAGGTGTCCTTTGCGAGATTAGCTATGCTTGCAACCTGCTCAATAACAATTTCCCTGTTTATTCAACCCAGAATTGCATATCTGATGGACCTTTATCACATGGTTATGATTTTATATTTTCCAGAGAATTTTCCACTCGAAAATTGATTTATTAGTCTATTTGTTTTATTGTTTATGTCTTTATTCCCCCATCACATACTTATCTCCACCTGTAACTAGAATGCAAGTTCTACAAGAATAGGGACATAGTTGTTAGTATTTATTACTGGATCTCTCACTGGCATAAAATCAATAGAAAAAAAAACTTACACACACACACACAGACACACACATGTAAATGAATCATTTAACCTGAAGAAAGATATTTTTCACACTGGTTTATCCCATAAAGAACTGTCAATCATTCTAAGCAAAGTGCTCATTCCAAAATTCTAACTTAACTAGATATATTAAATATTTTCTGATTTCTACTAATCAGTAAAAAAATAATACATTTTGTTATCAAATTATCAATAAGTTACCATACAGAGTCACAAAATTAAATATTTTGTATTTTCTTATTTCTACTAATCAGTAAAAAAATACATTTTGTTATCAAATTATCAATAAGTTACCATACAGTCACAAAATTAAATATTTTGTATTTTAAAACTCCCATTTTATAATTCTATATACTATTTTTTTCTTGGTTAATTATATATTAAACACGTGAGACTGGGATAAGGGTTGCTCAAGGATATTTCAGCCACATGTGAATTTTTCAGACTTTATAATAAATTCTAAATTATATTTCGAATCATCCTTTCAATTATGTTTTAACATTTAAAAAAATCACTAATCATTTGGTTTGATGGAACATTTTATATAAACGATTTTGTGATCAGATATGATAGACTTATTTTATTCTAATAGACTATTAAAAAAATCTTGCTTTCTCCCAATTATAAAATAATCTTGTCAAAGTGAAAAAAACAATTAACTGTTTATATCATCTGGCAGCTATTCAAAATGGAAAGCATGTACCAGACATTTTTATATACAACAGCAATATTTTACAAACATGAAGAGATTTGCATTTTGTCAAGGAAAGTGTGACATGATCTTGTCAAAATATACTGCTTCCCCATGGCACAACATACCACTGTAAGATATGCAAGGTACTGTCAATGATTTGAGGTTGCACTGAACATTACAGTCCCCTTCACTGAAAATATATTTTACAGTAAATAAATAATATACATTAGTTGGGGGCCTTTTATTATCTGAGGAGCATGATTTGTTTGTCAGAGAAGACTCTGGTTTTGATGGGATTCTCATTTTAACTCGCCACTCCCCTTGGACCACATCACTGCTTCTTAGTGCAGTGATAATGCTATTGGTGTTGGTAGATTATTTTTGTTACAAGTTTTTATGGACTCAATAGGAGACTTAAATTATTGCATTAAAAATCTATAAGATTTTGTTTAAAAATCTATAAGAATTTTGTTTATTCAATTTTATATCTAGTATCCTTAAAGCTTATCAGGCTAACTGAAATTTATGTAATGTGTTGCCCCTTTTCTAAATATGAGCCTACAAAACCCAATTTCATTGTAAGTCATGGCCCCAACTTCTCTCCATAAAGAAGTAGACGTGTGCATACACTCTTCTAAATGAGTAACTTCAGGTAGAAAAGATTAGGAAATTTACCCAAAGCAAAACAGCAAGAGGGAGAGAGAGCCAGAAGTGGATCCACTGCTATACTAGGGACACCAGAATTTGAATAATGCTAGGGTGGATGCCCATGAGACTGAAGAAAATGATGTGTGGGTTCCCACTTTCAATGGATTTGACATGTTAAGTCAAATTACTAAGCTTGCCTATGGTGCAAACCCTCAGTTTACTGTCTGCGAAGACCCAACCACGTGAGTTTCTATCAGTGCCATTACAATGTGGCAAAGACACACTGTGGCTTCCAAGAAACCAAGTTTAGATGGGATTAAATTTTATCCATTGGGCTGGAATTGTAGCTCAGTGGTAGAGAGCTTGCCTAGCATATGTGAGGCACTGGGTTCAATTCTCAACACTGCGTATAAATAAATAACAATAAAGGCCCATTGATAACAATCTATCGATCTCTCTCTCTCTCTCTCTCTCTCTCTCTCTATATATATATATATATATATATATATATATATATAGAAATTTTCATCCATTGATTTGTGCACTTACACATTTATTCCGCAAATATTTGAATTCCTAGCAAATGTTAGGCACTTGAGCCATAGAACTGAGAATGGCACACTACCTCTGCCCTGGGGGCATGTATTTCACCTCAGTAAGGGCAACAGTCAAGAGAGCCGACCAAGACAAACACAGAGCTCATGCACACATGCCTCCAAATGGCATTATAACGTCTCTTCTGGGCATTAAAGGTCAGTTCAATAAAGTTCAAATATTGGAAAAATCTTTGTTAAGTCAAAACTCTTGAAAAATCTCACTTTTCCACACATTGTTGTAGCCAACTGAATCACTTAACCATAGGTCCTCATGATCTTTCCTGATGAGCTAAAATAATGTTTTAAGGAATGATTAGTCTTTCTCAAAGTCTTCTCTCAATTGAGACAGAATTGCAACATTAATTAAAAAGAGAAAATCTATGGAAGACACTCTGTTCCTTTATATCAAGTTACCAGCTTTTGACAGGATTTTCAGCTTATTCAGTGAGAGATAAAAGCCAATCATAAACAGGTTTGTTATTTAAAACTATAATAGAGAAAGAATTTCATTTATTCAACTTCATATTTAATATCCTTAAAGCTTATCAGGCTAACCAAAATTTATGTAATGTGTTAGCCCTTTTCTAAATATGAACCTGTGAAACCCAATTTCATTGTAAATCATGGCCCCAACTTCTCTTCTCTCCTTACAGAGAGAAATAAAGAACAGGTAAGTGGACTGTGAAGTGCAGAATGTAGGTGTTGGTCATCACGAAAATTCTCCTGAGGAAAGGGCCCAAAATGTGACAATAAGGTAAACTGCTTCCATTAGGACAAGAAATACAGTAAAACCCTGTTTTAGTCAGCTCTCTCACTGCCACAACTAAAAGACCCAACCAGCACCGTTACAGAGGAGGAAAAGTTTATTTGAGGGCTCACAGTTTCAAAGGTCGTTATTCATAGAAGACTGGCTGCATTCTTCAGGGATCCAGGTGAGGCAGAACATCATGGCAGAGGAGTGTGGCAGAGGGAGACAGCTCACATAAATGATCAGAAAGCAGAAAGAGGAGTCTCCACTTGCCAGATACTAACACATACCCAAAGCCACATCACAATTCCACCTCCTCCAGCCACATCCTACCACTTCAGTTACCACTCAGTTAATCCCTATCAGGGATTAATTCATGGAGTTAAAACCCTTGCAACCCAATCATTTCACCTTTGAACCTTCTTGAATTGTCTCATGTGAGCCTTTGGAGGACCATATCTAAACTTTAACAAAACCTTAACTTTATGCACAGTCAAGAAAATACATGTTGTATAAATGCAGGATGGCCAATGCTTTGGTTACCTTCTTTGCTTTCTGAAAACACACACACACACACACACACACACACACACACACACACACTTCCTTAAAGAAGCAAAGGGGCGGGGCTGGGGTTGTGGCTCAGTAGTAGCGTTGCCTAACATGTACAAGGGCCTGGGTTCAATCCCCAGCACCACATAAAAATAAATAAATAAAATAAAAATTAAAAAGAATGTCCTTTAAGAAGGAGGAGGTGGATAATTTTGAGGAGGAGGAGGAGGAGGAAAGGGGAGAAGTTGGCTTCTTGCACAACAGTTTCTTGCCTTCTCAAGTCTGGCTACAAAATCTGCTATTTTCATATGGGTCCATCCCTCTTCTCAATCATTCAGGCTTTTATTATATTCTTAATAATTTTGAATTATTTCATAAAAAACAGAAACACTAACACATGGGTTACACAAATTAAATGGAACCTGGTTTTGACATGCAAATGTGTTTTAGCTTGGCCCCACTGGGTCCTTCCTATGTTTCATTATGATTAAAAATGTCAAGCACTATTTTGCCTGCTGGCAATATAGGTTTTACTCCTATTTTTCAATCTTGCTTAAAACTCCTTCTTGCATTATTTATAACTTACAGCAGCCCTTGGTTGTTGTTTTTTTTAAAAATTACAAACTATAAACCCCATGGAGGCATTTTGCTAAACGAATTTTCACATCTTGACTTTTAAACATGTGTAGTATAAAAGTACACAATAAGAAACTCTGGTTGGATGATTATTCTCTTGTGTGTAACTTTCAGTAGTGAAAATAACTGAGCCTTAGTAATGAAGCAAGCAAAGTTTGTCTTCCATCCACCCAGTCCATGATCTTTCCTTTTATTTTGGGTCATATAGTCCTCAAACTACTTTATTACTTGATTAGTCAAAAATTATCTCTCGGCCTCTCTCTCTTCACCTACAGCCCTTCACCCCCTCTTATTGAGATATCCAGTGGTTAGGGCTCTGTGTTAGGAACTCACCAGCTAAGAGCTTGAATAGTATACTGAAGTCTCCTTCTTTCTTCCTAGCTTTACCCTCTGAGGTTTTGTGCACTTAATGGACTTGCCATGTGTACTTGCTGTGTGCTAAGGCTACAGGTAAAAGTTATTCCCTTTGTAATAGGAAATATTTGAAAAAAAACCATAGAACAAATTGAACAATACATTTGGGGATGTTAAGAAGTGAAGGGACCCTGGAGTTTCATGAGTGAGCTATCAAATAGTTGTGTTTTGTTCAAAATCCTTTCAGAAAATTCATTATCATAGTTTAAATTTTGCTGTCAGAATGGACAGGGTAGTTTTGAGGATTTAATAAGATAATACATATTTAGAGCATGGCCTGGCCCATAGCAAATATTCAGTAATTTTTTGGGGGGTAGTAACTTTTTCCATACATAAGAGTCACCATAAAACCCATCAAGGGAGATTAGAAATAGTTTCATTAAGAGGAAGCCTGGCCATATTAAAAAACTTTGTATGAAAGAGAAGATTGAGATTTTAGCACCATACATACTATTGGAAAATGGGAGATACTATTTAAAACCCACTGGAAAGATTATAATGAAAATCACTAAAAAAAATTCTTGGTGAATTGGTGCAGAAATTGAGATCCATCCAGATACATTGCTAGAAGCAATTCCACTTATAGTTATATACTCAAGAGAATTGAAAACATATATCCACAGAAAAACACATAAAGAAATATTCATAACAACATTATTATAATAACCCAAATGTTCATCAACTGATGAACAGATAAACAAAACATGGTATAACTACATGATTAACTATTATCTGGCCATCTGTAGTTCACCCTTATACACAGGGGATATGTCCTAAAACCCCTGTTAGGTGCCTGAATCCTCAGACAGTGCTGATTTCTCCATATACCATCTTTTCTTCCTTTACATATATACCTATGACAGTGATTTAGGGCCTATCCAAGGCCTTCCTCTCACACTGTCCTGAATCAGCCCATCTCAGGCAATACCACAAGTCACCTCCAGAGGGCTATGAAATCTCATAAAGAAAGTGAACTACCTTATACCCTGATGTTTACATGTCAACTTCAAGGTTTGTCCAGTTGGACATGGTGGAAGGTGCAGAAGTATCCAGAGCTCTGATACAGGATTTGAAAAGATGTGGAGCTGCTGAATTTGAACAAGGGCTTAGTGTCAATGAACAACGGAAATGCAGAATAAGCTAATATAACAGGTGCTGAAACACACCTTGACCACAAACTGAAGGACAGTCTGACCACTATTGTGGTTTGACTAAAAGTACCACTGCACATCTTCTAGACTTTGTATCAACATCTGCAAGGAGAAAAGTCAGCATCAGCACTAGCATCCTAAAACACACAAGCCTGTGACTAATGAATCTCAAATGTTTGTTGTAGCCAAATATCAATGACTAAAAGTCTTAAAGAGAAAAATAATGAGCAAATACAAGGTCAATAATTTATTATTGGTGAGACAGTTTACTTAATTAAAGGCACAAATGGCCATTATCAAATTAAAAAGAGTTTTGTGTTTCCTTATTTATTAATCTCATCCATCTGATAGAAGAAACCCAATTAGTTTCTAATCTATATTTAATCAGAAATATTAGATAATCAAGTTTCACAATACAACTTCACCAGAATCCTAATACAATAATTTACTGAATGCTCTTCTTTCACTCAATGTATTAATTTATTCTATGTTCTTTTCTTTGGTAGACATTAACTGGGATTTAGTATTTATTTGCAATACTTGAAAGCTCTAATGATCAGTGGAGTATTTTTCTTAAGCTGAAATTTCTTGAATTTACTTATATTATTCAGCCCTAAAATGAAAATGCAAAGTACATTTCTGGAGAACAGTTTGGGGCTTCTCTAAATTTTTATTAAAATAATGTTCAACGAGTACATCTAGCTTTCCAAATGCTGTATATACTCAAATACAACTTGTTTTCTTTAAGCATCATATGAAGTTAGAAACCATGCATGCATTCAAGACTGTTGTGGACTCTTTTTCTTTGTAATTTTATTGGAGAGTACATTATGTCCTAGAACATTACTGCCACCTCCGTTCTCTTTCATAAAATGCATTTCTTTGACAAATAAGCCCAAATCTCTTCAGCTTATGTCAGTAGAAGGTAAAGGGCAGAGTCACTGCAATCTTGCTAAGAAGCTCAATTTTCAATACTATTTTGACTGGTACCAAATAAGAGAAATTGTTTCACATAGCCAGTACATATCCTCAAGATAAAAATCTTAACTCCTGATATGCATCACCAGCTTTCATCCTGCTGATAAGTCACAAGCTAGTCATAAGTGTCTATTTTTGGCTCCTAGACTTATATAACTTTGGGCTCTATATTTATAGATAATACTTAAAAAGCCAACCTTAACAACTTCCTTCATTTTTTTCTGAGAATTAATCAATTTTTTTTCCAATAACTTTCTTTCTCAATGTTTTCTTGGGGTACTAGTGATTATGAATGTTCCAACATTATTTTATCAAATTTGCCCTTTGTTATGGTATTGACATGGGGGTTCTCCCAAATCTTCTGTGTTTCCACAGGAATATTCAGAGTCAAAATGACTGGATTTTGAGGGCTGTAACTTATCTAGTCCATCCTCTTTGAAAGGACTAACTGGGTAGTAACTCCAGGCAGGTGCGGCATAGCTGGAGGAGGTGGGTCCCAGGGGGTGTACCCTGGAAAAGTGCATCTTCCCTGTGGTCCCTACCCTGCACGACTGCTTACTTGTTGCCTTGAGGGAAGCAGTTTCCTTCTGCCACATCCTTCACCTGTGATATTCGACCTCACCTGGGGCCTAGAGGAATTAGTTGTCTAAGACTGATACTTCTTGGTACCATGAGCCAAAATAAAATTCACATTTTCCAAGTTGTTCTTGTCAGTTGTTAGCTGACTATACCAGAAACTGATACTGAGAACTGGCATTATTACTGTGACTGATATGACTATGAGGCTCAGAAACCTTTGGAAGTGGTTTGTGGGAGGAATCTGGAAAAGTTTGGAAATGCAGGCCGCAAAGGATTTAGAATGTCATAGAAGAGCTTAATGGGTGATTCTGATGGAAATTCAAAAGAAGGGAATGCTGACTGGAATGTGAACTGTTCTCATGGGGCTTCAGAGGGAAATGAGGACTTTATCCAGAATTGGACTAAAGGCCATTCATATTACATTCCAGCAAAAAGTTGTGTACAATTTGCTCATGTCCTAAGACTTTGCATGAAGCTGAATTTATAAGTGATAGACTAACTAATTTGGCAGAGGAAATTTCAAGGCAGCACAGCATTCAGTCAGTGGCACAGATATTGCTGGCAGCTTTTAGAAAGGTTTACTGTGGAATTATGAGGACAACACAGAGCTAAAGGATTTTAAAACTTGTAGTTTAATTAGAAAAGCATTTGTAAAACTAGGGTGAAGAGTGGTGTGCTCCTTCAGGAGTTTGCAACCCCTAAAGAGATGCAAAATACTTTAAATAAAGACAATAAGACAGAGGGCTTGAGGACATCTAAGAAATTTGCAAGACTACACCCATTGCAGTCTCCAGGGTGTAAAAGGGAAAATTCTTTGGAAAGGAGAATGTGGGGGTTCCCTCCTTGCACAGGGGAACATAAGAAGTTGTTTTACTGTACTCAGCTACTCAGACATTCAGAAGCCACTACAGTCATAATCCCAGAGAGTTCAGGTATTCTGCAAGCTGGCAGCAGACCTTGGCATTATCTGTGTGGTGCTAGTTCTGCAGGAAGACAGGATGCTAAAGGTAAGTCTTCATGAAGGCTTCCACCAAGATTTCAGAGGAAGGTCTGAGAGGCTAAGCAAAATACAGTAGGGTCAGAATCCCCCATTGGCTGTCCCTGCAAGTGTCTACATGAAACTGTAAAGATGAATCCAAAGTTGAAATGGAGATCTTAAAAATTAGGAGATGCCAGTGACATGGATTGTCTGCTTAGAAAACTGCAGACCATGGAGGGAGCTAAAAAGGAGGACATTTGCACTGCAACCCACAAAGCCAAAGGGATGAAATTGCCCAGGCCCTTTGACGAGCACATCTTGCAGGGATATGTCCTAGATGTTTTATATGGAGTTATGAGTCATGTTTGCTTGTGTGGGTTTCAGACTTGCCTTGACCCCATACCTTCTTCCTATACTCTTATCCCTCCACACATACCTTTTGGAAAGGGAACGTGAAGTCTAGGCCACTGTATATTGAATACATGTAACTTTTTTCAGGGGCTCACAGATGAGAGTGTGCCTTGAGTGTCAGAGGAGATTTTGGACTTGGACTTTTACACAGTGCTGAAACTTGAGTTCAGACTGGAACTCTCAGAGATTAACTAAATGCATTTTGCATTGTGAGACAGACATGAATTTTGTGGGTTGGGAGCAGAATGTTACGATTCTGATATGAGGTATCCCCCCAAAACCTCCTATTAGTGCAGGAATATTTTGAGGTAAAATGATTGGATTGTGAAAGTTGTAATTTAACCAATCCATCACAGATTCATTTATTTCTAGCAAAAAAATGTATCATATCAATTTTTCCTGAGAATATTACATGGCATCCAAACTTTATACAGATAAAAATAATTTAGGAACTTATTTTTTTTTCTTTGCAGAGGGTAACAACAACTAGACAAAGGCAAAGAAGTCATTTGTTCCTTCTAGAGGATCTATTAACCACTTTCTACCTCCCTTTCACCTGTGGGTTTCAGAGAGGTTCTGGGGATAGGAGGTGATAGCACAACCATTAGCTGAGAATTGATAAACTTGACAGTGGTGACATATTGTCTTGTAAGCATCGTGATAGAGTTGTAGTAATGAAAAACCAGGGTTTGGTATTTGAGAAACAAAACAGAGCATTAAACAAAAATGGAATTCAGTACCAAGGCTGAGCCTTACCCAGGTTCTCTAATGGTAGGTGCGCAAGTTGATTTGAGGCTAGAAATCTAAGAGCAAGGAATCGAAAGGGTTGGTTCCTTCTGAGGGCAGTGAAGGAAGAGCTCTTCCAAGTCTCTCTGCTTGGCTTCTCACTGTGTCTGGTTACATCGACGTCTCTACAGTGTGTCTCTCCCCTATTTATAAATCAGCTGGTCATACTGGGTTATGGCTCCTTTTGATGACTACACTTTAACTTGCTCTGTAACGATTCCAACCTTCCAATAATAACACACATTCTGAGTTATTGAGACTTAGGACACCAATATGAACTTGAGCTCTAGTAGATTTCAACTGACAGCACATATATAGGAGCACTCATCCCTTACCTCCTTGCCTGTTCCTGGAATTGTTCTGTCCAACAGAAGCTGCTTTGCCTATGAAGTTACTCTCTGTCACTAGGGGGGCCACAGACAAATACTGGCTAATTTGGAGGCTAGTCAGTTAGACCTTTGCTTCAAGATTGGCCCAAAAGTGTAGGACAATTTAGGCTCCAGAGTGACTCATGGGTTTCTGTGGCTTCAGTTTTGTGGGATCTTAAAGGGCACTAAAGATTGACTTCATTTTACCAGATTGCAAGCCCCTCCCCTCCATTATAATATCCAGGAACTTTTATAATAAGTATTAGTAGTATTTGCAGTTAATAATGACCTTTGTCTGTCTATTAGGTTTTATAGCACAAAGGGGGTATATTCTTGGCAAACAAATATTTGAAAAAGATCTTGGTAAGAGGAGGCTTAGCATCATTCACACAAGGTACAATGAATAGCTCTAAAGTAAGAACAATATATATCTACAGTGATGTTAAATTTTATGAAATGTAAATGGACTCCTAGGGTCTGAATATGTTAAGAAATTATATCAATCTGGAAAAGCAAAACCATAATATCTGCAATGAGGGGCAGGATTTTGCCACCATAGAACACTATACCAAGTTAAAACTTAGTTCAAGAACAAAATTAGCTAATCTCTCCTCTTCTCTAATTAGAGAATATTTTATAAGATAAGAAAGCTCAGATGCTTTTGGAGAGATTTTATGTTCTTTTAACAAGGCATCCTGCTATCCAACAAATATTTTGACTTTTGCTAGCTCAACTAAGTAAGGTGATGAATATTTTGAAAAATAAGAATTAAAAAAATATACTAAAAGACCCAACAACCACAATCTGCATAAAAAAAATCTTACCAGAAACCATTCCATGAAAGCCTACTTCTATAACCAAATAAACATAATGGATATATTTATTTTCTATAATGTGTTTTGACTGTTTTTCCCCTTCTTGGTTCAGAAGGGCATAACAGGGAGCTAACATTAGGATCACACTTCTGCCAAGAAGTCGTTAGTGGGCTGAGGTAGGATCCCAATTTTTACATAATCAATTTGTAAAAGAAATGGATCCACTTTTGGCAGAGGGGTGGATGAGGATAAGTCCAGCAGAAAGTTGAACATACATGCCATTCACCTCCTGGAACACCTCAATGGAAGAAATTCAGGAATCAGAATCTCAAAATATAATATCCATATTGCATATGAGTCAGTAAAATTATCATTCATCATACCAAGAACCAAGATAGCCACAACTTGAATAAGAAATAATCAACAATACAGGTCAAGATTGATTGGAATGAATCAGATATAAAAATAAATATCTGACAAGGATTTTAAAAGTAGCTATTGCAAAAATTTCTTCAATAAGTATTTGCTAATTAATTTGAAGCAAATGAATAAATAGAAAAATCTCAGCTAAGAAATATATGTCATAAAGGAAAACAAAACACAAATATTAGAACTGGAAAATTCAGTAATGAAATTAAAAAGCAAATAACAACAGAAATGCTCACTGGAGATGCTCAGCATTAAAATGGAAATCACAAAGGACATGAATTTGAGGAAAGAGTATACAATTTAGCAAATCTAAACAGAGAAAAAGTAGAATAAAAGAATTAACAAAGTAAAGAAGACCTGTGGCAAAACAGCAAAAGAACTAAATTCATATTGTCAAACTTATGGTGGTAAAAGAGAAAGAAGCAAATGGCACTATAAATACATTGAAAGAAATGACAGAAAGCTGTTCAGATATAATGAAAGATTTAAATCTATAATTTCAAGTTGAGTTAGCTCTAAATAGAATAAATCCAAACATCATAGTTAAACTTCTGAAAACTTACAACACAGAAATACTTAAGAGTAGCCAGAAAATGAAGCATGATTTATAGAGAAATACCAATTCAAGAGCCAGAAGATTTCTCATCTGAAGACAAAGACTAGCAGGAAGTAGAACATTTTCTAAGAATTAGAAGAAAGAATGGTCAACCATGAACTTTATATCTGGCCAAAATATGCTTCAGAAATGAAGGTAACAAAATATCCTCCGGCTGGGTGTGGTGGCACATGCCTGTAATCCCAGTGGCTCAGGAGGCTGAGGCAGGAGGGTTGCAAGTTCAAAATCAGCCTCAGCAAAAGCGAGGCACCAGGCAAATTAGTGAGACCCTGTCTGTAAATAAAATACAAAATAAAAATAGGGCTAGGGATGTGGCTCAGTGGCCTAATGCCCCTGAGTTCAATTCCCAGTACCACCTCATCAAAAAAATATTCTCAAAAGAAATGAAAACAGATTATTTTTTGTTAGTAAAACTACCCCTATGGATAAAGTTCTCTAAATATAAAAGAAATGACAGAAAAAAAGGATGAAATTTCAAAAGACAGAGAAGAACATCAAAAGGACAAAAATGTAATATTCTTACTTGTCCTGAATTTCCTAAATAAATACTTAATTGTTGAAGCAAAAATCATAACATGACATGAAATGTTGCTCAATATATATATAGAAAAATTACTTTCCTTTACATTTTAAAAGTAAGGAGAAAATAGGACCCTAATGAAAGTAAGGTTTCTATGTTTTTGTTCAAAATGATAAAATAATATTCACATTTTAACTACTCATGATCTATGAATGAAGTAAAGCAGATATTATTAATCACTTCTTCAGACAAATAAAATGAAGTATAAAGATGTTTTATACAAGCCAAAGTCATTCGATATACAAAATGCATATTTTATGAATTGCTAGTAATTCTAAGTCAAAGGAATCTGAATAACAAAGAGTTTATTCTATTCTTTCCCTTTTAAAATGATGATTAGTTAACTTTCCAGGAGTGATGGAAACTATCTAAAACAGGTTTTTGATAATGATTGTATAAGTGTTTAAATTAACTAAAAATCATTGAAGCTTATACTTAATATGGGTATGTTTTATGGTATGTAGATTACATCTCAATATTGCTGTTGAAAAAGAGAGAGAATACAGGTAAAGTACCAATACAGCAAAACTTCAAGGGCAAAAGCTAATTTCTGGTTTATTTCCTGAAGTTCATAGAGACATGTTTCAAGTCATAGGGACTCACTGAGATTCAAGCAAAAATCAGGGAAGTTTGTTTCTGTAATTTTGCACTGGGCTTGGGTGTTGTGTCTCTTTAAAACATTTTCTGCCCTATTTTGATTGGGAAAGAAATGGATATAAACACACATTCATTTAAAAATGAAATTGTGTTTTTTTCTTTTACATAGAAAGAATAGATAATTGAAACCAAATATCTTTTGAGGTTTTACTCTAGAATTCCTTCTTTTGCTATTGGTACAGCAGAGGATTATATATGAAGGAAATTAATATTCACTCCTTGCATCAAACAAAAATTTTAGCTCATGGCAATCCAAGTTCAATTAATTTCTTTAATAATATGGTAAAATGTGGTGGTTGTTTTTTCTTTAGTTTTTTTTTAAGTGGACACAATATCTTTATTTTACATTTATGTGGTGCTGAGGATCGAACTCAGTGCCTCAAGAATGCTAGGCGAGAACTCTACCATGGAGCCACAACCCAATCCCTAAATTATTATATTATGTTTGTAGTCCATAGAATTGTTGTAGTTAAACACTTC
The DNA here is from genome assembly GCF_045843805.1 of Urocitellus parryii. NCBI lineage: Eukaryota > Metazoa > Chordata > Mammalia > Rodentia > Sciuridae > Urocitellus > Urocitellus parryii. The sequence continues at coordinate 2,554,040 of NW_027553833.1, forward strand.
CTTTTGTAGCTTTCAGGTCAATTCTACATAGAACTGAACTATATTTCATGAGGTGGAGAGGGGCAACCTGAGGGGAATTATAAGCAAAGGTCTAGATCATGAAATCAAATCCATGACTTTTACTTATTTTGGGGGTCTTTTTCATAGAAATCAGAACAAAAAGGTCAAGTATGAATCCCTTTGAGGTATCTGTTATTACTATAAATAGTTAAGTAATATGAATGAGACAATAATATGTCAATAATTGAAAGAACACAGAGTTGGGAACTAGCTGAACAAGAACCTCATGCCATCTTGATGGCAGGTGAGTCATAATCTTTCTGAACTGACTGCATTTCTTCAACTAGAAAATGGAATTAATAACACTATTACCTTAAAGATTTAAAGTGGTAATAGAGATGGTGCATCTTGATTCAGTATGAATTTTAATATGATATCAGGACAATGATTATTATTTTGGAAATTATTTTAAATTGTAATATAATGAATTTCAATATGGATAATATATATATTCCCAGGTAGTGTATGACTCGGCTTTTCCATCACTGTGACCAACAGACCTGGCAAGAACAATAGGAAGAGAAAAGGTTTTTGGCTTACTGTTTCAGAGTTTCAGTCCATAGACGGCTGACACCATAGCTCTGGGCCCAAAGTGAGGCAAAACATCGTGGTGGAAGGCATGGCTAAGGAAAGCAGCTCAAGACACGGGAAAAGGAAGCAGAGAAAGAGAGCTCTGTTCACCATGGACAAAATATGAATTCCAAAGGCACACCCACAGTGACCTACCTCCCCCAGCCACATCTACCTGCCTACAGTTACCACCCATTTAAGTAGATTAACCACTGATTAGGTCACAACTCATAATCATTTTACCTCTGAATTTTCTTGCATTGTCTCACGTGAGCTATTTGGGGGATACTACATATAAAAACCATAAGAGTTTTATAATAGAAAAGGATGTTATTAGTCAATTTAATTTTTTAAGATGAATAATTATTTTTCTGATTCCCTTAGAATACCTATTTGTTCATGTAAATGAGTATTTGTAGAAGACAACAGGTAAGTTCACAACCTTCAGATGGAACTATAAATAGAGTGACCAGGGAGATAGCTAGAAGTACAGAGGTTCTCATGGAAAATGTAGTCAAGGGCTAAAGGGTTATTTCTTTGCTAATAACTACCAGTAGTTTGAGGCTTGGCTGAAATTGAACCCTACTTCACAAAGGTAATACACTGACAATCTTGAAAATGCTTCATTTACATTTATAAATAAATAAAATGAAGCTCCAATAACTTAATAAATGTGATAAGGCTCCACAGCTATTAATTAAAGAGGTATATTTGATATAGATTCTGCATGGAAAGCCCCAAACCCATTCTCTTTCCATATCTAACATTGATTCCCAAAGCCAGGAATTCCTTCTGTACAGCTTTTATTTACTTTAAATGCTGTTATTTGCCTCTATTTAACAGGTAAACCTTAACTCTAATGCTAATTTTCCTACTAGTCTCCCATCTCAGGCAAAATATGAAAGATTATTTTTTTCCATTTCTCAGAAATGGATAATGCAGAATCTGATATTGAATAATTGTGAAACTTGGAAAGCCATGCCTCAGAATGGCCTTCTGCCTACTCTTTAGAAGGAGGCTGGGGTTGGGTATAAGACCTTTATTGACTATGATTCCATTGATAAACCTACCATCCCAAAGGAGATGTTGGCTCTCTCCGATACAAATTTTTGAAATTAATCTGGAGATATTTACCTTCAAAGACAAAAAAGACCATTTTACCTTAGAAAATATTTATAGCCAATTGCAGCTATTGGCATGAGAAGAATCAAGAGAGTCAGGATGGTGAAGTCATTGGGCCATTCTAAGACAGCATGGAAAGCTTACTTGGGTGTGATGTATGTGTATGTATTTGTGCACTCACTGTTTTTATTAACTCATTTACTAAGCAGGCAGTGTTTATGAGCCCAGAGTTATGAATGTGACCCTTATGGGAAATACAAATTAGCTTTTCTACAACTAGTTCCCCCTACTCTATCCCATTCAACCTCTCAAAACTCATAGTAAATGTCAGGACAGAAAATATGACTGACTCAAAGAAAGGCATGCCAACTATTAGAAACAAAATGATGATGTCCAAAAAAAACTATATGTATCAAAGGGGAATTATCTGTAAGAGTTATAATAATAATCCTTTTTCTATAAAAAACATTATTAGGTCTTGTCTCTAATGCTTAAGACTCATTCTTGATGTGAGAATTATTCTTAAAGTAGGCCATTATAAGTTTGCTCAGATGGGTTACATTTTGATGAAACTCAGCATGTTTAAACAACTGGAGCTGTAGCAGACTTTATCAATAAAGATATTAGCAGAGAAACATCCAGGAAAATACACTATTATATATAGAGTGTCACCTCCAAACCTTCCCACAGCCCCTGGAATAGGAGTGCCAAAAGATAGAACAGACTCAAGACTAGTCAGCCAACACAAGCATCAGGTGTCTGATGTTGCACAGAAGTTGGTTTGTTAGCCAACAAGAGAGCAAAGGTAATAAAATAGAATGAATGGATCTAGATAGAGGAAATGGAGCCAAATCAGAAACCAGAGACCAAGGGCCTCTGAGAATGACAGAAAAGGTAAACAGAGGTAGAAATTAGGACATTTGGAGAGAGAATAGAGACAGAGAGAGTTGTAATTCTTATCTCCACATAGTTTTCCAGCTACTAGATTCCATATCTAGATATTTGATAACATCCTGTCTTTTAATCTTCACTTACTTCCTACCCTGATTAGGCAGATTAATTTAAATAATTTTCTTTCTTTTGTAGTCTGAAGACAAGTGCATGTTCTCAACTGCATAAATCCCCTCATTCAAGGTCTAAACCTTCATGGAGCAATCTATTTAATCTTCACCAAACTCCTATGGAGTCAATACTAGCACTCCCCTCATTGTTATGGGAACTGTGGAATATATTGTGCAACCTAGACCTAGTGAATTTGAGCATAAACTGAGAATGTCCCTAGTCAACTAGATTGTGTGGAATAGACGTAGGATGGAAGTCCAGAGGGCCAAAATTCCTTACATATCTGACCACAACAAAGGATCAGGAGGTATAGACCAGAGATGTTTCCACTTTGCTTCTGTGTCTTCCTAACTCTTCCTGTTTGCAATTGTATTAATATTGAGCAATTTTGTAAACTATCATTTACAGAATCACAGAAACACACAGTTAAAGACAAAGTTGACCCATGATACTACGTAAATAATGACCAAAAGCTAGATTCACAATGTGAGAAGTGTAATCAGAGTCTTTAAAATAAGAAAATAAACAAACTTTGTAAGTTTTACAGGAGTTCCTTCCAACTCTAGGACATTAATCATAGACATCTCTGTTTCTACAGCTGTTACTGTGGATGTCATAGACCTAGAACAATAGAAATAGCAAAGCTGACCTAGGTGTCTGCCCTCTGAACTCAGGTGATTCTGATGGAAGTGACTTGACCCTTTAGAAAGACAAGTCATCTCTACACTGGAAAGAGTGGTGAAGTATTTCTGTGCCTATAGGTTACATCTTAGAGTATCCAAAGAGTCTTTGATCATCTGACATGGAAGGGGAGGGCAGTAAGTCCTGAGAGTTTAAGGACAATATCATCAGTTTTCCTTTCTCCCTCATGCACCTTATCTAGTATGGAATTTGGGGCAGGGGAAAAGGTGTTGTCAGTTGGGATTAAGTTTTTTAGTTTTAATGCATTTCTGCTATAGATTAGTGGTTTTAAGAATGGACTGTGGAAACAGACTTACTTTAAATGTTGACTGTATCACTGACTAGTTAGGTGGCCATAGATAAGTTATTGAACTTCTCTAGCTTTCATCATAAATGAAGATATTCATACTTGACTAATGGGTCTATACAGAGGAATGTATGAGCTCCATGCATGTAAAGTTTGCATGGGCCAAGTACAAATTCAATTTTTGTAAAAACTTGCTATTCTAGTAAATAACAAAGTTTAGGACAGGCTTATAAGGGCATTCTCTAGTAAGAGAATGAGAAGTAAAATGGGTATTATTTTTTTAACTTCTATAAAGAAAAGAAATAACAGAGGAAATTTGGGAGTGGTAGTTTTAATAGTTTCTTCAGAATTTCTACTCAGTCCAAATGAGGTTTTCAACTATACCATGGAATTCTCAATGAGAAAAGGGTATGCATGTGTACACACAACTACATCTTCCTACATAAGAGAATACTGTCTTGGAGATATTTTCATCTTTATCAATATATCTTATTTTATATAAGATTTTCTCTTGCCTAGACATAATCTATTTTTCCCCTTCACTTTGGTGGATGTCCAAGTAATTTAAAAAATTTTATTTTATGGATGACAAGAAGATAAAGGGCACAAGAAAAGGTTGTAGATAAAACCAAAGTCAGAACATTCAGGGCCTTGTAGGTCAAGATAAGGAATTTCAATTTTATTGAATGTACAATTCCATGATATCTAAAAAATAAGAAATATATTCATTAATAATTTTGTTTTGATAACACAATCAACACTATAATAAACATCTTTCTAAATATCTGTGTATGTGTGTGAATCTGTCTATGAGAACAATTGCTAGATATGGAATGATGAAACCAAACAATTTGCACATTCTTCAAGTTGATATTGACAAATTGCTTTTCAAAACTGTTTTGCTAAGACTCACCCAAAATTTTTTAGAGAGATCATATTCTAAATTAGCTAGCTTATTATTATCAATGATTTTGAGAATTATTAATCTTTAGGGTGAAAAATAATAAAATTATTTTCTTCTTGGGTTAAGTCATATATTCATTATATACCATAAAAATTGCATGTTGTCAACATGATCTTGGAAAGTCTCCTGAATCACCCCTAATGTACAATATATGGGATTGGAAGTATACAAGCCTACATAGCCATGCATATGCATGCCGAAGGCAAGAATCACTAAACCAGATCACAAGAAAGGGACAAAACAAAACAAAGTCCCCATGCTATAACTCAAATCATTCTGCTATCACAAAAACTGCCAAAATCTTGTATTCTTTTCCCTTGAACACATGATGGCTTTCCCACACCTTAGTGGTCAGGTACAGGTTAAAAAAAAAAAAGAGTCACATTTTACTGTGTCATGGGCTGCCACAGCACAGTGAAAACACCTATATAAATAAAAAGGATGTTGTGTTAGCTTTCCCTGTTGTGTAGCTAGTACCTCGCAAAACTAATTATACACCAGGTTAATTTCATGCTTTCGGTAATGCAGAGTGCCTTTTTTTCATCCATGACCAGCACTGGGATCATAATGAGCTTCAACTACATTAACTCCATCTGAGAGAAAAGCATAAAACAAGCCCCTACCTAAAAAGACAAATGCCTGTGGAAGGGCCATTGGTTGACCTGCAGGGCAATGTGCTGCTGCAGATGTTCATTAAGCAGAGTCCTGCAGAGGTGGCCATTAGCAAGGAAGCATGTGAGAGAGACAAGTGAAGCTAGAAATGTGGCTTTTCATTCCTGTTGCTACCTGAATTTTGCTTCCTGCCTATTCCCAGTAATTAATTCTGAGCTTCATGAATTCATCCAAGCTAGATTCCAAATGTGACCAGAGAAACCCAGGCCTAGAAAATGTTAGAGATGGACAGGGCATTGTATTGAACTATTGCATCACTATTTGAAGAGAAGGAAACTGAGACTTAATATAAATGCATGGCACATAGAAGGTAACATTACACAGAAGAAGAAAAAAAATCTTTTCTTAATCTTGCTTCTACACTTCTATTCCAGATGTGCTTGCTACTATAATCATTTTATTTTATTCAAGATTACATAGTGAATAAACGATTGACCCAGGATTTAAACCCAAGTCTCTCTACTTCTAAAGTGCACATGCTTTCATTCTTATACACCAATTCCACGGCAAAGGTTTAGGAATTGTGTCCACTGCAGTAGACTTCTATAGATCTTCTAATAAATGAAGAGTTGGCTGGCTTTTATAATACAATTAACATATTTATACCTCTCCATAACATTGTGTTTTTAAAAGCTTTCACATAAATCTCCTAACCGCTTCTGAGGGAAATAGGATGGATTTTCATATCCCATTTTCACAGATGAGAAAATGGAGTGGCGGAATGAACTCATGATTCCAAGGTGAGTTAGTGGAGTTATCAGCCTGGAAACCAGACCTCCTATCTGCAGGAATAGGTCTCTTCTGACATCATGCTGCTCAGAGATATGAAAGAAAGATCACCTTTTGTTTTGACATTTCTGACAATAAGGTACTTACTTCTTTTTTGTTCCTTGGAAAAGCTTTATTGTCTCATCCACTTAAGACAAGAGGATAGGAGAGCAAATATTTGCTCTATCATCAGTGTCAGGAGCTATGGACCTACCATGAACCCCTCCGCTCTCCTGCTTTCAATATTTGCAGCCCAGAGAAACAACAATAAGGACATTGCATTGGGAAATCTTCCTATGTAGAAAGGGCAGCTCTTACATATGTAATCAAAAGAAGGTGCTCTCATAGAAGTAGAGAGTAGAACAGTGTTCACCAGAGGCTTGGGAGAGGAGGGAATGTACTGAGTGGTCAATTTGTACAAAGTTATGGTCAGATAAGAGGAGTAAATTCTGGTGTACAGTTGCACAACAGGGTGACAATGATTTACAATGTTGTAGTAAATATTTCAAAATAGAAGAAAGGATCTTAAATGTTCTTACCATGAAGCAGTGATAAATTTGTGAGGTGATAGACTAAATAGTCCAATTTGATTATTTCAGAATGTACACGTGTATTGAAACATCACACTACAACTTGTAATTATGTACAATAATTATATCAATTAAAATCAAAGAAAATGAGCTTCACAAAGTTCTGCTTTACTCATCATTTAAATTCTGAACTTGACATAGGACTATATATCAGCGTGTTTCCATATGGGGATAAATCCTTAGTGATGATGAAATTATTCAGTGGACTTAATTTGTGTCATTCGACCTCCAAAATCTCATATTATCCCCCCCCACCCCACCACACACACACCATTCTATCAGTTCACTTAATGACCTTAAACTCTAAACTTCAGTGGTTGAATTATATTTAAGAAAGTATTAGAGACCTACCTATAAGGGTCTCAGGTATCCAGGGAGCCATCAGTTCTTGAATCCTCCTTGAGACCCCTTCCAAGATGGAACCACCTTCACAGTGGAGCAGAGACTAGACCACTCAGACATCGCCCCCTACTCTGTGAAAAGGAGCAGCTGAGCTTTGCCCATGAATAATACATGTGCTCCTGGCTTGATTTTGCAATCTCTTCTCTCATCATTTGGTGTGACAGGCTGTGACTTCCTTGCAGAGCCCCAAATTATCTTCCTTTATGTTTATATAGTTCATTTCCTAAGCCTCCAGTCTTAAACAGTAGTTTAATTTTCCTTCTTGTGTAATAAGCAATGCAGAAGAGGGACAGCAGAGCAGTTGATTTGGGCTTGTTGCTACTCTCTTTCAATACAGCTGGCTCTGATGCAAATCACTGGAACTTATTTCTGTGAGTCCTAGAATCTCAGGGCATAATATCTCCTCAGGGAAGTACTCTGTATTGTTTTCTTCCTGAGCCATTTTACTTTGATTATTTCTATTACTCTATAATATCTGACTCCATTTTCTTGATCCCTACAATTAATTCTAGTCCTTTGTTAAAAAGCCAAACTTGTATCTCTGGCTTAGTGAATTCATTGACCATCTCAATTCTGCAGGCATGACCTGCAGAATTGGTCTGTGGAATTTCTCTCATGACTGCATCCAAATAGCTTTTTATGTAGTATTCCTTTAGTAAAAACCTGATTACAAAACATCCATATACCTAGCCTTGAACAAGGAAAAGACAAGTCACACAACTTTTGGGGAATTGCTTCTTCTCTAGAAGACTTACTTTCATCTGTAAAATTAGGGAATTTCACTACATTATCTATACAAAAAAGAAGGGTGGAAGGTAGGTAGATTTGCTATTGTTGTATACGCAAGATGAATGATCAGAATTTGAGAGGAAGAGTAGAATTTAGAGAAACAAAATCTATTGTCCATAATTTTACCAATGGGAAACTAGCATGCTAATGCAACTTAAATGATATGGGTTACAGACTTCATTGAGAATTAAATGAAATCTAGGAACAGGTATAAGAAGAACATGAATGTACTTTTGATTGTAGACACAGCCTACAATTTCACTGAAGCCTAGTTTGACCTCAGCCAAAGAACCCCACAACTGGAACTCAGGTCATGACTCAATACAACTAGTGACTGGGCCGTATATTTGGAATGTGTTTTAGGAAACAGATTTAAGTGGCACATAATTACCTTCAGTTTACTTGTCTCATGTTTATTAAGCTAGCATAATAAATGACACATTGATTAATATGTTTTATTAAACACATATTTTTAAAAAGACCAGAATGTAATGTGCAGACATCTAAGTCAAAGTAAAGAAATTATCAAATTTATGGAGCAGATACCATTTTATATTAAATTAATTCATTTCCATGACATTAATACTTTTATGTAAATATATTTATCAGTAACCAAGCAATAATCATTTGTCACATGGAAGCTTCTAACTTTAGTGTAGAGACTATTCTCCCTGTGATGAGGGATTTGATAACTTAAGTTCAATTTCTTATCCTGAGATATATGAACTTGAAAGATTATGAAGTTAGGTTTTATACTAAATTGATCAAGTGCAAACTAGAGAAAGAAAGAGGTACCTTTCTGCTTGGGTGATAAACGATTGTGCATCTAAAATGTTATTACAATTTCACTGAATCATGAAACATACCTAATATAATTAATCATGAAAACACACCAAATCTGCTGAAGAGAGACAAAGGGGAAAAAAAAAAAACTCTGAACTCAGCACTATCTCAAAACCTAATAATGGGGTGTTTAAAATGTTGCTTTAGACTTTATTGTTTTAAGTGGCTCTATATTCTTATTTAAAGCCAGTTTTATTATATTCCATAATAAAAATATATTATAATTCACTAGCATAGAGAGACTTGCGCCATAACTGCAGAAAGTATTTGAAGGACAAATAAATGAAAATATACCAAATGTCAGAACACTCAGATAGACAAATGTGTTTTTCTGAGCTGTTATATAATAAATTCCAGTGGAAGTTGAATCTTCATATGTTATCAGTGAAGGAGAAGTTCAAATAATTTATGGGACACAGAGTCTAATTTTTTACATAATTTCTGGTGCAGCAAAATTAAACTATGAAATCCACAAATGCTGTAGATCTCCTTAAGTACAGGGATCAGTATAGCCATCATATGTGAAATAAAAAAGACTTCTTAAGATCTTTGAGTTCGATACAAGTAAGAATTTAAGTGGCCCAGAGTCCAATCCCAATGTGGAGAATGAACTTAAATTCAGGAAGCTTCCTGTTTGTCCCAGGATGTGAAGAAGTGGATATACCTAGTCCTAGCCATACTACAACTGGAGGATATTGGGGAGTTCATGGATCCAGACTGGCAGAGACATTATATGCTGTATTTATCAGTACATATGCTGCTTTAAATCAGAAATATTCAAAACAAAATAGCTTTATAGAACAGTAAAATCATCTAATACTCAACAAAACTATGATGTCAAAAGAATGTAGAAGTAGATCTTCAACTATAAATAAATTGAAATACTGAAATAAAAGCAAGGTGGCTTCATTCCACCCTTCATTGCTTGAGTATGCAATTCTTCATCGACAATAACAATATGGTTAAATATGTTCTAAAATCTAACAGAAGTCAGATAACAATTGATTAGATGGTCTTTAAAATCTCTTTCCCACAGATTTTAAGAGATCCTAAGCATACTGATATCTAGTATGTGAAGTATTTTGTATTTATAACATTTTTGGTGAATTATTTTATGTCCATGTTTTTCTTATTATTAATGCTGACAAATTGTCTCAGTTTTTATACTGTGCCCCCATTACTCAGGTAGAGACTCAAGTTCTTTAAAGTTAGCCCAATAATATTTAGGAGGTATCATGAAATTGAGGGTTATATAATCCTAGGTCAGCTGCTTTCTTCTCTGTCTTGTGCACTTGGTCAATTCACCTAGTTTTTAGAAGCTTCAATTTCTCCATAGGAAAAACAAGGATAATAATTCCAACTACTTCAAAGAGTTATTGAAGCTAACATGTCATGTATATAAACTACTTAGCACAGTGCCTGGCTCACAGGATGAAATCTAAAATTTCTCTCCTTTCTCAAATAAAACCCTAACCCTGAACTTTTTTATACATTAAACAATATATATTGGATGCCAGGCACTACAGTAGAAACCAGGACTTTTTATTCATTTTTTTCTAATGTGTTATTAATGCATTATAACTATAACATTGGGGTTCATTTTGACATAATTATACATGCATGGAATATAATTTGTTCCATTTCAGTCCCCAGTACTTTCTCTTTCCCTCCTTTCCTCACTTCTCCTGTTCGCCTTCCTCTACTCTATTCATCTTCCTTCTATTTACTTAAAGTTTTTTTTTTAATTAGGTATTTAAATTTTGGTAATACATATTCAATATTGTTCAAGCTCTTAAATCTAATGAGATGAAAGGAGAAACATGCTAGGACATTAGTGGAGACATGCTCTAAATCTTCCATGCTATACTGAGAATCTACCCAGTCTTCCCTAATCATGAAGCTTTGTAAGAGAACCTGCATCCCTTGAGAATAAATTCTTTCCCAGGATGTACCTTTGCCCCATATAAAAATAACTAAGCTTTCCACCAATCATTAAGACTTTCTCTAACATGAATGAATGCTAATGATAGGACAGAGCATAAAGTCAAGATGGTGCTCTCATTCCACAATAGGAACTCACACTGTAACAAAAGAGAGCTTGATAGCACATATTCATTGAAGCCAATTATATACTCACTTCTTATAGAAAGTCAGCAGAATTCTCTGATGGACCTAGAGAAAGAGTATCTGTATCAAGTGTAGACTACTTTAATTGCATTTGCTTCTCCCAAGAACAACATCTTGTATTCTGTGAGTCTCTCTGTTTCCTGGAGGCATTTTAAACAACCCTGCCACTGAAGTCAAATTATGTATTCAGCCTCCTAGAATATGAATTAATAGAAATTTTACCTGAAACAACAACTCAAGGACTGAAAGTGTTGCTGAGGGAATGAATTTTTGAAAACTCTCTGTGAATAAGAAACGAACAGATCACAAGATATTACAGAACGTGGATCAGGTACATGGTGACACCGATGTATATCTGAGACCTGATATGTCATTAGTGCTCTATAACGAACACCTTGTGCAGATCATGACAATTCATTGAAGAGGTGTTTCTTTTACAGAGTCTTATAGGGACATTTTACTCTGTCATCTGCCTCTTTTTCACATACTTGATGGCAAAACTCATGCAAAACGCTGCTTAATATCACCATCTTAGTAGTCTGTTCTCTCAGTGGCAAAGCTGAACTCCCTCAGCAAATTATTCTACTCTGGGATTGAAATTTACAGGACTCAGAAATCTCTAGAGGCTCTTTTAGCCAATCAGTTTCTGGGGGAAAAATGACAGGAATGCATGGCAGACTGAGAGCTAAGAGGTTAAGTGAAAATTTCATTCTAAGTCAGTTAAGATAGGAAGAAGTTTCAAAAAAGAAGAAAAAAGCACAAAATCAAACTGATACTTCAAATGAAAAACTGAGTCTTCATTATTCTGAAAATAAAATGTTATACTAATATTTAAGTAAATTTAAAAAGGAAACTTCTCTATGAATGTGAAGTTCAATGATATGCAATCACATTGACAAAACACATGAGCCTCGCTTCAAATGATTTTACTTTACCTCTAAGTTTGTTTCCTCCTTTGTTAAATGAGGATAGTATTTATGCCCATCTTCTAGGGCTGTTCTAATAATTTAAAAATCACTTATAGAGCTCCTGATATATAATTTTCCAAGGTGACACTTTTTTCAGTTATTAAAGAGGTAGGAGCAAAATTTTGATGATCAGTGGGTTCATAAATAAATCAAGAATTAAGTTAAGCAGGTGTATTTTCCGTATTGGCCAGAACCAATAATATGATAATCAAGTGATGTATCTCTGGGAAAGACTTTTGAAAGGTCAGCAAAAAATAATAGCAACAAAACTTTAGATTTACAAACAAGAGCTCCAATACATTCCTTCTAAGAGTTGTCAGGCATTGCTAACCATTTTAGGCGTGTGTTGCTCTACCCAGAAAAATAAACAAATAAACACACATAACATCTCAACCACAATTCGGAGTACCCAAATTTAATACTAAAACTTAGATTCATTCAAACTGAATGTAGCTTATAGACAAATCCTCATGCCTTCTCTGTATTTAATACTCAAATTAATACAACTTATTTTTTTAAGTTTGGCTTCCTTTTTTCCCCAATTCACTCAAGTCTTCATATTAATAGCAAAAAGCACCTACTTTGGGTAATCTTAGTCAGTAAACTAAATACGTAACAAGTAGAAGTGAAAAGAGAGGAAAAAATTATTTAAAAAAAACATGAATGGCAAAAGATTCAGATGTTTAGTAAATGAGAAGACAGTCCTATGTATTTCCAAAATCCTGGATGACACTGTTCAAATTCCTCAATATTTAATTAACAATAGTGACAAAATTATTCATATAACATCTGGACATGTTATATGAGCACTGTTCTAGTTGAGAGATTTTGGAACAACTGAAAGACAAAATCTCTGCCTCTCAAGTTTAAGTTGTGACAGTAGAGGCAGATGAGATACAGGAAATTGAATATAGTCTTAAGATAGTATGTCCACTTGAAAAGGAAGTGAGAAACTTTCTCTGTTAATTCAGCCATTCACTCATTTATCTTCGGGTCTTAGATATGTGCATGATACATCATTGATCGAAAGTTGCCAGTATCTGAAATTTGACTATATTTGCCTTATACTTTTTATGCCTGTTTCTTCTTTTCTTGAATGTAGTCATTGTGGTCAATAGAGAAGTAAGTAAAAAAAAAAAAAGGGGTGGGGGAGAAAAAGACCAAAGGTGCTTACTCCTGAGACAGGATGCCTGTCCTCATGGAATATGAGCCACCTTCTCACACATAGTGATGCTAGAGGACAATGGAGCTGTGATTTATCATCAAGCACCCTGGAGACCTGTACACAAAACTTTAATTAACTCTGAGCCCCCACTCATTAGTAACTGTGCAAACCTGGGCAAGTAAATTTCTCTCTTCTGGGCCCCAGTCGCTTACAAAATTTGGTTTGAAATAATATCTCAATTATAGCATTATAGGAAAATTAACTTGAGCATGAGTTGGGGGCCTCCATATTCACTGTGAACTAGCACATTGATAGGAGGAACGCAAATGGCAGCTGCTTTCCATTTCCTTCATTTTTCACTTAAGAATAAAAGCCAGCTAGAACTGTCCATCATCTAGGACAGATGTATTCAGTGAGGTATGGAAGATGGCCAGTCTAGATAGGAAGTGCACGTTCCTCATCTTCATGGAATATTGGTTTTATCTGTGAGAAGGAACCTACAAGGGAAGTCTCACTCTACAAATCCCACTCATTATCCATAACATTGAGCTAACAAGTCATGATCATTCAACACTGAGTATCATCTAGGCTTGGAGAGAGGGGGCACTTTGCTCCCACTGTCTATCCATGGTGTTCTTGGTTACATGCCAAGCTCTCTCTTTAAAGTCCCCGAGCCCTAATGATCCTGAACATGAAAACATGTATTGTGCTGCCAAAATCACTAATGGCCAAAAGCAAATAAGAGGAAAATTATAGCACTAAAGAGACCTGACCTAATTTTGGATCCTGGCCAGATATTCAGGGAGTGCCAAATGCTTTCTGCACAGGTCATACCTGCTTAATTAGCAATAATAGGAGCTTTTGGAAGTTCAGAGGGAAATTAAATAGTTACAGATAAATGATCTAACAATTTTGTCTCAAACAAAGAAAGGACAGGATGCAATTTAATAATATGATCACAAATGGAATTGCAGGTTAATGATCTTGCACTTTATAATTTAATGGGGCACACACAGTACCAGGCTGAAAGTAAATGGATTGTCAAATGCAAATGCATACAGCGGCATTTTATAAATAAATTATTATAGCACTAATTTCAATGAAATTGTCATGTCTTAATATGGTCTAGTAATTAAGTCATGAGTAGCCTGTTGCCTGGCTCTTGCCTGAAATGGTACCAAATAAAATTATTTGACTCAGCTAAAGTAGCTGTGAATATGCCCTCAAACTTTTGTATCACAGTGGAGGTACATAGGAATCACAGCTGTATACATCAGGATTATTTTTCTCCTCTTCACCTTTTTAAATGAATATTTACAAAGGAAAATGACACCACAATAAATCGAGTAAACTCAACTCCTCTTACATCTCAAGAAATTTGGTCAATTCTGATTTAGTTTTTTTTTTCCCTAAATAATTTCTCCCTAAAACTCAGGGCACTTCTTGAGTCATCCATTTTCACTTCTCGTCTATTCTTTAATACTCAAAAGATAATGCTCTTGTCACAAGTGCCATAGCAACTGTGAGTTCTGGTTATGTGACAAACTGCCATGGGGTGCCTTTGAATCCCTGTCTCTTTCTGGTTTCCCATGATCTATGTGTTTAGCTATGTCATAACACTGTTTTCCCCATATCCAATCATGCACTAATGAGCTTATTTGTGTGGTTTACTAAGGGAAGGATCATGATTATGTATATCCCCAGCTCCTGCAGAATACAAAGTATTCAAAATTATTGATTGTTAAGAAAGAAAAGAGGAAAGCTAAGCCACAGCTCATCATACCCAACAAGAGCCCATATGCAATGAGTAATTAAACCAATTCATATTTATTTTAGTGTCTTTCTGAAGATGCAGATGTCTGAGCTCCAGTTCTCCCCACAAAGGAAATGCAATCTATATACTAAAAAGAATAGCCACACAAAGTTAAGATCACTTTTGCCAGGTACTGCCCTGAAAACAATAGGAACTCTTCAATTCTCACAATAAGACCATTAATGCACTATTATTATCTCTACTTCTTACATAAAGAAACTGAAGCATGGAAAAGTTAGCATAGTTTCCAAGTCCTCTCTATGGGTAAATACCACAGCTAGGTTTCTGTGTATCAAGCTAGCTGGCTCCAGAGCACTCTTATTTAGTTACCACTCAGCCAATCCCGATTCATTGTTCCCCAATTTTTATGGGTGCATTGTATATATATGAGATTTTTTGTTTCATATTCATACATGCACATAATATAACAACTATAAATTGATCAATATCATTAGCCAGTATTTTTTTCTTTTCTTCCTTTCCTCCGCCTTCCTAAGTATGATTGTGATGAATTTCTAGTTGAGACTATTTAACATTTCTGTTGAAAATTAAGGCAGTCGATAAGTGTCCTTTACTTTTCCTCTCTCATTTAACTCCCCAAACCACTCATCTGAACTCCAATAGCCTACTCTGCATTTCCCAAGGATATATATATAAATATATATATATATATATATATATATATATATATATATATATACACACACACACACACACACACACACGTATACATATATATACGCATACATGCATACGTACACACACACATATATATATTCATACATACTAAAGCAAATATTTTTTCTGAAAATTTCTTTTCATCCAGTTGTACAAACATCAACAAATATCAACTACCTTAAGTATCATAAGCCTGTGCCAAGAAATCACCCTCCACATATTGTCTATCAGTGTTCCCTACCACCTCCATCCAGTCATTAACTAGTCCTACCAACTCTTCTCCCAGTACCCCCTTAAAGCCAGGCACTCTCCATTTCTAGTACCCATGCCCATCTGTATCACCATAATACTGCTTTGGCATCTGCAAAATCCTCCCAACTAGGTTTCAAATCTTCTATACTCCAACCTGCTTATATATTGTGACAAGACTATTATTTCTGGCATGTAATAGCTGAAACCCCAACTCCTTAAGAGCTCCTGGAAAACCCTCCGTGTGCCAGCCCTGCCTGTCTCAGAGACCTCCACTCAGACTACTCTTCTTATCTTTCTGTCTTCCATTGATCTCCCCTTGAGCTGAAGATCTTCACATTTGTGGGCTTCTCTGCCTGTGATTCTCCCATAGCTTGGTCTGAAGCTTGTTTCTTTTCCAAATTCCTATATTAAATCCTAATCACCAATGTGAGGTATTAGGAAGCCATAAAAGGGTTTGGGAAGGTGATTAGTTAATGAGGGTTCTCTTATAAATAGAATTCCCATAGGACTTCCACCCTCCAAAACTGTGTGAAATAAACTTCTGTTGTTTACAAGCCACCTGCCTAGTCTATGGAATGCTCTTAACCCCTCCAAATGTTACCCCATCTATAAAGTGGGACTTAAATGCCATCAATTAGGAGTGACTAAAAAAGAGAGAGAAATAAGTAGTTGTCACATAAAAGGTTTTCAACAAAACTTTTTTTTTCCACATAAGTACTAGCTTTTAAATTCCTCCAACATGTATTTTAGGAAATCCATTTTGTTTCTTCCTGTATTGATCCAACATGTATTTTAGGAAATCCATTTTGTTTCTTCCTGTATTCATGATTTTATAGACCATCAAGATTGGAAAAAAAAAAACTTCAATGGATTTATCTCAATTCAAGAATTTTTTTTTTAAATCACAATGTGTCTTAATCTAAAGCAAATTTTTAGCAGCTTTCAATTATTTTCAAGTTTATACTATCTTTAGGAGATTGTATCATTGCCAAATAAAAGTGTTGAAATGCTATGATTTTTCAACACTTCTACTTTATTTTAGAATCACTCATGAAATGCATACATCCTCATAGACTATGATGAGCAAAAGAAGACTTCAAATAAGTGAGCAAGTGCAAGATTATTAACTGATGTTTGATTCGAACAAGCAAAGTGCAGCATCCAAAAATTCTAAATGGACATTCATATTAGGAAAAATGTTAGAATATTTGAGGTAAAAATTTACTTTGCGTTTTCATTGAGGTAGGATTAATATTAACAATTATACTGTTTAGAAAATTGTATTGTTGAAAAAATGAAGATGTATAAGGACAGGGCATTCCCAACTTGGTACAAACAGGTTAAGTATTTGAAGAATACTATAAACCTGTGAAAATAAGAAAAGTGTGGAAATTCTATAGATAAAAGCAATAACCATTGTATGATTTACGTTCTGTTTACATGATTTAAAAATTGCATCAGGATGTCAGCTGATTTTAGAAAAATCAAAACAAGCAACTTTACAGTATTAGTAATTAATGATGTATAGATTATTTTAAAAAGTTATCTATAATATATCAAAATTATTGAAAGTGAATATTTAGTCATATATTAAATTTTCTTGGGGAAGTCTTCGAAATTCTCAATGTGCTTACTAGGATGGGTTTTAGGTGGTAAGCAATATAATTTTGGTGAAGAGCATTGTAAACAGCTGAGAGACACAATGGACTGAGCATCAGTCATTTTCACAGCCCACAGCTGAGGGGATGTGTTTTAGACATAGATGGGCCCAGTTCCACCTCGTACTCTTGCAGACTACACAGATTTGGCCCATTGAGTCATGTTTCTAAGCCTCATTTTCCTTTTTGGAAAATGGAGATAATATTACCTCTTCATTGGTTTTGAAGATCAAATAGGTTATTGTTCGATAATGAGGCAGAACCAAGATTCCAATGCTCATCTAACCCTAGAACCTCAAATCCCAACTTTCTACTCTATCTACATGATTTGAATGGACATAAGTGTGCCTGGCACACAGCCAGGACTCAGTACAGGTAGATACTATAATCCAGAATCATAGGTTATTTCACATATTTTAGCATTTAACCAACATTGATCAAGAAGATAAACACCTAACATTGGCCCAGCATGTCACCTTCAGAGATTAAAAATCACACATGACATCCAGCAGGAAGTCAGGTGAGGCTGAGGAGAAAGGAAGAAAATTAGTGTGGCAAACATCAGCAAGACATCCATTTCCTAAAGGCACCTGTGGAGATAATATGGCATGCTAGGAGCTTCGGCTGTACTTTGGGGCTTTGATTGCTTTACTCATCACAAGCAAATGTCAATCTCTCCATAAAGCACCTCTATAGAGAATCAATGCCATTTATCCCAGATGGGTTGACCCCTGCACTATGATGAAGGTGCAGTTCCAACTCTCCTGGGGAGAAATCTGTGGTTTATAAATCAATTTCTTTTTCTATAATAATTGGAAGAAATGTTGCCCCCAAATGAAGCTTGAATTTTTTTTTGAAAAATTATATTTTAAATACACCAGAGGAGATCATTATTGCCAAATACTCTCAGATAAAACAATTTTTTAAAGCAGCAAACATTTTATTTAAAAATTCATAGTGGGTTTTGTCTATTTAGTTTCCTGCTGTATTCCTACCATCCAGCACAGTTTGACATATGCAGAGACATGCTGTGAATATTTGCACAATGAATGATTGAAAGTATTTGTAAACTGATGATATAATAATATTTTCCTCCCATATTTGCCACGAACAAGATGATTTATGTAAAGTATATTTATCAAATGCCTATATTATAATGAGTGTTCCACAGGTTACCAGCAGATGATTTGTCTAGCAATACTAGTATGTGGTAGTGAGATTCTATTTTTGAGGAGTACAAACAAATCAGGCAAATAATACAGGCCATACTGAGAAGTTCGTACTTTATTTCATTTGGCAATGGAAGGTATTAGGTAAGAGATGATGTAATTGGTTTATAACATACCAACATCATCTGGGCAACAGTGTACAAAATGATTTCTAGGAATAGGGGACAAAAAATTAGCAAGTTGGACTGGGGATGTGGCTCAGCAGTAGAGTGCTTGCCTAACATGCATGAGGCCCTGGGTTCAACCCCCAGCACCACAAAAAAGATGATAATAATAATAATAATAATAATAATATTGATAAGTCATTTAATTCCTTCAAGTTTCTGTTTCCTTATATGTAAAATGGAGATGATACTACTTTTGTGCAACCTTCTTTATGATATTGGATGGATGAAAACTAAGAGAAGGTCTAATTGCTCATGAAAACAGATACAAGGTACAATGCAAACTAGTCTACAATACAGTCCTGTCATCAGTTGTGACTCACAGAGACAGTCTCTTTAGGAAATCAGCTTCCCTTTTTCTTTCTGAGATCTCATTTCTAGACTGTGCTTGGCCCATTACCAGGGTAAGGCTAAGACTGATGGGCTATGAATAAATTAGTGATTTCCTGAAGAGAAGAAAAGTTGGGGAGGGGGAGAAAAGGGGAGAATCAAACTGGAATGTTGAAGAGCAACTGTTCCAGGGAGACAGTTTCTCCTAGAGAGAGAAACTCTGATGATACCCTGATGACCCTGCCTGACCTGTCTTCTGAGTAAGTTTCTTTGAGTCCCTGGGCCTTTCAATTTTTTCAAAGCAATGAAGGGGCCTGAAGTGACAGAAAGAGGTCATCTAAACAGATGAGAAATTAAAATCTCCATATGTATTCAATTAAATTAATGTAAAACTGCCCCCTTGCAAAACTATTAGGAAATAACAATAAAGTAGTTAACAAAGGTCCAATCCGGTCCCTGATTATTCTCCTGTAAGGAAACAATGTCTGACATTTCTCTTTTGAGTTGAGTGCTAATTAGCTTTTCTCCTAAGTTTTGACCTTGAAAGGCTGAGCTGTTTACTTGAAATTGAAGCAAGTTGGAGATGAACCTCTAGAAACAGGCACAGATAAAAAAGAAGTCTGGTTCCCTCTAACATGCCTGCATATGGTTGGGGTGGGCTGAGCCTGGCCAGACAAAAAAGAAAACGTTGCAACCGGAAAAGAGCCCAGCAGGAGGCAGCAGCAGCTACTGCAAAAAGCAGAGTCCGATGAGGCCAGTTAAAATATCAGTCAAATGTACACATAAATACAAACAGGAAACATTTTAAGGACAGTGAGTCTTGTGTTCTCTAAAGGCCAATGGACATGCAACATAAATACTCAAGGGGTAGACACATTACTACTGTGCTTTCCATATGGCCTGCTGAGTGATATGGGTGAAAAGATAGTGGGCTTGAATATGTATACTGTAAGAGCTATTAACTAAGGCAAGCGGGATCCCAGTCCTTCCCACTAGCAAAGAGCACAACATTGAGAGATACAGGACTGAAAAAAATAAAAAAAAAAAACACTAGATTTAAACATCAAGTGGAAAGCTCACTTTCTGCAATTTCAACCTTATGAAAGTTACTTATGAGCATCTATTTTATTTTAATTTCTTTCTTAATATTAATAAAAATGTTTCAGATATAAGCAGAAGTGCAGAAAATAGAAATAAATATTAGCAAATAAGATAACAGCCTAGAGATGAGTTATAATTTATATATTTCCCTCCATTTTTTATCTTACGCATATATACATTATTGGTTGTCTTATAAATCAGGTATCTAATAAATCATCTTTTCTTGTGCATGATGCTAGAGCTCCATATCCTTGCCTTTTGCATATGCACAGATATCCATGGTTTATACTTTTATACAGAAGCTGATGTCCAGAGTTATTTCACATGATCAATATATATTGAATATTTTCATATTTAATTAAGATTCTTCAAAACCATAATTTCCATCATTAGATGAATGTAGCATCACATATTTAATAATTCCCTTATTTTACAATAATTGCACTATTTCCATAATATCTCAGCCATCAACTTCAGTTTTCATTTGCTTGGATACAAAGTGAGCTAAAACAACTCTTTGAGAATTGAGATTTGTTTTTGAGTCACAGCTTCCTTTATTCTCTTCCCAAAGGAGATGACAACTATAAATTCTCTGCTTAAAGTTGGACTGCCTTGATAGTGGAGTATGCTGAGGGTAATGTAGCTA